>NW_009647874.1:3195645-3229973 GCF_000708025.1 Charadrius vociferus | reverse complement strand
GGGGGGGGGCAGTTAGGTATGCCTCAACAACAAAGCAATATACATATTTGTTGTAATCACTCTTCCTAGATCAGCAGTGAGACACTTGGTTAAGTTCTCTCGAAGAGGCTTGGCATACCTGGCAGTTAATAGATGCGGTTGAGGTAATGTTTGTGTATATACTTCTCTGATTTAAAATGTTCATAGGCTTATGTAAAAGAAATGGGGGGCAGTTAGGTATGCCTCAACAACAAAGCAATATACATATTTGTTGTAATCACTCTTCCTAGATCAGCAGTGAGACACTTGGTTAAGTTCTCTCGAAGAGGCTTGGCATACCTGGCAGTTAATAGATGCGGTTGAGGTAATGTTTGTGTATATACTTCTCTGATTTAAAATGTTCATAGGCTTATGTAAAAGAAATGGTGTGATATTCTGACTTTTTGTTAGTTCTATTAATTCTGAGAGCAGGACTGTTGTATGTTTTAATCTGTCCATGTTTTTGAATAAGACATTCAAAGACAAAGTGCTGCGAGTGTGCAAAAATTACTGAAAGATGTGAATCTTTGAAGTTCTGATGAGACTATTTTTTCAAATTGGGTAGATCAACTTTGAAAGGACAAAAGAGCAGAGGAATAGGTGGCTGTACCAATTTAATCACAGATTTTGATGAGAATTATGCTTTACTATGTGCTATCATGGATGCTGTGACTAATTCCTGATTTGACCTGGACAGGCTGGAGAGTTGGGCAGAGAGAAACCTTATAAAGTTCAACAAGGGCAAGTGTAGGGTACTGCATCTGGGGAGGAATAACCCCATGCATCAGGACAGGGTGGGGGCTGATCTCCTGGAGAGCAGCTCTGTGGAAAGGGACCTGGGAGTCCTGGTGGACAACAGGATGACCATGAGCCAGCAATGTGCCCTGGTGGCCAAGAAGGCGAATGGCATCCGGAGGTGCATCAAGCAGAGTGTGGCCAGCAGGTCGAGGGAGGTCATCCTCCCCCTCTACTCTGCTCTGGTGAGGTCGCATCTGGAGTACTGCGTCCAGTTCTGGGCTTCCCAGTTCAAGAAAACAGGGATCTGCTGGAGAGGGTCCAGCAAAGGGCTACAGAGATGATTAGGAGATTTGAACATCTCTCATACGAGGAAAGGTTGAGGGACTTGGGTCTTTTTAGTCTAGAGGAAAGAAGATTGAGGGGGGATCTTATAAATACTTATAAATACTTAAAGGGAGAATGCCAGGTGGATGGGAGCAGTCTTTTTTCAGTGGTGCCCAGTGACAGGACAAGAGGTAATGGGCACAAACTTGAACATAGGAAGTTCCATCTTAACATGAGGAGCAACTTCTTTACTTTGAGGGTGGCAGAGCACTGGAACAGGCTGCCCAGAGAGGTTGTGGAGTCTTCCACTCTGTAGACATTCAAAACCCGCCTGTCCTGTGCAACCTGTTGTAGGTGACCCTGCTCTGGCAGGGGGGTTGGACTAGATGATCTCCAGAGGTCCCTTCCAACCCTGACCATTCTGTGATTCTGTAATTCAGGTGTGTATAATCAGCGAAGACCTCTTTCAGACACTTGTCGTCTTTTTTTTCTTTTATTTTAATTTGATGCAAATATTTCCTTTCAGGGTGAAACTTCATGGATGTGGCCTCAGATACACGGAATTTTTTCCTCTCTGGAAAATTCAGGCAAAGATAACTCCAGCTGAATTCTGTTCTGAGTGTTAAAGCTCCACAAGTCAATTGCAGCCTCAAGATGTGGCCAAAATGCCTGGGAAAAGGGAGAAATTTAACTGTTTATCATGGCGGAATGTGGTAGGAAAAACATTTGCACTTGAATCTGCAGTCATACATTCGTTGTTTTCATCATGAATTATGTCAGTGCATGAACAGAGCAGAGCCTGATTTTTCTGTTAGATATACCTTCCACAGAAACAGAAGTTTTCTCATTGTGAAAGTCAGAGACAAGGAGTGTCTGAGCAGTTCAGAGCAGACTCAGAGCAGTTCATGTGTATGGTTTTACACAGGGCTATATATATTTGTAGGTCTTCCCTGTTGGCAAAAGAGGAAGTTATAAATTTGAATAGATAGAAAGAACATTGAATTTATAGAGAAGCAGGATTCTGGAAGACTTTCCTTCAGAAAATGGCAAAATGCTACTGCTGCATCTACTGAATCTACTGCTGGGGCAAAAACTGCTTGAAAGCGTGTGTGAAACAGAACACTGGAGTAAGGTAACACTGTAATGAAACAGAGCTTATGAAAAAACAGCGATTCAGAGAAGTCATAAAGAAAACACCTGGCCATAAGTGGAGTCTATTTAGTCCCAGTTTCTCTTTAAAATATGTCCATTATAATATTTCATATTTGTAAAATTGAAAACTAGAGATTTTAAGAGTTATTGTCCGTCACAATTAGTGAAGAAGGTTGGAGCTTTTGTACAAACGCACATAAACCCCTTCCAATGATTTTAAAATTTTGTGTATTTCTTTTTATGCTTTGCCTGCTTGTGGGGACTCGTTCCTTCTTACAGCTAGGCAAGAGAAGACCTGTCTGGTAATTTTGAGCGGAAATTTGCAATGAGGGAGGAGGGAAGAGAAGGGGAAGAAGGAAGAAAGCAGGCACTGCAAGAAGCAGTGTGGATGACTCAATAGGTGGCACACTTCTGAGTCAGTTTGATGAAGAAAAACACAGCAGCCGGAAGTGTCATCTTTGACTGTTAGAGAAATTGGTGGTCAGCTAAAGATTCTTCACAAAAGGCTGAGGTTCGCCTTCTTATCCTTCAGTTTGAATAATTGTATTTGGCCTTTCACAGTGCTGTACAAACTGTGGTAGGCTGAATAGAAAAAAAGCAGCAAAGCAGGCCAAGTTAAGGAACAACTTGTCAGAGGCATGCAACTAATAGATCCTTGTCCAAGCACATTTGGGATAAGAAGCCTACCAAGGAGTCCTGAGAGGCCATAGATCATTCAGGTATTAAAAAAACCCTATGGGATGGGCTATGGGAAGATGCGAACATAGCAGGAAAAGAAAAAATTATTTGCATTTGTGTTCATCTTGGAAGAGCATGGATTTCAGGGCCAGTACCTTTTCTTATGGCTAACCTTCCATGGAAGGATCTGTTTCAAACTGAAAAGTCAGTAAAAGGCAGTTATAGAACAAAATTGTCTGTTACAAAGCACCATGACTGGCTGATACTCACTCTTGTGTTCTCATGTTGTAAATATCTCATTTAAAGCAGCTTTCAGACCAAAAGATTGGAAAATGGTAAATGTTTTTTTTTATCCTCCCCAAGTGATCAAAAGAGAGCCAGGAAAGTAGAGACCAGTGAATCTGCTATGTGTAGCAGACAGCTGGGTAGAAACTGCTTTAAAGAATGGAATCAGTGGAAATGAAGATAAATTATGCAGGGAAGGTCTCAACAGTGACTTTTGTAAAGGGAAGTCATGGCTCACAAAGAGTAGCGTGTTAGAATTGTGCATGTGTATGTGAACACATTGGATACAGGAGACATGGTTGATAAAATCTGTCTTAATTTCCAAAAGACATTTCAGCAGAGTCTGTCCATGACTCCAGACTGCCATAATATATTTATTCTTACATGTATAAGAAAGTAGGTAAAAGAGAAATGCTCAGTTTTTCAAGTGGAGGAAGATCACTAGTGGCCTCCCAAACAACTCTCTTCTGCTCAGCATATATTTTTAATGGCCTGAACAGAGGGAAAATGTTGTACTGGCAGAATTTTCCAACAATCCAAAGCTATTCAGGCTAGAACACAGGTATTAATTGCAAAGGGTGGCTGAAGGATGTCATGATAGTGAATGACTGGGTAATAATAGCAGAAGAAATTTGTTGTAGATAAATGTAAAGGAAATTTTAAATCAAAACATATGGGCATAATCCTAACATCACATGATCAGCAGCTGACTGGGTTTACCTGATTTTTAACACTTAGTGATGAGATCTTCATATTTTACTACATAGGTCCATGGAAATACCAGGTTGATACACAGTAGTACATGAAGAACAAATAGATTGTTAGAAATTATTATGAAATTGTTAGGAAAAAAATCAGAAAAAATAATTGTTTAGTTTAGTCCGTTGTGCACATATGTTTTAAGGACTGTATGCGAGTTCTGTTCTCCCCTCTCCAGCTCAGACAGGCTGTAGCGTAACTGGAGGAGGTACAGAAGAGGGTGGGAAAGACAGAAGTATGAAATCAGATTCTGTCTAAGGGACAGTTAGAGAGACTCAGGCTATAGCTTGGGAAAGCAAGAACTGGTGAGAAGTGTGCTAGAGATGTAAAAAAACACCTTGAGTGCTTGACAAGCTGAAGAGGAGATGTTAACTTTTTTTTTTTCTTCCTGTATACCCATTAGCAGCTGATAGGTAAAACAGGTAAAGCAGGTAACAGGCTCAAAACAAGTCAAAGATGATTCTGATATTTCCTGTGTCCTGTATTAACTGTGTAATTCCTGTCTTAACTGTGTAGTGCAGATGTTGACTTTAAGTTGTGGAAGTTTATATTGGAAACTGCTAATTGATGGTTTTCTTTCCTTTTCTTCAGGGAGACATGACAGCAAAAACATTGTTTTCGTGTAATATCACAACAGCATTTCTGTATTTAATTATTGTAGGTAAGTTTATTGGTGGCTATGAAAGGTCTTGTTCTGAAACTTATTTTTTCACACAATACTGATTTTCTGTTAAAATGGCTGTAATAGTCAAATTTATGTGCATGCCAGTGAGTTTTTTCTAAACAGTCCTAAAAGCGGGAACCCATAAAATGCATATGTGTCAGCTAGAGCAGGTTGCCCAGGACCATGTCCAGTTGGATTTTGAATATGTCCACGTATGGAGACTCCTCAACCTCTCTGGGCAACCTCTTCCAGTATTTGATCACCCTCACAGTAAAAAAAAAAAAGTGTTTTCCTGTGTTTGGGTGGAATGTTATGTGTTTCAGTGTGTGCTTGTTGTCTCTTGTCCTGTCGGTGGGCAATACTGGCAGAAGTTTGGCCCCCTGTTCTTTATTCCCTGCCATCAGATATTTACACACGTTGATAAGATCTACCCACACGCTCCCCAAGCCTTCTCTTTTCCAGGCTAAACAGTCCCTGCTCTTTCAGCCTCTCCTCATGTCAGAGATGCTCTGCTCACTTAATAATCTTTGTGGCTCTGTGCTGGGCTTTCTTCAGTAAATCCATGTCTCTCCTGTACTGAGGAGCCCAGAACTGGCTGCAGGACTCTAGATGTGGCCTCACCAGTGCTGAGTAGAGGGGAAGGATCACCTTCCTCCACCTGCTTCCAGGTCCTAATGCAGCCCAGGACACCATTAGCCACCTTTGCCATGAGGAAGCAAGCATTGGTGGCTCATGGTCAGTTTGTTGTCCACCAGGACCCCAGTGCTCTTCTCTGCAGAGCTGCTTTCCAGCTGAATGGTTTCCAGCATGCGCTGGTGCCTGGGGTCGTTCCTCACCAGATGTAGGACTTCGCATTTCCCTTTGTTGAACTTCATGAGATTCCTGTCAGCGCACTTCTTCAGCCTGTCGAGGTCCGTCTGGATGGCAGCATGACCCTCTGGTGTATAAACTGATGAAATGAATCGTAGTTTTAACTTTACAGAATATGTCACGCGGATTTTTTTCATATTGGAAAATATAGCCATTTGGCAATAACGTAACATCTAGATTTTTATAAAATTGCTAGGCTACTCAGTTGCAACTGCTTGTTTCTGCTCTTCAGCTGTTAACCAACAATCCATTTTGTGTTTAAAATATTTCAGATAGTTCAAATGAGTTCCTGTCATAATCTTATCATTCCACCTGGAATCTTGCAGCTGTGCCAGACTGTTAAAAGAAAAACTTAATGAATTTCCATTCCTTGAGTTTCTAGCAAGCCATTTAGTTGGAAATGGTTTGGTTTTGGCTTGGTTTGGGTTTTTTTTTTCCCATAGACAGACATGCTTCAAGGTTCACCAGTCTATTTGAATGGTCTGGGGTTTGGCTAACTAAGTAATTATACGGAAAGGTAATTATTTGGCTGCCCTTCACCCAATAGCAGAGAGTTCTATTGTCTGTTTAGTTATGTGTGTACCTTATAATTCTTTTCTTCTCCGTGGAAATAATGGAGGGCATTGAAGGAGGGGGATTTCAGAGAACCTGAGGCGAGAAGTGTGTAAAAAAAAAAAAAAAAAATTACACCATTTCAGAGTATTAGCATTTAGTGGCAGAAAAGGGTTATCAGTTCCTGTGGCCGCAGCATTTCGTAACCATCACAGTTTTTATGGGGCACTCAATACAGATATCTGAGCAATTCAGTGCTTTGATAAGTAATTTGGAAAAGATTTATAGCAAAGCAGTGAGAACTGTGGATAATATGAAATTATCCCTGGTGGTTAAAACTAATGCTGACTGTGCAGAGTATATCTGGATATTGCATGGTTTACTGCTAAAATGTCAATAAGTAAAATCAAATGGATGTGTAGGGGCATGGAAGGGTCATATACATATAGCAGTAACAAGCATACTGTATGTATGTGGTGTGAACATTAAGTTAGTTAATAACCACTTGGGAAAATTGCTACTTTGACATCTCTCAATGCTCTGTGGAAGTATATGGCTCTGTCATCAGTGGTGGTCAGAAAAGCAGAATTTTTGGGAAGGGAGTAGAGCAGAAAACAGAAAGCTTCATTATACTACTCTATAACATCATGGTAAATGTGAACCAATTGACCCCTGCAGTTCTGGTCATTCCATCTCAGAAAGACTATATCGGAAAAGGCAGAGAGATGAGTGACAGTGTTGTCTGATATGGGATCACTTCAATATGAGAAGTCATTAAATGAATGAGTACTTAGAGGTAAAGAGATGACTGAGGCAAGATGTGATGGAGGTCTTTAAAACTGTAAATACTGAAGACTAGGCAGAGGAGGGAAAGTTTACTTTGTCATTTCTCATAACAAGCAAATACATGATACCCAGAGAAATGATAAAAGCCAGTGAATGGTTTTTCATGCAGAACATAAGAAGAAAGAAAAGGGACGAAAGCAAAGTATTACTCTACTTGTATCTTACTCTCTTTTCTTACACATTTGCCACTGATTGTTATCAGAGACAGGGTTTGGGGCTAGACAGACACTTAACATGACTCTGTGTGGCTGTTCTTATATTCTAACAAAACAAGGGATTTTAGATAAATATAATACTGCCTCAGGAATGACCATGGTATCCAGAGTTGGAGCCTTTTTTTTTGTTGTACTGACAAAAAAGCTCCATGTCTCATGGTGTTGCCTTTTTCCTGTGTGAATCCCCTTGGGTCAGGGGGAAAGAAAATGAGCTCATTGCTAAGTGCTTATAATCATTCCCCTTTAAATGCTCATAAAATGAAGGCTAGGTTGAAATTTCCATAGCAAATTTAATATTTGTGCAACATCAACTTTGATTTTGGTGTCCTCTTAGGACATTTGGCTACTGAGACCATAGTCTGTCTTGAAGACTTACTTTGACTACAGTTAAGCAAAGTTAAGAAATAAAACCATTAAATGTGAAATTTGTGTGCATGTGTGTGTTTGTGTGCATGTGCACGAAACACATTCAAGAAATACAAGTACTTTAGTAATTTGCATCTGAACTAAAACATACAAATGACAGTCTGCTGCAAATGAAGAGATTCTACTGAGCACAAAATATGCATTCAAAAACCAGCATTTCATTTCAGTGGCATAACTATATCTGTATATCACTGAGTAATACTCTCAACTGTAAAGATTAGGGATTATAATTGTATTTTTAGTAGATGATTTGAGAATGGAGGTGAAAACTCCAATGAACTTTGTAAATGTAATCAAGAAATCTGTTCAGTATATCCTTTCACAGTGTTTGAGGTTTTCTTTAATGTCTATCTCTTTCCTTTAGAGAAATGTGAAGCCTATGATGTGATGTTGAGGCAAAGTCTTGTGCCTGATGGGCAGCCTCTTGCTATTAAATGTTCACTGGAAAAGAGCTTGGAAAGTGGAGACTACAACTTAACATGGTATAAAGTTGGTAACCAGACAGCTGTGCCTAGAGACAAACTTTCTAGAATTCATCAGCAGAAGAACTTAATTTGGTTTCTCCCTGCAATGTTAGAAGATTCTGGAGATTATGAATGTGTCATAAGGTGAAAGTTAAAAAAAATTACATTGTTACAGAAATGACTTGCAAAGGGAATAACTTTTAGAAATCAAATAGAATTTTGAGGATAAGAGAAATACTGATGAAGAAGGGAGAGTGTGTTCACAAAAACTAACTTTACGTGAGGGCAAGTAAGTCTAGTTTTGGTGTTTTCTCTTAGTAGGCAAAAGTAAACCTATTAGAGAAACTGTAAACTTTTCATCCTCTCTTTCTTCTCTAAAAAGAATACTATCTGTCTTTGAGTTGGAAAATATGCCAAACAGGTTAATTTAATTGTGTTATATTAATTGCAGGAATTTGACAAACTGCAGGAAAATGTGTACAAAAGTAACAGTTTTTGAGAGGATTGATGGTTTATGCTTAAATGAAAAATTTGCTGTAGAGGAGGTGATATTCACATTATCATCTGCAAAGGTCGTGTGTCCACACTTGGATTATTTCAGGAATGAGAAGAATATTCAGCCTGTTCGTTGGTATAAGGTGAGAATGCTGTGTTTTGTACTCTTATAACTGTCAATTGTTTAAAATATAACTCACTGATATTTCTGAATTTTAAGAGAAAAACTAAAGATTTATTGTAAATGGGAGAAAAATGCTTTTTAAACAAATGGGTAGAGCATCAAGACTTTTTATCTTTTAAAGGTGTATACAGGTGTTTTGATTAATGGGGTAGAAATTCAGCTTAGATGTAGGAGACATTGACCCACGTATCCACCAGGTGGCATCTGTCTTCCTGCTAGCAAAACACAGTCGTGAATGTCTTTTGAGCAGAAATAGGTTTAGTATGTAATTTGTGAGAGATGGCATATCCATTATGTGCTCAATATTGTTACATTAAATAAATGCCATTTCTTATTGTTCACGCTTATTTAAAGGCTCTTTCTGTTACTGGAATGTAGTGCCTTCTGCAGCATTCCTCCTTTATGCCCATTCAGTCCATATGGTACCAAGAGTATTTAAATACTGGAAAAAATTAAGTCTAATTATTAAGCAATTCTTCATTAATGAATACTTTTGCAAATCATGACACTTGCATTTCACGTCCTTATTTCTCTAAAACTGAAAGTTGTTTTCTGTAAGAAGTGAACTGGAGTGTCTTTGGATTAAAAACTCACAGCCAAAATGAAGTATGTTTTGCTTTTTGTTCCTCCCCCCTCACTCTTCCTCAGCCTCTGCAAGGCATTCATCCTTATGCTGTGATCCACTGAAAGTTCAGATTGCATTAAAGAGAGAAAAAGCCTGCAAAGTGATAGTGTTATGAATTAACAGAGTTCTCTGCACACGTTTAGGACTGCCAGCTGCTGGAAGGGGAAAGGTTTGCCTTCTCAGACAGTGATCTTATAATTTCTAATGTGAATGTACATGATCAAGGAAATTATACATGCGAAACAACATATACCTACAATGGCAAACAATATAACATTTCACGAGACGTCAGTCTGACTGTAGAAGGTAAGTAGATAATTTCACTGTGTTTGTGTTCATAACAAAGACTCCAGATTTTTGTCCAATTTCTAAAGACTAAAGCTAAAAGACCCAATTTGTGGATAGGCATGCTTAGAGCTACTAGTTTTCACCTAAATATGAGGGAAAGAAATTCTGACTGAGGGCTTAAGTATTTTTGTCTGTTCTTGCCACTGTGTTGAAGATTGGTTCCCAAGTTCAAAGTTGCAGTATGTCAAAGCTTTGCTACCCAGACCAGCTGCCAAGGTCCCTAAATAGGTGCCCTGTAATGCTTGGTAGGTGCAGTACTTTTCTGCTGTAGGTGCACCCTCTATCCTGCCCATCTTACTTCTCTCTGCTTTACATTATCCTCTTGGCGCAAGAACAACGAACTAAAGCAGCCCAAATTGTAGCGGTATCTTGACTCTGTGTGTCCTGTCTGTTTCCTTCACACCTTTGTTTCTTCTGTTTTTGGTTTTAAGCTCCTCAGCACAAGAACTGCTGATCTCTGATATCATGAGTCTAGCTCAGTGGACCCCGATTTATATCAGGGGACCACCAGCACAACAACACAATATAAAAGAAGGCCTAGCTGTAAAACGTGAACTCCCTTGCTAGCACAGAGTTATGAGATTGATATTGGATCACTGAAAAGGCTGTGCTGTATCAAGGTATGAAGTCCCAATACTGTTTTTACAATCCAGCTGATGAAAGACATTTGCAGGTTTACTAATAGATTGCGTCACTATTTAATGGTCTCTTTTTGTGCTTGCCTGTTTTGTCTGTGTGTATATATATATGCATACATAGGTATGTGTATATGTGTGTATGTATATATATGCTTTATGGTTTCTTTTTGTTAATTTGTGCTTATGGAGAAACTTTCTTGAACTTTGAGTATCAGATCAGAAATGTTCTAAAATGTTCTACAGCTGCCTGAGACAGCTGGAAATGGTATCTGTGTTCAGTTCGTCTAAGTACATCCCCTCCAATTTGGGATTCATTTAGCCATACTGCGACATTTTTAACGTAGATGTCTAGATCCCCACCTGTTGATTACTCTCCCTTTGTAGCCTGCAGAGAGAAATAAGCTTTCCATTGTGTCATATGCCTAGTCCTAATGTAAACCTCTAAAAGGGGCCACTGGTGGTGTACTTCCTTCCAGATAGTGCTGTGGGAAGAATTGTAAAGCCTTTAACTAGAGTACAGAAATTGAATTTCTCCTTCCTAACAGTAAAAGTCTGAAATAGATTAATTACACTCGAAAACTATTTGGCTCCAGTTTGTATCTGTGGGGTGCTGGGTGACGGGCTGTCCGGATTGTAGAGGGGTAATACTGTAGATATTTACCCATACCCTCAGCACCTGTGCACACAGTATTACAGGAGTTTTATGTCATGGAGCAGCCAGTCCACCATGAGTGTGTGGAGATTTGTGGCACTACATTTTGGAGGAAGTGGGGTGAAGAATAGTTTAGCTTCAGGTGAGAAGTAACGACTACACAAGATATGATATTTTCAGTATTGAATGATGGCTGTTACAAAATTGCTGACAACCCTGTGTATAGGAAAGGGGGGTTTAGGTTGCACTTGGATTACAGCACATAGAACAGACTGCAACTGTCCCAGGTTTTCTGAAAAGCGCTTTCTTTCTTTCGTTTAGTGAGCCCACCGAAAAAGCCCCCAGAAATATCTTATCCAAGAAATAACTCCATTGAAGTGGAACTCGGTAAGTAGTTTTCTCTATAAGGAAATATGATTTTGTATCCTATTGACAATTTATACGCGAGGAGTGCCATATTCTACGTTTTCTTGGTTTTGGGGTTTTTTTGACAAAAACTAGTTCAGTGACCAGCTCAGTTTCTCTATGTTGATCTCCTGAAGGAAGAGTGTTTGGGGGTGAGAGGGAAGGAGATAAGGCACGTTGCTTACCAAGCCCTAGGGAAATTTCTCAGATGTGAAGGAAATTGTAGGGAGCCCAAGTGATTCTCTGCCACATCTGTTGCTTCCCATCACTCTGGAAGAGATTCTAAGAACAGATCCATCTTTGAATCTGCAGGGAAAGTGATGCCCAGAGAGAGGCATCTTCCTGGATTTAGCTTCTTCCACCCTACCAGTCTCTTTCTGAACCTGCAGATTACTGAGTATAGAGACCCTTTGTTAAGAGTAACTTTTATGTAAGGGTGTGGGACCATCCTTAGCTGGTCTGTGTGGGAATCTGCGAACAGAATTGTATAGTCTTTAATTAAAGTATGGGAATTAACTTTTCACTTTGTAACACAATTTTATAGGCTCACAGGTTACAGTGGATTGCAATACAACAGGTGCTGATGGGTATGAGGTGTTTTGGACAGGCAACGGTGTGTATATTGATGTATTTTATATGAGCAGAATTTTTGCAAGTCCTTATGAGTAAGTATATTTTCAGATTAGAAAATACCGTGTTAGCAACCAAAGTGAAGTTTTTTCCCTTTGACATTAAAATATTTAGCAGCATTTTTTACTTGTTTAAATAGCTTTCTTTTAAAAAATTCTGATGCTTGCTTCCTCCAATTCCTCTACTTTGAAGTAGGAATTTGAAGCATAGTAGGCACATGGGCTTCACTTTTTGGTCACTGTAAAGATCTGTCTTAATTTCCAACCTTGGGAAAAGGTGTTTTGTAGACTTACAGTCTCATAATTGTAATACAGTTTCTGTTGAGCAGGCTGTGACCTGGCAGAGACCTCTTTGAGTTGGATCAAGCATGTCGAAGCACATGATCTTCAGATTGTCTCTTTCCTCTGTGTTCTCCTTTCCCTTCATATCTGCCTCTCTGAAAGGTTGCAAGAGGTCAAACCTGTGCTTTACAGGAGAAATTGAGACTTCTGGATTTCAGAGCCTTGAGTTAGAGAAATATAACTGAGATCAGCCAAAGAGCTAATAGAAGACTTTGTTGAGGACATTTGTACTGAAGCTTAGTGGGGTGAGAGGAGAAAAGGAAGAGAGATGTCCAGTGATGAGTTGGGGTTTGGGAGGAAAACAGACTTGGGCAACTGGGAGATAAGGTGAGGGTGAAAAGCAGGTTAAATGGAGTTAGGAGAGAAGAAATCAGACCTGACTTGAAAAGTCATCTAAAATCAGAGCAGAAGGCAATCTGAAAGATTCTTAGATACGACAGGTTGGGAACTAAAAATTGCAGGTTTTTTGTCAGCCCTGGTCTCATGGTGATGCTGTGAAGAAAAAATGTGATCATTTTTGTAAATTCTCAAGCACTATCTATAAGTGAGAAACTGATGAAGAAATGAGAATGATATCGTCAAAGTAAGAATATAGTTGTGAGAAATAATTCCTTACCATAAAAAAAGGGGGAAATAAAATGCTTAATTCTTTGAGCGCTCTCCAAGAGAGAACTCTGTACAAAAGTAATATGTTGTAGAGTTATAAAGAATTGTATTGCCATAAACAATTGGGCTGAAATGCAGAGGCACATTGTCACTTATTTTTTGTACTTCGTAGCACTTAATAGTTTGTCTTTGCAACCATTAGCCACTGCATTAGTGATGTTGATTCATTCATTCCTTGTTACAGTGTTCCAATTACTGTATCTTTTTGCTTAGAAAGTAATTTGCGTGGTCCTACATATGCCCTTTATGATATATTTCAAGCTTTTATTTTGCATTTTAAATGGTAACTAGAATATGTTTTAAGGAAAGAATAGTGTTTGGCTAAGTAGACTAGTTAGTTAATTTTGCATTTAGGACGTACTGTTAACAAGGTAGTGGTATCACTCATTTTGCTGGTGGTTAAAAGGTTGTTTAGTTCATACATCAGTCACACAACACGGCACACATGACTAACTGAATGTGCAGCTAATGACCATTTTTGTGCCCTTGTACAATGTATGGAGGATAATCTGTGTCTCTTAATGGTGCAGCCTGACATTTTAGCTGTTACTATTCTGTTCTGATCCATGGGATGAAGCAGTCGTTTAGACTTCACTCCCTGCAGCAGGGATCACTGTGAGTTGGTGTCTGCTGCAGGTCACCACCTGCTACAGGTCCTTCCTCCCTATCCCAGAGCTGCTCACCACAAGATGACGCCCTTGTACAACGGCCTCTTTCTGTGTCTTATAACAATGTGGAATTTCTCTCTCTCCACCTACTCTTACAGGGGCTGAGAAGCCCGTAACAAGGGTTTGCTTAGATTTGTAAGGTGTATTTTTGTACTTCAGCCTATAGAAACTGTATATTCCTTTGGGGAAACACAGCTGTGGATAAGATAACGTCTTGATGTTTTCCAACATCTATGTTAAATGTCAGTAAAAGGCCTGACTGTTGTTTGGGTTTCCTTCATATAATGTAATTGCTCATCTATTCTGAAGTGTGGTTGAGATTTGCAGATGGAAGCAACCATTGTCATGCTGCAGCTGGTAGTGATGAAACCATTCCAGAAAGGGCTGTGGTTTTATAGCCCTATTTGTCACCTTTTGGATAGGGACAAAACTTCTTACGATGGACGCCCTGTGCATTCTGTGAAGCTAATAATTTCGGAAGTGAATAGTGAAGACTATGAACAACCGTTTGTCTGTCAAGCTTCAAATGCCTTTGGACAGGTTGCATCCTATATTATATTAAAACACAGAGGTAAGAAATGTTGCTATTTTTGAGGCTTGTGTTTGTCTTGACTTCCCCAGAAGGGGTTTTGATACCTAATGCTCATCTGTCATTTTGCTAGAAGACAGGTGGATTACAGTTTTCTGTATGTATGAATGTACCTGTGCATAGGGGAGGAGTCACTGTAGCGCTGTAATTATCATCATTAAAATAATAGGTAGACGGAAGTGAAAAATACGATACTTGAATTTGTATTACATTTGTGTTAAAGATCAGATTTGGACAAATTCAGCATTTAAAACAAAATCTTCCTATATTTTTATGCAGTTCCTGATATACGAAGATGGCTGACTGGAGGGATTATCTCTTTGTTAATTTTAACATTTATTTCTTTAATAATCTACAAGATTTTTAAGATTGACTTGGTGCTTTGGTACCGTAATTCTGTCTGTGCCTCTGCAAGTAAGGAAGGTATGTGAGTGTGACCGGGTATGTTAGTGTAACTAGCGTATTGATTTTTTCACTGGCCGTGACTTCTAAGCAATAATGTCATTATTTAGTAGAATGTATGTGGAATTTCCTTGAGGAATTTTCAGATGTGCATAAAGACATTTTTAATTTCGGGTTTTTTTTTTCAGTCATATGGGTAAAATCTATAATCATAGCTGAGGCAATAAACACTGCATAATATTGAAGGCAGTCATGGTGACATAGGTCAAAAAGAACTCCAGGTTTTCCCCAAATTAGCATGTTGCTTTTTTCATTTCTTTAAAGTAGTTTCTTTACATGTAAATTTTTGGTCACTCTTATGATGATCAATAGGTGTCAGCAGAGCTACATCCTGTAAACTAACAGTTTAAAGACCTGCATTAAATATTTATACTGAAAATCAGATTCTCATTTTCTCAGAGATTAGTTTTGTTGGGATTTGGGTTTTTTTTGCAACTTCTCTCTTTTACCCAACACTTTCCTTCTAAATTCTGTCAGTCATGATGGTTACATGCCAAAGAGAAAATACTACTAGTTCTCTATTCTGTGATTCTTCTTACCTGTTGTTATTGCTGTGGTAAAGACAAATATATTGGACAGGTGTGATAAAAGTCGAAGAATTAGACTGCCTGAAGTTCCCCATAGCTTCAAAGTAAATGGATTTACGTGCATTGAGATAGTTAACACTTACTCATGGCTGTTCTAAATGTTTTCATAGAAAAGTAATTTTAACTTATGGTTAAAAGTTCAGTTTTCCCAGAACACTTTAATAGAGTTCTAATGAAAAAAAATAGTACCAAAGAAACTACATTTTGTAGCTTGTTGAGCTAAACTTAACTTGTTGACTTAAATCTGACTTCGGTTTCTTTTCTTCATTCCTGTTTATAATGGAATTTTAAATCTGAAAACCTCAGCTGCCTTCTGGCCTTCTGCCTGCCTTTCCCTCACAGAATTATTACAAGAAAGAGTTGCCATTTCCACCCTCTCTCGTGGTTAGTCAGAAGTGGAGATAACTGCTGTTGAGTTTGTTTCAGGAGAGGCAGTGATGAAAGTCCTGCAAGAGGATGCTTTCTTAATGTCCTGACACCTCTGGGGCTGGGGGTTCCTTCCTGCAGGTCGCAGGTCCTGCATCCAGCTCACTTGCTGGCACATCCATCCCCATGATGGAAAAAAAGGTCAGCTTCTGTGGCTGATCATCTTTCTTTTGATTTGTAGAGCATTTTGTGCTTTGATGTTATTTTGTTAGATAGGTGAATCAGCTCCCCGTTACTATTTCTAAACAGTCCAGAATGAAACCTTGCAATAAAGGCATATTCCTGGTTTTTAGTTTTTTAATATAAACATTTGTATTTGTTTCAGATGGGAAAATCTATGATGCGTATGTCCTGTACACAAAAAGCAGTGGAGGCAGAAGCTGCAATCGTCTGGAAAACTTTGTTTGTAGAATACTCCCTGATGTTTTAGAACAGCAATGTGGATATAATCTCTTTATATTAGGAAGGGATGATTTACCAGGAGAAGGTATGCTTTAGTTAGTAGAGTTAATAGGTTGTCCTTTGACACATTGTTCTCAGGTTAGAAGATTATACATATAATTAAAAACCACATTGTTGGAAAACAAAGTTATATTTGTTCATTTTTAGTGCATAATTTGTCCAATTGTATAATGGACTTTTTTATTTTAAATTTTTTTTGTTTCTTACAAAAAAATCTGTTCTGGTGTTATGAGGGTCTGCACTTTCTTTTTAGTGATGAAAAAATGAGGATTCAGCAGCACTAATAATATTGTTGAAGTTCTTTGAATGATACCTGCTCCTGGGGACTAAAGAAAGAAATTTCATGCAATGGATCATGAATCATGAATGACAGTGGGGAGATCTTAAAACTACCAGCCCTCTGAGCTAGCCACTGCTCTGTATATATGCAATTCTCAAATTAAGAAATATTTCACATCAGTTGTAAAGTTTCAATGCAAACTTTGATTTTTCCTTCATTACTTACAGCTGCGGTCAGTGTTGCTGATGAAGCCCTTAAGCAAAGCAGAAGACTAATGATTATTTTGGGATCAGAAACGTCTAGTTGCTGCCTGTTAGAAGACACCTCTGAACAACAGCTAGCTCTGTATAATGCTCTCATCCGTGATGGGATTCAAGTGATTCTTATAGAAATGGATGAAATACAGGACTACACAAGCATGCCGGAATCAATCAGATACGTTAAGCAAAAACATGGAGCTATCCGATGGAAAGGGGACTTCTCAGAGAAATCTTGTTCAGCAAATACAAGGTTCTGGAAAAATGTGCACTATCAAATGCCATCCAGGAAGAAAGTATCTTATTCTGGAGTGTACTTATTGCCCCTAACTTTGAACAGTTCTGCAGCAAGGGAAAGTTAGGATGCACTTATTAAAATAGTACTGAGAAGGTAATTCTGAAATGTGGTCTTTTTTACACAAATTCTTTATATTACAAAGTAAATGTTTTCTTCAGGGAGTAAAAGCTACTCATCTATTCCCCAAATTACACCCTCAAAGAAAAGCTCTGTGCAACTTTATTTCTGTTCTGGGTTTTGGACACAATTTGTTGTGTTAGCCTCACACAGATAGGAGAAGTAAACATTGCTGATGATGGCAGACTATTAAATAGTCGTGGTCCACATAAATGTAATGTCCACTGAAGAAACAGCTGTGAAGTAAATTTTTTTACATTGAAATTACAGTTGATAAATTATAAATCTGTTTCTGTTGTCAGCACTTTCCTAGTCATTCTGTTCCTCTTCTTGTTCCCTCTCTGTGATAGTCTGACTTCCTCATTACTGCAAGAATCTGCACTGTGCAAGCTTTGGGGTCCCCTCCTGAGCAATAGGCCTTATCCTTGCTTCTTGAAGGGGTTGGGAAAATACATGACATAGCAAGTATATTTACAACTCCTCTCAACACTAAATGTGTTTCATCTGAACAGTTGCTACCAAATGTGTTCAGCAAATGGAATGGAATCTGTGGCTTTTAAGACAATTATTGAATAATTCTGTGATATCTGGTCTATGTGGTGTTTCTAAAGTTAGTGTCTTGAAATGGTCAGGAAACTGAAAATAGATTTCTTGCAAACTGGAAGCTTGCTAGACTGTGCTGCTACTCTGGAAACCAGATGTTCTCATTCCGTGTCTCAGTTGTGCTAACTACAAGCACAGAAATTCACTGAGAGTCTATCAAAGGACTGTGCTTGAGCTGAGTATCTCGGAGAGAGTGGAAAATGGCCAGTTCTGAAACATGACCAGGTGCTAATGGCAAGAAATAACATCATGTCTACTTGTGAAAGAAAAAATTAGAGGCATGTGGCTATATCAACCTGCTCGGGAGTATCTTGGTATTTCTGGACCTGAGTCCATTGTTCTGTGTGCATCACCATGAGAAAACGATACGCTGCTTCCTTTTCAAGGTGGTCTGAAGTGGTAAGACTTTTCACTCTCCAGCCTGGAAGAGCATCATCTGAATGCAAATGTGAATTCTGCTTGCTTTTTTTGTTCTTTTCTGAAGTTAAGTAGGTTCTTACATTATCTTTATTGCTAGGATAGCATCTGTCACTGAATTCCTTTCAGCTAGTTCTCAGAAGTGTGTATGCTGTACAATATACTCTTTGCTGGGCTGCATTGATGGAAGAGAAAGCAAGATCCAGGAGTGGAACGTATGTTTAAAGTGAAAAATTTGCATTAGCATTTCATGCTACCTTTTCCTTCCGAAGGTTTAGCAATGCTCCTTATGAGCAGTGTTTCGTTATTCTGGCTGTGGTGTTCACAGATGTGTAATTTTCCACAGCTTCCATTGACTGGAGACTTCTTCGGAGATGTCGCCATGAAAACTGAGAACAGAATAGGTCCATCAGATGAGGGGCTATTGTTCTAGTAGATGTTGAAACAGTCTTCTTTAGAAATGCATAACATTTAAGCTGAAAGCTTTAAAAAATAAATGTAGGAACCTAGACAGTTTCGGTAATCATTATTGTCAATTTTTTACATTGTGTTTAGACTTAGACTTGCTCAGAAAAGTGTTGAGAACTACACTTTCCTTCAAAGATTTTTTTTCACGTGTGTTTAAAAACAGAACCCTCATATTTCCATGTAGAATGAGAGAAATAATAACGGAATTGTGGTATATTTTTTTTTCAATGTTCTAATTTCATATACTGTGAAATAAGAAAGTAGCAATAACTCTAGGATTTGCAGTACTACAGATACGTACATTGATTTGCATGGAGTTATGCTAGTATTTTTTGTTTCTTCTGTGAATGTGCTCTTATTTCTCCTTACCACTTTTTTCATAGTTCTTTTCAGAGGTTTGGTACAATATTCAAGACAAGCATTTTCCCACTAAATGAGACTCCTAAAGACTTAAGTGAAGACAGATGATAGTGAGTCAGCATTTATCTACTTGATACTTTCTTTTAAACAATCATATTTAGTATTATTTAGGCATTTTAGTTTTCTTGTGTGAAAATGAGTGTGGGAGAAAAGTTTCAGTTATCGTGGTTAATTGTTAGCTAACTACTTGAATGTAGCATGACACGAAGTGGCTTATGCTTTTGTCATGGGACTTTATTTTGAAATTGAAGTTTGTCTCTGTTTTCTCCCTTTGGAAACTTTTTTTTGCAAGGAAAACACTATTTTTTTATGATACAATAAAATAATTCCCATAGAGACAGATGTGCTGATAGCTCTTTACTAAAAAAAAACAAAAACCAAACACAAAACAAAACAATGATTAGTTGGCCAGAGGCCTGCTTCTGGAAACTTGGTAGCTTCAGAAGGAAAAGCCAAATGCAATGTAATCCGTGAAAAAGTATTTGTTCACCACAATGTGGTAGATATATTTCAGTTTGTTGTTTATCTGTGCTGACAGAGAAAACAGTTCAAATGTTATGTGGTGTAAGATACATTGGAAGCGTTCTCTGCACCATTTTTCACTTTTCAACCGTAACTATGGGATACTACTTCTGTTGGCTTGTTCCTGTCAATTTTTTTGGCACTCTGGATTGCCCCTTCCCTTTCTTGCATTGTGATTAACTTGTCTCAGATTCTCTAATTCCACTGCATCTTTTTCTGAGAGACTTTCCTCCTTTCCCTCCCATATCCCACTTTCTTGCCTTTATGTAAGCTAGTGCTGAGATATAACCTGTTTCGTGTTTTAGTGTGCACATCTATGACTGTATTAATTCACGGATAGAATCATAGAATGTTTTAGGTTGGAAAGGACCTTGAAGATCATCAAGTTCCAACCCCCCTGCCATGGGCAGGGACACCTCCCACTAGACCAGGTTGCCCAAGGCCACATCCAGCCTGGCCTTGAACACCTCCAGGGATGGGGCCTCAACAACCTCTCTGAGCAACCTGTTCCAGTGCCTTACCACCCTCAAAGTGAAAAACTTCTTCCTAATGTTTAATCTAAACCTGCCCTCTTCCAGTTTATAGCCATTCCCCCTCATCCTATCACTACACGCCCTAGTAAAAAGTCCTTCCCCAGCTCTCCTGTAGGCCCCCTTTATGTACTTGAAGGCCGCAATAAGATCTCCCTGGAGCCTTCTCTTCTCCAGGCTGAACAGCCCCAACTCTCTCAGCCTCTCCTCATAGGAGAAGTGCTCCAGCCCTCGGATCATCCTCGTGGCTCTCCTCTGGACATGCTCCAAGAGGCTTATGTGATGTGGAAGATCATATGCTCTGAGCCCAAATGCAGAATGATTGTTACAACCTCGTGGAGTCTATGCAATGACCCCAGACAGGACAGCCCTGGCTGATTTTTTCTTTTTTTCCTTTTAGTTTACCTCTGTAGGTAGAAAAGCACAAATGTAATTTCACACTTCCCCTTGCTGCCTTGAGCTTCTGCTAGAGGGGGGAAGCCTATTCTGCTTTTGTTCAGAGGCTACAGTGGTTTAAGTACTGTACCTCCTTCCATAGCTGCAGTTAGCTTGAAGATGAAGCAGGCAGAACACAGTTAATGTTTATAAAAATCTGGGCTAAGGAAAGACTTCCCCCCCCCCCCCCCCCAAACTTAGGGATGTATTGCATTGTAGAGCTTCAGAATATATGTAAGTGAAATCAGTGGCTAGCGGCTTTATTCCAGAGTGCTCCCAGGTGTCTGGTTTAGTCATAGATGCTACAATGCATGAATACAGGAGCAATAGACTTTCCTCCTCTCATCCCTACACTCATTATTCCTGAGAGTAAAGGCAAAGTACACCACTTGATGTTTATGCTTGTTCTCTTTTAAGATGGGATAATATTAACCAGGACTTGATGCGTTTGTTGAGACAAACTGAATACTAGTCACTAAAAGTGAGCTAGAAAGTAGTACAAACCACTTGTGTCCTCAGCCCATTCTAAGATTGCTTCCCATGTTGAAAACAATTGAAAAAAAGGAGTCTGATGTCCGCTGGGCATCAAGGGGCACAGTTGAAAAGTACAGCTCATGTCTGACTTCCTCTGAGAGAGCACCCAGGTCACTGTGGCATTACAGCTGGAGTTAGAGCTCTGCTTGGCAATGACAGGAACTAGCAGGAGTTGCTATTTCACCCTGAAGAAAGGTAGAAAGCTCACCAAGTCATTAAGGTGAATTTTCTGCTCTAGAAAGGTTGGTTTTGAATTGCTGCTCCAGATCAGGTGATATAGATGTGTAAATTCCTTTTCTGGTTCAGTTTTGCCCCCAGCCACTCATTTGATCTTGCCCTATTTTTTTTTTTTTTTTTTTGAGCACAGCAGTGACTGTAGTATAGGGAATTTTGAACAGTGTCATTAGATTATTTTTTTTTTTTAACACTAAGCAGTTTCCCTGATGGGCTTTATTTCTGTTGGCAGTTATTGAAATCTGTGTTCTCTCTTTCTTTTTCCCTTATCTCACCAGCAATATGTATCAGGGGAGTGTTTCCTTTTCCTGCATTGTCCATGGTAACACACCCCAGAGCTGCCTCATCTCTCCTTCAATCTTAGATGCTGATTTTGATCTTTGGCATTTTCTTGCTCAGTTTATTTACTGCGAATATACACAAATTCCCTGAAAGATGGGAAGAGCCCCATTCAAGTCCTTAAGAAAATATTTTTTCTCTCTTTGAGCACATTGTTTCTAATACCCATACTGTTTGTTTTCTATTTTTTCAAATATGCATAACTAACTATTTCTTTTTTTTTTTGCCGTGGAAGTGGATGACTTGAACAAGCAGTTGGATTTGGAAAGAAATTTGAGCTATCTACTCTTATCCTACCTCTCACTCCTAGGGAAGCACACTCAGACTGTATCAACTAGGTCTGTATTTTCTGGGTAAGGTGTGCCACAACCACATAATTTCAAATGGAGCATAGGAGAAAGTGGCAGCACAAATGTGTCTTTGTAGGAGTAAAGAAGTTACAGACAGGTAAAGGAGGTTATAAATTCTCCCACTTCTGAAATGGCGAGTAAGCAGGGTATTTGGGAGTTACAAAAAATAAGATTCAACTGTCCCTTTAAAACAGAAAAAAATTGGCAGTTAACTCCCCTACATATTGTCTACAGGAACAAATAGTGAAAGAGCTAAAGAGCTGTCTCGACAGGGACACTCACAGTGGGAAAGAACTTGTGTGCCATATGTCCCCCTACCATCTGTGTACGCTCTCTTCTGGGTCGTGACATCTGGTTCTGCTTGATATCTGGCTCCGATTCCTGTATTTTTAGAGTAAACGGGGCTTGATTCTCCTCAGGGACTGAAGAGAATAGACCACATGCTGACTTCTGCAAGAAAAGCCAAGTTTTTCATAAAAATACGTCTCCTCAGTCTACATCTGAATGGCTTGGTACACTTATGTATTTAAATGAGCCAAGGATGTGCCAGCACCTTCTGCTGTCATTTTTTAAAAACCCCTAACTTTGGCATGTTTGACTTTTTTGGCGGGTTGGGCCATGTAGTTAGTTGCATACCTAAATTAGGAGGTGAACTGGCTTATTATTGGGGAAAGGATCACGTCCAAGAGAGCAGACAGCTGAGGGTGGGGAAAAGATCAGAGGTGCCAGGGCGAGGGTGACATCTGCCATGGGGAGCAGCTGTGGGGATCCCAAAACCCCCAAGCAGGAAGCCGCACCCGCGTTGCGCTGTGCGATGCCTCCACCTAGTGACGCCTGAGGCTGAAGCTCTCCCCCCACTTTTTTTTTTTTTTTTTAAAAAAAAGCCGCTCTGTTTATGGAAGATCATAACAAAGTTCTGTTGCTAATAATGCCAAACCACAACACTAAAAAAAACCCACACCAAGAGGGAGTCAAAAAAAAGAAGATACTCTGACAGTTGCTGTTCTGAATTATACTGTAATTATTATTTTTAGTGCTTTCCCAACCTTTATAGGAACTAGCAGGGAATTTAGTGGAAAACGAGATTTTTGGCCTTTGCGTCTGTACATCTGTTAACTCAGTGCCTCAGAATTAATTGGGAAATGGGGAGGAGTT
Source organism: Charadrius vociferus (assembly GCF_000708025.1). Taxonomy (NCBI): domain Eukaryota; kingdom Metazoa; phylum Chordata; class Aves; order Charadriiformes; family Charadriidae; genus Charadrius; species Charadrius vociferus. The sequence continues at coordinate 3,206,845 of NW_009647874.1, read as the reverse complement.
GTCCTCTCTAGAGCTATGTTTCTTTATCAGCCTCCAGCATATGTCGATTAGATCTGACGGCTTTATGTTGAGCGACACTTGCCATTGATTATTCCAAGAAAAAGGCTGTGAATGGAGATCACATCATCTGGGATCTGCATTCCATCAGATGAGCGGTGCGTGATGGCTGGAGGACCATTACCAAGCGTGTGGTCCCCAGGCAACTGAGAGTCCTACAGCTCACTTGACATGGTGAAGTATGGAGAATTTGTGCCTAATTTAACTATCTGTCTAGCCCACTGAGCTGGGAATAAATGGATCCAATGGTCACATGGTGAGAAAGTCTTGGAGTCTGGGATGCTGAAATGTTTGTAAAACTGCAGTCTGCAGATGGACAGTAGGCAAGATTCAGTAGTCCTGGAGAAGAATTGCCTCAGGGCTGCCATCAGAGAGGAGCATCATGAAGACCATCTGAAACTGAATGTCACAACATTCCTGGGAGCAGGAAGCACTGGCTAGTTCTCCCTGGCTCTAATGATTTCAGAGTCCAGTTTCACAGGCAGTGTCCCTACTACCTGAAATGATCAATCCCCAGTCCTTGCCTTGGATGGTGTGCCCAGGCCCCAAGGGACCCTGCAAACCCTCTTTTCCTTGTTGGTAGGTAGCCTTTTTTTTTTTTTCTTTCTCTTTCTCTTACTCTTCTTTTCTTTTTCTTTTTAATTAATCTACAGCCATATGGCTTGTAAATTGGAAAAGAGTTTGCAAGATGGAAGTGATTGGGTGGTTTCAAAGCCTTTGCCAGAATCTTTGTGGAGCAAAATTTTGTACTTTGATTAATGCCTATCTTAAATAATAATATTGTTAATATTAATAATATTATTGCTATTAATGTTAATATTAATAGTAAATGCAGGCGAATTAAAAATCCTACCATGGCTCAGGCAAAATGATTCTGAGTTCCAGAACTAATGGTGAAGATGAGACTTTGTAGAAAGTGATTAAAGCAATTAGCGCTTAGGATGGCTGGGGCAGAGTGGTTCGTAATGCTATCCAATTCAAGGAGCCCTCAGTAGTAGCTGGATTTTGTAGTGAGCACTCAGATGGCAATTCTTAAAGTGTTATAGTAGTATTCGGATATTTGAAGGTTATCTGATGACAGAGGGGTCCAAGAGCAGGCCCAGGTGCGCTTCATGTGGCCCTCAAATGTACAGTGCTGCCAAAGCTGCAATTTTCTGCTCCAGCTGTGGGGAGGCCATGAGCAGTCACTGGTACCCTGGGGGAGGCTGGGAGTTACAGGAGAGAGGGTTTCAGTGGGTTTGGTGGGGCTCCAGGAATCTGGGAGTCAGGCCACGCGCTTCTTTCTCTTCTTCAGTCTGTCTCTCTCTTCCTTGAAACCCTCCAAAACAGGGTGCCTCTTGCTCGCCTCACACTCAGTGGCGCACAGCTGTTTCTCACAAAGCCCAACAACCTTACTCATATGCCTGCACTCGGGAGTTACAACAGGTCCTAGCTGGAATTGGGCTAGAGACCTTGGGAAGGGTGGGAATCCATACGTTTCTCTCAAGGATGCAAATAATACAGGGTGGCGGCTATTTCCATTTACAGATTAGGGTCCTGGTGGATAGTATGAGATGGTCTTTCACAGGAAATAAAATGCGAATTCTTGGCCATATAGTAATGGGGGTTAAATCAAAGTGCATATTTTGCGTAAGAAAACATGCTATTTTAAAAATAACTGTATGACTTCTTTGGCAGCTAAACACCATCTCAGAGGCTAATTGGAATAAAAATCCTTGTAATGCTGTAAAAGTGTTTAGCCAATTTGACCTAGACCTGGCAGTATTATAAATCTCTCTGGTCTGGCCTGGGGGAGAAGAAGGGAGGAGGTGAGGAGGAATAAAGCCAGTAGCACCCTACATAATTACTGATTAAGATCACATGTAGCATTTTGAGCTGCTTGTAGGACATGTGAAGCTGCAAAGTGCTGTTTTATCTTTGTATGTACCTCTGTCTAACCACAAGTTTACTTACCATGGGCATATTTCACTGCTCTTGGCTATTCTCTTTGAAGATAACTCCAATCAACCTGATGATCTCCTTTTGATTTCCTGAGCAAGGCCGCCTCCTGGATCACCATGTTCCTCTCACAAGACCTGATATTGTGGAAATTCTCTTGCCTTAGATGCAGAACAGATTTTTTTTTTTTTCTGCCCCTAAAGGCTCCTGATTTGTTGTCAGCAAAATATTTTCAAGCAGCGAGCACAGAGCATTTTGAGGGGAGCTGTGGAAGCAGTTATTTTTGACCTACACTGAAAACCTCCACCTGTATTTCATAATGGAGTGCAGGATGTACTCACCTGCAGGTGATCCTAAATGCCTCGGGGAGGAAAACAAGGCTTTTGACGTGCGATGAAGTTTGGTTACAGATGCTGCAAGTCTGCATGTTCCTTGGGCTAGGGGATTGTAAGGGCTGGAGGGAGATGTGCTGTCTGCAACAGCTCCAGCCAACCAATTCCTCAGGCCAAGAGTTGTCTCACAGCCAAAGGACCCAGTTTACTTATGAGGGCTGCTGGGAAAGAAGAGGAACAACAAATGTTGGAGGAGAGCACAAGAAATGCTCTGCAGAGTCAGGCCAGCAGCTGAGTGAGCCAGGCGTTCTGTCTTCAACAGCGGAGAAAGGAGCTGCTGAAAATCCGACCGATACCTCACCAGCTGCCCCAAGCTGCTGGGCTGGCTCTCCAATTGCCTTCTCACCTCACTGCCCAGCTGCAGTGTGCTCCAGCTTCTGGCAGGATGTTCTGTCATCAGAGGAAAAGGGTGACGCTTCTAAGGGCTCAGGTGGATGTCCAAGCTGAAGCCACCCTTGCTCTGGTGCTACACCTGCACGGACAGCCTCCCAAGAGTGCCAGCTCCAGCTGCACCTCTTGCTGCTGTCAGCTCAAGCTAGCGTGGCTGTGTCAATTCTGTGCTGTGACCGTCCTATAGGCTGCTCATGCAGTGTCTCGGGTCTGATTCTGGGCCTGTCATCCTTAGTCCTTCCTCATGCACTCCCTCCAGACCAAGGAATGGAGCCAATGGCAGGCAGGCCCCTAAAAAAGCCCTTCCTGTAGACCAGAGATACTCCCACGTGAAGCCCCCTCCTCTTTCTTGATGCAGCCTTAACCAAACTGCAGCGCTGGTTGCAGAAACCCCTTGTGCTGGCAGGCTACGGGGTTTTGTCCTCGCTAGCTGATAGCTGTGACTCGCTGTGGTGGTTTAGTGTCACAAGTTTCAGAACACAGTGGTGGTTGAACAAAAGGAAGTGACGTTGTCGTATAAGTGCTCCTGGAGATCTTGGGGTGCTCCGAGCTCTCGGCGTGCTTTGGTGTCCCACCTGCTTGCCTGTAAATGCCAGCAGGGACCTGTGCACGTTTTGCAGGGGCTAATTCAGACTACACGGATTTCATCTCCAGCACTCAAGATGTGAAATCTGAGCTCCACTGAAACCCTGGGATCAGGATAACGTTCTGGTGTCTGAACACTGAAGTTTCTTTAGTATTTTGCTTCCTTTTCCCTTCTGTAGCAACAAACAGAAACCCACGTGAAACCTGCTGGGTTTTGTGTAGTTTGTTGTTTGGCCGGTGTTGCTCCAGTATTTTGTGGCATTTTGCCACTGCCTGTAGCAATAGGTGTCAAATGAAGTTGTGTATTTACAGTGAGATGCTTTTATCATGCTTACTCAGCAAATATTTAGACTCAGGCAGGCTGTTGACTTTCTCTCCTGAGAGCAAAAAAGAGTTTTCTGTGCTTCCTGCAAAGTCTGCTGCTGTTGGTGGGAAAGAAAGTCCCCGGGGTGAAGTATCAGAACACAAACACTGTTCTGTAAGCCCTGAAAACCACACAGAGCGGAGCTTATTTCCATTCAGATATAATAATGCTAAGTTGGTCTGTTGTTATTGCATAACACAATTAACCACATCCTCCCCCAGAAAAAACAATAGCGCTCTCCTTCCATATTAAGGCAAGTTTGGAGCCTGGGAGGTATTAAACCAGTCAACTTTTATCTTGAAGAAAACTACATTCTTTGTTGGTTCTTGGTTAGCAAACCCTCGTGCAACATGAAGTTACCAGGGAAATGTCTTCGGGCATCGTGCTGGTGCTGCCACCCAGCGCAGCTGGGTATCAGGAGAGTTGTGCCACTTTGCTGTTTTTCTGGCATGGTCTGACAGGTGCTTATTCCCTTATGTCCTCTCTAGTTTGGACTGTCCTCCCCCCTCTCTCTGCGCACACCCGCTCCAAGGCTGCCCTTTCTGTGCAGCCAGCACAGCTGCCCGTCCATGAAACCTGCCCAAGAACCAAACAGGGTGAAAAATAACTGTGCTTTTGTTGTTCCTCTTAGCCGTTGTTGTTTTGTTTTTTTTTTTCTTAGGTAGATCTGTTTTCTGAGCTGTCTGCCATCTAGGAACACAAAAGATTTTTTTCTGGCACAGGAGAGGCAGGGAAGGCAGGGGTGGATGATTAGGATGGCACGAGAAGCATTGGTCCTAAAGCACAGCCTTGGTAGGCTGTTTGATGGTCTGTGTTCTTGTGGCTATACCGTTTCCAGCACTCGAGTATGGTCCTTTGGAGCCCCCTCTATAGATTGCAGGACCATGCCACGAACACACTGAGATAGTATCTCTCTTCTCTGGCCACATGTTTGGGTTTTAAGGATTTTTTTCTGTGCGTTGCGTCTGATAGATTTTCAGTTGCCATGGTCAAACGGGTTGAGTGAAAAAGGTCATATCCCATAGTAAGCAGCATAGTCTGAGACACCAGCTTCTGATGAGGGTTTTTTTTTTGCTGCAACCAATACAAATTTTCTTATGGTTTTACCTATTCCTTTATCAAACTTTGGCACAATCTCAGTGCAGGCCATCCAGCGCATTAAAGAGAAAAAGATGGTGGATCTTCAGGAAAGAGATAGCAGTCCTGTGTAACTCCTTGCCAGAGGACACTGCAGAAGTAGGAAGTCCACATGGGTTCCTGGGGAGACCAGACTTGGAAGGGAGATCCAATAAGAGGTGAATAAACAGACAAAACATAACAGGCTCAGGAAATTCCTGGTAGTGAGAGCAATTGGATGCTAGGAGAGTATTGAGCTGGAGTTATGGTGTATGTTGGATGTGATCCTACTCTTTATTTTTCTTAATAGTCCTTACTACGGAAGAAGTATTGAGCTAGATGGTCTGAAGCAGCACAGCTGTTGTCATGTATCTTTGACTTGAACTATAAAAGCAATACAAAGATGGAGCTATTCCATCAAAGTTTGCTACCACTGCTGCTGATAAACATTCTTTCACATCTGTTTTCATGTAATTTATTGATGGTTCAATTCTGTAAATGGCAAGTCTTGGAAGGAATTGTCTTGTCTGAATTGTAGACTCTTTGAAATTCATCATTGTCTATTTCTTTTGTCTACCACTGCCTGTTTCTTTGTGTTAACAAAGTTTGTCATTGTTGTCCATCATGGTGCTTCAACAGGTTCCACAGTTGCTTTTTATCCTTCTGAGAATTTGTCGTTTTGCCATGATTTCAGTAACCCCAACTAGCTGTTTGTTGTTTCAAGATCTGGTATTTCCATTGTTTGTTGCAGTATTCCTTGTCTTTTTAAGCTTTAATGGACCATCTGAAGGGACTCTGTTGGTGAAAACCACCTGGAAACATTTTGCTAAACTAGATTCTACTTCTTTTGTCATTGCTATTCTATTGCCTTAGTCTTTGGAACATAAATATTTATTTTGTCTTGACGCAAAGGATACTTTTACTGCTCCCTATTGAATATTACATCTTGACTGAAACGTCTGGGTGCTTCTTAATTCTCATTAATTTATCCAGAATTTCAGTCAGAAGAAGTTAGTTCCTTCTTTCCAGACATTATTTGACTTAAATGACCAAACCAGAATAATTAGGAGGTAGTAAACCCCTGTACCTGTAACCTCACAGACTTTTCTGTTGGCATGGTGCAGGGAGATGCATGGACTGAACCTAAATGCAGTTATAACAGTGTATTTGGAATTTAACTTCTCCCAGAGTCCATCTGAGCCTCTGAATAGTTATGGCAAATGCTACTTACAACCTCCTTTTTTTAGCTATGATGGTCGGTGGAATTGTCCATAACAATGATGTGCAGATGTTATTTAATGGCAGGATTTCCATTCTAGGCTTTCTGTTCTCCAGCTCAAAAAAGCAACATCATCAACAAAAAGAAAAAAAAAAAAAGGAAGAAAAAAAAAAAAGTCAGAATTCCTCATTTCCACTTTAGCTGGAACACGGGAAATATTTACTGGCAAATGGAATTTCCAGTAAGGAAAATTTCCAGTAAGGTGAAGTTGATGGGAAAAATGGGTACAGGTGATTGATTGGTTGACTGATTGACTGAAAGGAAACATAACTGAAAGGTATGCCCGCTCAAGTGTACAATCCCAGGTGGGTTTTTTGCACGTAGTCTCATTCCTCTTCATGCTGGCTAGAAGAGGTTATAGTAACATTAATTACAGTACTTAGTTGTGCGTTTAAAAGTTTCTTCTTCTGAAATCTGCAGACCAGAGAGATGTCCCCGCTTTCCTCATGCTGTTTCTTGAAAATGTAGTTGAGATGTGTGCTGTTATGCTGGGTTCATATGCTAATCTTCTGTTGTGATGAATATGCTGGAAAACATGCCACAATCTTGTTAATTTTCATTTCTTTTGCTAAGTGTATGTAGTTTCCATCTAGATTTTAAGTGTTTACAGAGAATTGATTTTTCTCTGATTTAGATTTTCTTAGCACATTCTTGTGGTGTAATTCAGTATTTTCTGAAACTTCATAGTAGACAACGCAAACTGAACAGAATAATAATAACTCAAGGACTTCAGTATCTCCCAGCCATTTTTCAAAGAGTATATAATGTAGCAATTGCTTTACATGTATGTTTCCTTCACTGTCTTATCAGCCAGAGTTGCTGTTCTACTTATGACTACTTTTCAGTTGTGTCTTTCCACCCTTTAGCATATGAATTCGTAGAAAAAGACTGCTTTTGCTAGTGATGTGGAGAGAGATTAAACCAGTTTTCTGGTTTTATTTCTTACAATTCGTACGCCATTTCTGCTGAGCTCTTAAAAGTCAAATTTTGTGGCTACCCAAAGGTCAGATCTGACACCTGAGGTTTTGCTGGGGCAGAAAACCAACTTATCAGAAACTTTATGCTGACTTTGCTGTATCAATAAGTGTTGCGATAGCAGCAGGAAGAAAGTCTGTAGAAAGAGCTCTCCACACAAGCACTGTCATTCAGAAAAGTTCCGGTTGTCCGACAAAATTAGGATAAATTAATTTGCATGAACATAGTATTGTTTCTGAGCTAGCAATGTGAGTGCCTATGGGCAACGTCTTTGCCCGTATTTAGACACCCCCCAAAGGGAAAGGGATGGTCTAATATGCCTACCTGGTTAGCGGCAGAAGGTGAGGACCTCTACGACCTTCAGAGGGAGCTCTACTCCCTAAATTGGCTACTGTCAACCGTTGCTGCTGACTGTAGAGAGAACTGATAGGAAATGCCTACGTCCACCCCCAGCTGTGATGTAAGCTGGCTATCTGTCTTCTGAGAATAGATGCTAACAGAGCAAAAACAGCTCTGATGATACAAACAATCTGAATGCATGGTGCACACCCGCTCAGTTCTTCGTTCTCATACTAGCCTTGTGGTTAGAGCAGTCATCGGGAAACTGGTGAGCTCTCTTGCCCTGAAGGAGAACATACTCCCTCAACTTCTAGGACACTTTTTGCTTCTTCTGAGGTACCTTGGCCAATTTGTACCTGGTAGTACAGTTTCGCTTGTTGAAAGCAAATGTGAGGGAGCCCACCCATTTAAGAGGAGTCAGAGCCTCAGAATGCAAATTTCTTATTAATGTCCACCCCCCACATGGCTAGAGTCAAATTCACTCTTGGCTTTTCTCTGGCTTCCCCATGATTTATAAACCCCAACACATAGCATTCCAGTTTCAGTGGGCAGGGTGAAGGGTTCTTCCCATGACTTCAAAGCCTCTAGAAACCTTAGAAGCTGGGTCTTCTGGTTTCTGGATAAGTGTTCTGCATGAAAGCTTTGCCTGGACATTGTGGATTATTCTCAGTCTGAGTGGTAAATGTTTTTACTTTGGAGAGAAATCCTTGTCCTTTCCAGAGGATAGAGTTCTGGGAGTGTAGAGTGCCTATCTTAAGCACAGAAGAGACATTGAATGGGTTCACGCAGTGCTGGACATCAGATATATGGGATTTTTCCCTGAGGTGTGGGTCAGTCCTATTTTCTAAATCCCACTTCAGGCAATATTTAGCTAGAAATACATGACAGCTGGAGCCTGAATGATAGACAGTTTGTGGCCATGTCTATGTTGTCTGGGCTTGAATGGCCTTTGGGAACAGCAAATTGACTTTATCCTTTGTAATGGACCAAAAGAACCCTATTCCTGAGTAGTGGAAATGCATACCAGGAAACAAGTCTCCTGCTAGTTTGCAACTTCTTTAAAGTAAGAAAATAGCAAATCTTATCACTGTCTGGGTGTGCAGTGTCTGACTCAATCATCTCCATGTCACCCACCTGTCCTATCACACCCACAGCAATATGGACTTGGCCAGGGAGTGTCCTCCGCTCGGTGGCCTAGCGTATGATCAGTGTGTTACGTAGTGTGCACGTATGTAATGTCACCTGAGGGTGTCAGACAATTAATTTAAGACACGAGAGCCTCAAGATCACTACTGAGCTAATTAATAATCTGGACACAGGCTGTAGCGCTCACTCACATGCAATTATCTGAACAAACCATACAAGGCGGCTGGCGCTTGCTTGGGAGTCCGGTACACAGTGAACGCTGACTCTCTGGAATCAAGAGTACGTGAGTGCTTACATGCCATGATTTGTCAGTCTTTGCAGGACAGATATTCACTGAACTCGTACACATTTTTAATGATTTTTTATCACCTTTATTACTTACTTCTACTTCTGCATCAGGGAGGTTTATGTACCCTGGGAGTTGCCAACAGGTCCACATTTAGGCAATAAAACTGAGTATCCTTGAATTTCCCTTCCTTTAGGCCTACTTGTTTCAACTGCTCTTTTGTAAAGATAAAGGAGGTGGAATATGGTTTATCTTTGACACTAAGGTATGGTTTCCCTGGCAATGGAGGGGCCCAGAAGTGCCCAAAGCAGCTGGTTTTGTATGCATGTTTTTTCCCAGATTCCCCACTTCAATGCAGATGGAATCTGCAGTTGGTGTGGTGGCCCTGTCAAGCTGTGTAATGTGTCAGCAGTCCTTACCTCTGTGGAACAATGTTTGCTTAATATTTTAATGGCAATTTCAACACAAGATAGGTTTCATTTCCTATTGCGCTCACATAGCGCTGAGTGAACAATTAAAAAAAAAATGATAAAAGGTGGAGTGATGGTCAGTGAGGCAATGCCTATAATGGAAGAACATGGCTCCAGAACTGCAGCTCATGTGCTGCTGAGCAAGATGCCCACGGGCCCTAATACCTAGCTCAGGAGAGTGAAACAGGTGAGGTTTCAACAGAGCTCAGCGTTGTGGTTGTTAAGTCGCTAGCAAGAAACACCAAAGAAGACACTGTGCCAGAAAGTCTGTTTCCCAAAAGGGCTTTGACACATCACTGAAACTGGGATTTGGAACCGGAAGCCATCTCTTGGCATAAAATAATGGGTTTCTTTGCTTAGAAATGCAAAAACTTGCCGCCTTAAATTTATTCTCAACACTCAAAATCCATCAGTTTCATTGGCTTCTCTCTGGAGGAGCATTTTTCCATATATCTACATTTCTCTGCATTTCTGAGCCACATAGAATGGAAATTTTTTATTGTGAGCTTCTTTTTTTTTTCCAGCAAATTTTTCTGCTCCAAAGCAAGAACGAAGGGTAGGGAAGGAATGAACCTTTTCAAAAAGCACAACTTGAGACCTTACAGGAACAGATCTCCAGGCTCTGCAGGAGTTCCTGGTTTCAGGGAAGGAAAATCTCTCTTTTGGCTCTTAGAATTATTAATCACTGTATTTGTGAGACAAAATGAAATAACTGAAGAAAAGAAAGGAATTTAAACTCAAGTAAGAGTTACCTCTACTTTTGTGTTTCTTCTGTATCCCTATTAATGTAAGAAAATAAGAATTATCATACCAGCTCACACAATCTCACCCACCCCCCCATCTCCAGGTTTTTATCCCGTTGCTAACCAAAAGCACAAGCTATCAAAAACAGGCAAAGGAGAGTATGATGAACCCTGCCAGTGTCAGTCATGTGGGATGGACATCCTCAGTCTAAAGTAGCTTTTCCAACAGCATCTTAAATGGTGATCAATGTATCTCTCCTTCTTAAATTTGAGTCATGCATTTAGAACCCAACTGTGCATCTACTTTTGACAACTTCATGAGACAATTAGTTTCTGGTTTTATTTATGTGAAAGAGTACTGTTCTCTGCTTTAACCATGTGCCTGATCATTTTCCTATTTCTTTTATCATGAGAGGTACTGAAAAATCATTCCCTGTGTAATTTTTCCTAGTGCTTGAAGTCCTTCCTTTTCTCAGCTGCAGAGTGCCAGTCAAATTGGTTTATCTTTGTAGCAAAAGCCCTCTGTACCTCTGAGATCCTTACCGCTCTCTTTAGTAACTTTTTTCGTGCTATTATATCCTTTTTGTCACTGGCAACCAGAATCACATACAGTGCTCAAGATAAGGATATGTCGCATCAGTGTAATAACATTTCCTGTTTTTTTCTCTGTTCTTTTGGTAATAACTCCTCACAATCTGTTTGCTCTTTTGGCAGCTGCTGAACATCAGTCTGTTTTCAGAGAAAATCCAAAATGACTCCTAGTTGTCCTTCCCAGGTAGTGAAAGCTGATTGCTTTCTATGTGTTGGTAAGATTATTTCTTGGAGAATAGTACTTTGTGTAGATCATTGGCTGACAATAACAAACCAAATAAAGCTAGAGGACACCTGATCTTATGGGATTTCCCCTGAAAATTTATCCATTGTCCTAAAACAATCATCCTGCTGCGGAACTGACTGACAGAGTAGCTTCTGCATTTCAAGTAGTTTCAGAGGATCTAGGAAACTTCCAATATTTGGGTCCTGCTCTAGAGCCTTAGCCCTGGACTGGTGTGTCTGGGAGCCACAGGTAGTTAGTACGGCTGTCATGCTCTGGTGTGTGAGGCTGTGATGTACCAGAGAG
>NW_009647874.1:3190856-3195617 GCF_000708025.1 Charadrius vociferus | reverse complement strand
GGACAAGCTTGCTTCTGCAGGCTGTTAGCTGTAGTACACAAGTCTAGGAACAGTTTGGCCTGTGGTCATGGACCCTAAGAACAATCAGGCAGGAGGGCTTGAAACCTGCAGCTCTGGAATGCACTGAGATCCTCAGAAGCTGCTAGGAGGCTGTAAGTTCTGTTGCTGGCCATGAAAATGAGGTGGGACAGAGATGTTTCTAATTGAGCTGATTCTGGCTGAATCCATGCTGAGGACTCATTTCTAGTGTAGGCATTGATTAGCTATGGATTAACCTCCTCATAGGGGCTCTGGGGGGGCTTGTGCTCCACTGCTTCAGAGAGCTGCCTCCCAGAAGTCATCCACAGACCCAAAATCCAACGAATAAATGGCTTTAAAAAGTGTTTGCCTGATGTGAAGAAATTCCACCATTCAGCACTGAATTTCTGTGTAGTAGTGGGTTGCCTGTGTTACACCACCTACATCCTACAGGGAAAGCAGATGGGGTAGGGCTTCTCCTGCATCTTCTCAGAAACTGGTGCTTCTTATTGGCACCTGGCAGGCCAAACTGCTGTACATTAAGACCTGTCAAATCTGTGAAGAAGCCCTGGTGAAGACCTGCCTGGGTTTGAACAGGCCATAGTTTCATACAGTTACAATACAGAAATGAAGGGTTTGACCTGGGATGCAATAGAAAGGTTAAGAATCGATACACCAAGACTATGTTATGCAGCAGAAGTACGCATAGTGACCACAGATGTGAACAAATACCTCATTTTAGATTGATGGGCAAAACCCCCTTGGTTCCTAGAACAGGTCATCTCCCAAGGAGACTTGCAGGAAACCACATGGAGAACTGCAAGAAGGTTCTCCATAAACAGAGGAGTTTCGGTTAGTGAGGGGAGAGAAAAAAAAGTTGTGTTGACTTCATATTTTCATGATGAAAGAAACAAGCCTGAAACATCAGGTAGTAAGTGCTGAAAGGAGCTCTGCATGCCATTTGGTATCTCTACAGCTTATAGAGACAGGCAGCTGTCTATATCCCCCGAATTTCTTGCAACTGGTCAAACTGGGTATATGCAGTTCTACAATAAACAGCCCAATTGCCGACATAATCTGTCCCAGTTTCCATGTAACTAGCTGCCGGGAGCCAGGGCCAGGGAAGGTTTTTGTGCTTGTAGCCCTCCCTGCTTTGACAGGTTCTCTAAGGTCTAAGGACTACGTGCTCTAAGGATTTCTGAACTTCAGCAGGGGACTCCTTGGGGTCTGGATATCTGGTTGCTTCAACTATAGAAAAATTAACAAAGATGGTGAATTTTTTATTTTGGTAAAACTAAGTTGGGTGACATTTCCTTTTCATAAAAAAAGCTCAGAAGTTCTAGTTGTCATGAGAAGCCTTGTTTTTCTTTCAAAAATATTTTAAGCTTTCAGGGAATGCGAACTCCAAGTTGTAGCCAGATCTGACAGTAAATACAATGAGATAATTATCACAAAAGATGTTCTTCTAAAAACCCAGTTTATAACCTATGGGAAAAATGATGAAATTTTCTTAGGTAGTGATATTATCAAAAATATAAATAATTTTTACAACTAAAGCTCTGCTCCTGCATGCTGCCAGTATGTCATGACCCTCTTTTATTACTAAGACATTAACTTCCCATAATTCATATACATTAAGGAACAAACAAGACTATTTAGTAAGAAGTCATTATAAAAAAAATATCCTTGTTCAACAAATTGTCTTCAGTGACTTTCCAGAGAATCCCAATTCATTTTAGTTGTGTAAAATAATAAGAGCCATGTCTTTCACATCTGAATTATGATTTCCAGAATGTCATGTGTTTGTAGAAGATTCTTCCTAAGAAATCGTGCAGAAAAAACTCCTTATTTTCAGCAGAGAGGTCAGATAGGAACAACAATGATGAGCTGAATAATCTTCTGTTTCCACAGTAACGGGAAATAGAGTGAGTGCTGCACAGGAGGAGGTTAGCTTCCCGTGCACTCTGAGGGGAGTGTTGGCTGTAAGGGCCTGGGACTTCTGGTTTTACTCTGTGCTGTTGCATCAAGCAATGACCTCTTGGATCTAATGGTCTTCGACTTAAAATTGGGCAGATTTCACTTAGACACATCTTGTCTGTGCTCTGAAGTTACATGGTCACAGGAGGACTGGTTTATTCAGCTTTTCTTTTGTGGATAAACTTTGGGTATGTTCCTTGCCCAAAGATGCACTTGCCTGCTCAGACTCACTTTCATCTCCATACTGTGAGGCATTCTGGCATCCAAGGAGAGCACCACCTGTGGGAATGGAAGATCCTGGAGACTCAGCGGAGTATTTTTATTTCCATAAAAGCAACAGATGTCATGCACTGATCTTCCCTCTGGTGGGCTTTGTGGTCTCCCCCCGGGGATCTTGCTGGCAGCCCGGTGACATTCAGAACAGCTGCTGTTATTTTCATTCTGGCTGGCTGCATCCAGCCTCTGTGGGATGGTGGCGCAGCTGCTTTCCTTTTGGGGCAAGGCACAGAGCAGAGAAATTGAGAACTTCTTTAGAAAAGCAATCGGGTTTTAAGATACAAAGGCTTTGGTGATGACATTTTTTGTTTCAATATCGTCCTTAGTCTGACAACATAACTATCATTGTGAAGATCTTTTATAAACTACTGGTGATCAAATAACTTCCCAAGTAACACATCGATGTGCCACCCAAATGTAAATACATGCCAGCCACATTAAGAAGGACAGATATAATTGCTACTTTAGCCAATTGCTTCTTTCAAGATACTCTCACCTCCATTTTGCATCCTCTGAACTTTAATATACTAGAGGGCAACTACAGTGTAGCTGAAAACCTTGTAAGAGACTTGACAGCTGTGCCTTGGTGGGATGGAGAAAGATGAGTATGATGAAAATACTGATGGCTTTGTAACACTTATATTCTTATTAATTCTTTTCTGCCTACACGCATGTCCTCACCTACTGTTGTGTGGGATCCTGTCATGACAGTTGACCTTGGCTGCCTGCCAAGGGCCCGCCAAGTTGCTCTATTGTTCCCTTTCCTCAACAGGACAGGAGGAGAAAATACTATGAAGAGCTCATGGACTGAGATAAGGACAGGAAGGTCACTTACCAATTACCGTCAAGGGAGAATCAGACTCAACTTGAGGAAATTAATTTAATTTATTGCCAATTAATAAAAGAGTAGGGTAGTGAGAAATAAAACCAAACTAAAAGCACTTTCCCCCCAAACCTCCCTGCTTCCAAGGCTCAACTTCACTCGTGACTCTTCTACCTCCTTCCCTGGGGCAGCACAGGGGGATGGGGAATGGGGTTGTGGATAGTTCTGTTTCATTTTTTTTCTGCTGCTCCTTCCTCCTCACACTCTTCCCCTGCTGCAGTGTGAGGTCCCTTCCATGGGAAACAGTCCATCACAAACTTCACAAACTCAATGTGGGCTCTTCCCATGGGCTACTGTCCTTCATGGACTGCTCCAGTGTGGGTTCTTTCCATGGGGTGCAGCCTTCAGGAACAGACTGCTCCAGTGTGGGTCCCCAACAGGTCCTGTCAGAAAACCTACTCCTGCATGTGCTCTTCTCCATGGCCACAGTTCCTGCCAGGAACCTGCTTCAGCACGGGCTCTCCATGGGCTACATCTTCCTTCAGGGACAATCCACTTGCTCCACTGTGTATGGCTGCTCCACCATGGTCCTCCATGGGCTGCAGGGGCACAATCTGCATCACCATGGTCTTCTCCATGGGCTGCAGGGCAATCTCTGCTCTGGCGCCTGTAGCACTTCTTCCCCTCCTTCATCACTGACCTTGGTGACTGCAGGGTTGTTTCTCTCACATTGCCTTACTCCTCTCTTGCAGTTGCTGTGCAGCAGTTTTTACCCTTTCTTAAATATCTTATCACAGAGATGCTACCAAGGTCACTGATGGACTCAGCTTTGGCCAGTGGTGGGTCTGCCTTGGAACCAGCTAAAACTGGCTCTGTCCAACATGGGTGCAGCTCCTGGTGTCTTCTCACAGAAGCCACCCCTGCACCCCCTCAAGTCTTGCCACATAAACCCAATACATGCTGGTTAGGCATGTATCCCTCAACAGTATCTTCTTGGCATAACTGTCTCAAACTTCTCAGTGAATGTGGGTAACACAGCCAGGCACAGGCAATCCAGGAAGTTCTTGGATTGCATTGAGGACAACTTCCTTCTCCAAGTGGTTGAGGAGCCAATGAGGAAAGGAGCTATGCTGGACCTTGTCCTTACCAACAAGGAGGGACTGATAGACAGTGTCCAACTCAAGGGCAGCCTGGGGTGTAGTGACCATGAAATGGTCGAGTTTGAGATCCTCCAGGCAGTGAGGAAAGTGCGCAGCAGGCAGACCACCCTGGACTTTGGGAGAGCTGACTTTGGCCTCTTGAAGAAGCTGCTTGTTATGGTGCCGTGGGATGAAGCGCTGGAGGGAAGAGGGGCCCAAGAATGTTGGTCAATATTCAAGGATCACCTCCTCCAAGCTCAGGAGTGATGCATCCCTACAAAGAGGAAGGCGGGCATAAAAAAGAAGCTGCTTGTTATGGTGCCGTGGGATGAAGCGCTGGAGGGAAGAGGGGCCCAAGAATGTTGGTCAATATTCAAGGATCACCTCCTCCAAGCTCAGGAGTGATGCATCCCTACAAAGAGGAAGGCAGGCAGAAAAGCCAGGAGGCCTGTGTGGATGAACAAGGAGCTCCTGGACATGACCAAAAGAAAAAAGGAGGCCTATAGGGAGTGGAAACAGGGGCAGGTA
>NW_009647874.1:3180779-3190030 GCF_000708025.1 Charadrius vociferus | reverse complement strand
AACAAGGTCAAGTGCAAGGTCCTACATCTGGGTTGGGGCAATCCCAAACACAAATACAGGCTGGGTGGAGAATGGATTGAGAGCAGCCCTTAGGAGAAGGACCTGGGTGTGCTGATTGATGAGAAGCTCCGCATGAGCCAGCAATGTGCAACTGCAGCCCAGAAGGCCAACCGTATCCTGGGCTGCATCAGAAGAAGTGTGGCCAGCAGGTCAAGGGAGGTGATTCTGCCCCTCTACTCCACTCTTGTGAGACCCCACCTGGACTACTGCATCCAGCTCTGGAGTTCTCAACATAAGAAAGACATGGAGCATATCCAGAGGAGAGCCACGCGGATCCTATGAGGAGATGCTGAGAGAGCTGGGGCTGTTCAGCCTGGAGAAGAGAAGGGTCTGAGGAGATCTTATTGCGGCCTTCCAGTACCTAAAGGGGGCCTACAGGAGAGCTGGGGAAGGACTTTTTACTAGGGCGTGTAGTGACAGGATGAGGGGGAATGGCTATAAACTGGAAGAGGGCAGGTTTAGATTAAACATTAGGAAGAAGTTTTTCACTATGAGGGTTGTAAGGCACTGGAACAGGTTGCCCAGAGAGGTTGTTGAGGCCCCATCCCTGGTGGGATGGGATGGGATCCAGACTGGATGTGGCCTTGGGCAACCTGGTCTAGTGGGAGGTGTCCCTGGCCATGGCAGGTGGGTTGGAACTTGATGATCTTCAAGGTCCTTTCCAACCTAAACCATTCTATGATTCTATGAAAAGAACGAGCAGACCTATTTGGGGACCAACCCATTCATCTTTATCACAATATGTGTGGTAACAGGAGTGCATGATTAATGATAAAGACTAGGGGCAACTCTTACCTTGGGGGAAAAGGAGTCCACCCCCATCAAAATATTATAACCCTTGAACAATCTTTCTAATTTCTCTTTTGCACAAAGCATGAGGTGCCCATGCTAGCTGCAAGTTAGGCACCACAACACAGAGGAACAGGAAGGACACCGCAACCTCAGTAGGGTGGATCCCCATCAACTAAAAAACATTAGACCTACCATGGGTATGGACACACCCAATAACATCTTCCTCTGCCACATGACCATCTGCTGACCCTGCCAGCGCACCCTAGCTTGGCCTCAACAAATGTAGATAGTGAAACCTTCCCTGCCAGGGTCACTTCTGTCCAGGTGTCCCCTGCTGTGTGCAAGACAGTTTGCAAGCAGGGTGCAAAAAATGTACACAGCAATTTTTTCCTGGCTAATAGAGGTAAGTATTAGAGACCCAGGACTAATACACTGCTAGGCTAAGCGTTATTTTTTGGAGCAGAGTGAAGCTGGTGTTGCTGAGTTGCTGTTTTCCTATCTCTGCTTTTTATCTCAGGATTTTATCTTTTTTCATGTCATCATTTTTCCTCTTGAATGCTTAAACTCCTAACTCTTATGATCTCAATAACTTCATTTGATCTGGGTTTTCACTTTTTGTATCTAGCATGGCTTTAACTTGTTTACTTTTCACAGCTCAGGAGTCATTTTGCCAACACAATGGAGTTGAGTTCATGCAGCCATGCTGCACCAAAATCAGCCATTAGATCACAGACAGCTGAGTCTCTGGGCCATTTACTGCTCGTCCTGGTAAGAACCTGTGGGGCCATCTACAGCATCTTGATACCAATACCAGATTTTTCTTTAAGGTCTATCACCTAGTGGCAGCTCCACTAGGTTCCCAGCAAACTTTTCCAGTACTTCGCTACCTTTCCTGTTAAAAGATCTTCCCTGCTGTCTTGCCTAAGTATTCCCTGCTTCAGTTTAAGCCCATTACTTCTTGACCTCTTTGCTTGTAGAACAAATGGTTCTCTTGCGTGTTGGAGTGCTATAAATACAGGATGTCAAAGGAACATGATGCATCTAAGTCCTCAAAGAAATTTCTTGCCATTTTTCTGTAAGCACATTTTTCCACATACTTATCAAATAGGATTTTTTTAGAAGCCGATCCAAAAGTTACGAAGCATTAGCACTGATTGTAGTTTGTTATGAAAGCCACAGGATGGCTTTTGCTCAGCTGGCAACTATACCTGTTAGCCACGAGTTCCATTTCCCACCTCCATCATGATCTGCCATGGAGAATGGACTATGACATGAAGGTCTCTTCCGAGGTATGGAGCAACACAATGAGCATCTCTGATCTAAGTTTCAGTGGACTTTATGATAGAAGAATTCATTCTGTATTCAGGTGATGGAAGTTAACTTGTCCTGAACGTATTTAACATTTCCCTGGAGTAACCTGACAAGTTTTGGTGAGAGGATGCTGAATATACCACTGAATGCTCCAGACTTTTTGCCTGAGTCTCTAGCAAACGGTGTCAGCAAATGAGGAAGACCTTGATTCCAATGAAACTGCTTGAACCTGAGCAGGGAGTGGTTTGTGATCTTTTCAAGGTAGGGATCTGAGCTGACCCTGGATGGTTGACCAAAGCATTGTGAAATTTCATTGTTGCAGGTTTTTTTTTAGCTCCTCTGCATTTTCTGTGTCATATGGGAAGTGCAACCCCCGACCCCTTCAAAGGAAATGCTACACCAATAACTGGGGAAAGCATGGGTGTGACATCAGTAAGATTTTTGCATATGGGCATATAATTGCTACATCTTTGTGTATTGATGTGGAGCTGCTGCATGCTGACAGCAGAGTCCCAGGAACACTGGAAGTGATAAATGGTATTCATAACTCCGTCAGAGAAAATTAAGAGTTTGAATGACCACAGTATAAGATCTTGTTTAGTTAAAGAAAGAATGAACAGTTGATTCTCAAAATGTCTTTAGGGGTTATTCTGCTAAAATGTACAAACTGATTTTTCCCCTGGAATTTGCCTGATTTGGTATTGAAATTACCCCTTTAGACCACCTGCTGCACAAGAAGGGGATAGTTTGGGATCTTTGGTCTGATGGTTCCAGGTTCAGTGCTGATGCTTGGAAGGCTGCTCAGCAATATTGAACAGTCCTCCCTGAAAATGTCTTTCAGACATTCGGTGGCCCATACGGCCTCCTCAATACCTGCTTTTGTGGGTGACTGTACATTGGGTCATGTCCACTGCTGCGGCGACTTCTCCCTCTCCCTCTTGCTCTCCCGGAGCTGCTTGTGGCTTTCCTGTGGAACTGCTCTGCCCCTCCAGACTTCTTTCCCTCAGAGACTTAATTTAGCTGCTGGTGCAGACAAGTGGTTTCTCAGCAGCCTTCTTTTATCAGATTAGCTTCAATGAAGCAGTTTGCTTCATAAA
This sequence comes from Charadrius vociferus, assembly GCF_000708025.1. Taxonomy (NCBI): domain Eukaryota; kingdom Metazoa; phylum Chordata; class Aves; order Charadriiformes; family Charadriidae; genus Charadrius; species Charadrius vociferus. The sequence continues at coordinate 3,186,770 of NW_009647874.1, read as the reverse complement.
AAACTGTTCCTGGTGCTCCAGGGACTTTAGAGCCGTTCTCCGGGAGCTGCTGCCTGACTAGACCAGGCAGAGCTGTCACTTGTTTTCCAACAAAATCTGTTTCAAAGCACCCTCTGCCGGCTGAGTGTCCCTTCTTTGTTCTGCCCAGGAGTGTGAAAAAGCCAATAACCAGCCAGCAGATTTATTGGAGTATAAACATTCAAAAATGGAATAATTTTTGATTAATGGAAAACCTATGCTATTGGTAAAAGATATCTGATTAATTGGAACTGTGAGATGTCATCTCTGATAAGTACCTAAGTTTCCTACAGTAATTTGCATGTTCTGCTCTGTTCAGTGGGAGGTGTCTCAAAATGAAGCTGTCTATCTTGGTCCTACAGATATGAATTGCTACAAACCAGTTAAAAAGAGTTCCCAGTAATATCTGGTACAAGCTACAGCAGAGAAATAAGTGCAAAAGACCCAGCCACACACAGCAAGCTACTTCTCTGCTTTCTGAATTTTCCAGATGGTAGGTTGAATTTTTATATTATCATTTAACCAAATATAACTGATGCTGCTGGAAAATAGTGTGAAGTATTTTATAAGAAAGTTTATTTCAGTTCTTTTATGTGCTTCTTTATATCTCAAGAATAAATATTACATTAAAATAAGGGATACACTTATGTGATAGACAATTTTGGGACCAGCATAAAGACTTATCTTATAATGAAGTGTATTTAGAAATGGATTAGTCCTCAGTTTTCTGGCAGATATTTTTCCTAATTATTCAAAGACACAGAAAATATTCACTGTGCAATGGATTATTCATATTTTAGTATATTTATGTACTTTTTTCTTCAAAATAACTCGTAAGAATAATGTATATATCAATTCTAGCGTTTCCATACTTAAATATTGAAATTCCTAAATTTTACAGTCACAGCTGTAACTAGTGCAGGTGTTAACTACTGTGGATGCTAGTTCTGGAAGACATTCAGTGTTACTGCTGCTATTTTAGTAGCTCATTTTCAGTCAGAATGGGTTTTCTGGTTTGATAAAAGAATGAAAATAGGTTTTAAAATGTGAATTAAAGAATTCTATGTCTTAGTAAACAAATTTCACACAACTGCTATTTCATGGTATGTTTATGTTGTAAAGTCTGTTAAGCTTTTTAAAGTAGAAATTGCAATAATTTCCAAGTTTTGTTAGTATCCAAGGTATGGTACTTTTATAATGTTTGTTCACTTATATAAGCAGGATTATAAACAGTTTGTTGCCAAATGCAGTTTTGGAAAAAAAAATCACAAATATGTTACTAACACAGTTGCCTTTGGAGAAGAAAGGAGTTAAGCCCTATAGGCTCCTACTTCTGTAACAGAACTAGAGGGTTCCCAGTTCTTTCATCTTCCTTTGGTATTTGATCTTAGGGGCTAGATTTTTACATATTCAGTAGTTATCCCAAATCTCTGTATTTGGATCTAGTGCTTTTTCAGCATCATTCTGAAGTTTTCCTTCACAGAGCTTAGAATTAAGCTCATAATGTACAGCCATTGTGAGCTATAGGAAGAAAGAGATTTAGGGAAAGTCTCCTTATTTTTATTTTTTTTTTTCCCCCTCTGGAATATTATCAGTCTAAGTTTATGGTATACTGAAGACCCAAAAATCTGTTATGCAGATTTTACTTCAGACAATAATAAAACATGAGTTCTAAATACATCTGCAAAAGCAGAAAGAAAACTCATAACTGTTTCCAGAAATTATGGCCTTTGCCTCTCAGTGCTTCAAGCTGCAGGAACTTCTTCCTTTTGACTGTGAGACGTGCCTCTTAGTGCCTGTGTCTCGTGCCTCATAATGCCCTTTTTATTTGACCTTATCATCAGGGATATGTGGATGCTTTCATTTTGCTTTGTGCCAAGTATTGCCACAAGCTGTAAGGCACTGGTGAACCAGTCCTTCTCTTGCTATTTGCTGTCTAGAACTGCAATCTCTGCCTCAGTTTTTATTGAGATAATTTGGCAGTTTGCTGCTGACTTTGGAAAATGCAAACATAATCACACTGTTCTTTTAATTGCCTGTATTTTCAGGGAATATTCCTCTTTAATTAGAGCCCCATATATTGCAAGTATTCGCACACACAAACCCCAAACTCTACCTAAACTGCCGCCAATACATGGCAACTTAAAAATGGGGGGGAAATCAATAAAGCAATCATCAAAGTTAGGTGGGAACAATCTGTCCTTTCAGCACAACTATTTTGCACTCTTTTGGTGCAGGCTGGTAGACCAGTGTGTGCAAGGTCTCTCAAAGACATACTTTTTCAAGAAACAGAAAACTAAATACAACAACTGGCAAGTATGATGATAGGCAAATACAAATTTCTTACTCCTGGATCATTCTAGCATTTGTTAGAGGAGTTGGTGAGGGCAAGTAATTGGCTGTCTCCATTCCTGGACAAAACTGGATCTCACAAATGGAGAAAGCACAGCCCCTTGAAACTTTTTGTTAATCACCAGCCTCCCATTTCCAGGGCTGTAATAGCACTGGCAATAAGGGACTCACCAGTGTCTCCAATAGTGGTATCAGTCGTGGCCAAATACAAAATAGACACACGCATATAAAATATGAAATGAGAAAGAACCCGATTTCCGACAATCTCCAAATCTAGTCTATGAAACCAATTTTCCTTTAAAAGTAGATTGGTTTACTTTTTGTTATCTTGCTGAAGTATCTGCTTGCTTAAACAAAATAGCTCTGAAAAGTAGCAGGACAGTATAACTGCTGATATACCTCATCAGGGGCAAAAAAGTTAGTGGAACAGAACCATTTTGAGGGAAAAGGGTCCCAGTAGAGAAGGAATAGTCTCAGTATTTTTTATGTCTATTTAATTACTCAAATACTCTAATGATATTAAATTCTATTTATATTCAGCTTAGAGTTCTTCACTTAGCTGATTCTTAGGGTCTGTTTGAAGACTTCACTGTGAAGACTCAGTTGATGTAGAGGTATCCAATCTCAGTTGCATGAACAAATGCTGCTGCAGTTAGTATTTTGCATATTATGTTTGCTTATGTGTATACCCATACACGTATTTTTTGCATGCTGTAGGCATTCAGCGTCTGATGGCACAGTGCTCTGGAAAGCTGCATAAATACCCTTTGGAGGGATTCACCTTCCCTTGCTAGTTCTGATTATGTATATACCCTGCTGCAGTCCCAGACGCGTCAGTCAGTCCCTCTGCGGAACAAGCGAGCTCTTCCAAATGTATGTGGGTACCAAATAGTCTAAAATCAGTTTGCAAAACTGGCCATCCGGCTGGACAGAAGAAAAGGTCTCCTCTGCATAAGCCAATGCTAAGTAGCAAAGTGACAAGTATCTGGAGATGGTGAATTATTGAGAGTGATCAATAATGGCCCTTGTGAGCTGCAAGTGAAAAGAGTAATTTCTGTGAGGAAAACAGGCGAGACATAGGCAAGCCAAAGCTGATCTGAACCGATAAGATTAGGCAGAGTAACAGGTAGTGAAAGACAGTTAAGTAGAGTGGAAATTAGTGTAGAGAATTAAGTGGTATTTTAGAGCAGATCTACATTGCAACAAGGCTCAGTGAAATCAAGTCAAGGAGCCATGAGTCCCTGTGTCATTTTTCGGCTGTGATTGAAGTAGACCTTAGCTGATGAATAAAGTCAACAGAGTTGTTGGCAAATGCAAATCTGTTTAGGTCCTGAATTGGATCCAGGCCTCGAATAATCAGGCTATGTGAAACTCAGCTCCCCATTCCCGCCTGCCAATCTAGTTTGCTCCCTGGTAGTGTCAGAAGTAAGTTCTAGGAACAAGCCTTCTGCTCAAACGGATGCTTTGCTGTGTTGATGTTGAGAATTTTGTTGTGTGCTGTTTTGCTCTGTATCTTTCTTCCCTGAGGGCCTACCCTGTCCCAGGTCACTCCTGAACCCACTTCTGGACCAGCTCATTCCAGGGCAAAACTCCTGGTGTTGGTTGTGCTGAAAAGTACCTTCTAAAAATGTATTAACCTGGCCCAAGTTTTCTGTAAAATTAAAGAAGTCAATGGACTGCCTGTGCTTGTATGTGGTGGTTTTCTCCAGCTTTAACAAGCGTGGTGTTTCTAGGAGGTCCTGCCTGGTCACTCGGTTCCCATAAAATCCATGACAATCCATGTCACTTGCTGTGACATTAAAGCTGGGATGCTGCTTTTTTGGTCTAAACCTCATCTTTTTTATGATTTGTGAGTATCCCTGCAAAATACCTTCACTGAAATTCCCACCCTTTTCTCTTCCAACACTAAATTTTGTTACTATTTTTAAGAGTTTTAAGACTAAGCTTCTAGATGTTATTAAACTTTCTAAAAGAAGAAACTTTCCATATCAATCAAAAGCCAATAACATTTCTGAAAGCTCAAAATCCAGTTCGTTCTGAATTTCAGACTTGGCAAAAATATAGGCCTTGATAAGGTCTGTCAATGTTTGTTTAGTCTGGAAATCTTTGGCACTGAAATAAAGATTCCTTCAGTAAGTGTGACGACAGTACTTATCCTGCCTGTACATTTCTTGCCGAATTTTCACTACTTCTCTTGTGCTCACTATCTGCAAGATATATTATAATTTGTTTCTAACATGATTTCTCTTGAAAACTTATCTGCCATCTGTAGTACCATCATCATGGAACCGCTTCTTCCTCACACATGATAGTAGAACCCACTGCTCTGTGATCTGCAGTGAAGGACAACATTCAAGTGAAGGCTGTGTTAATGGTAAGTAGAATACTTACAGCTGTGCAGTACAGCTGGATTGCATGTCTGCTGTCTCCTGAGATATTCTTAGATTAGGTCAACTTAATGTCCATGGACAAATAACAAGTTTCTTTAATAAAGGGGTTTGCTGGGCAGTGCCAGAGCCACACCGCAAGTTACGAATTACAGCAGGTGCTATTAATTAGACACAAATGAAAATGTCAGTGAGGCACTGTGTGTGCCCTACTGCCATTATTTGAGTATAATATAAGTTCTTTTCTAGTCCATTTCTTCAGTTCTCTTTCAGGTTAGCACTGCTGATGGCACTCACCTGGTTTTCTTCTTACTGCTAAATGCTTTCCTAGAGAAGCTGTCACTGAAGATACCTCCACTTCTATGGAAAGCCAAAAAGGTGTCGTGTACCTAAGCAGTTGGTTGGATGTAAGCTTAATTCAAAGCCAGGGTGTATATTTTCAAATCTAGGATCTATCCTTTTCTAAATTGAGGTATAATTTTTCTGCACTGGACTATGAAAAGAATGCCAACGTGCATTTAGCTTCCTGAAAAAAAAAAAAAAAAAGCAACCCAGCAAGAAGAGGCTTCTGCCTGAGGCCCACCATGGCAGAGTAATTCCTCCACCCCCATTAAACTAAGTCATAACAGTAGTTTCAATGGAACAGCAGCTGTTGCATTGATTATTGCACAAAAAGCACTATCTCAAAGCTGCAAAACCACTGCTACACACACACTCCGTACAGAGCAGCTCACATGATGCAGCTTATCATTGCACGATACCATTATCTGTTAGTAGATGTACATCAGTACCACTGCAGTGGCATAACTGATGCAGTCACAGTATATTCTGAGATATCAATGTTTTTCTTTTCGGTTTAGAAATATGATGGGGTGCGTACATCTGATCATCCTATCTACCTTCCTCTCGGTTTCCATGACATCTGAAACATGTAAGTCACATTTTAAAAATACTTTCTAATGAGGTTTATTCTGTGTAGGCTATTCCCAAATTGGTAATTTTTTTTTTAAACCTAAAATTAGCTAGTTTACCTCAGGCCAAAAATCACAGCTTAGAAACTAGATTTATGTGTTTTCTCTCTATATTAAAATGCACTGAGTACTGTCCATTTCTGTGACATTAAGTCTAGGTTCTACTTCTGCCCCTTGGCAGCTCTGCAAGCAGAAGAAAAAGGGTCTTTTTGAAAGGATTTGAGAGTAGCTGGCGTTCCAGGCCCCAGCTGGGCAAAGTCTCC
>NW_009647874.1:3154917-3180718 GCF_000708025.1 Charadrius vociferus | reverse complement strand
CCCTTTGCTCACTAAAAATGCTTTTTAATGTCCTGGTTTTGGGGGTGTCAGTAGACAAGCGCAATGTAACAATAACATTTCCCTGCACAAGGGGGATATTCAAAACAGCAGACCTCTTTCTGACAGGTCAGCTCTGCTGACTCAGCTATATAGTGCTGACCAGTGCTGACCAGTGACACACCGTTACATAGCACTCACGTAGTTCTAGTCTCCAGCTAAGCTGCTTATTTGTCTGAAAAAATATTGTAATATATGATATATAAATATTTCCCCATATTCTCAATTTTACAATATGAATGCTAATTTTCAAATGAATTAGATTTATTAAGAGGCCAAATTCTGCTGAAGAGTTTGCCAAGGTAATTTTCACTGATGTGACTGGGTGTAGATGAGACATCTGATTTTCTGTGTGTTCCCTCTCCTTCTCTTTTTCCCAGAAGAAAGCTGTATTTCCGATGCATTCCTCCTTCAGTGGGGCAATGCCCACTTTCCTGACAGCCCTCATACGTCCCATTATATTTGCAAGGCTCATGGGTGGGAATGCTGTTAAAATGGTGGGCCTGGGGGTACTCATACGTGATCTGGCTAATTTAGGTGTCTGAATTAGTAAGCAAGGCAACTAGTATTGTCCGTATAGAAGGACTGCTTTGGAAAGAACCATAGCAGAAGCCAAGTGTTCAACATGTGCAGAGACTCACCACCTGACTTGTGCACCTACTTGTCTAAAGCCAGGCAGTGGCAATACTTACACGAAGTGTCGTTTCGTTTTTTATAGAGATTCTCTATTTTGTTCAGATATTTGGTTACCTACTCTCATTTTCATGGTCCCTTATCTACTTTAACTCCTCTGCCAGCCTCCATCCTTGCCTATTTTCTTATCTTTCTCTTCTAAAAATGCAGTTTAACTTTCAGATTAGCGTTTCTCTTTTCAGTAGCCAGTTCACTATTTGGGTGCCTGGGCACTTATATATCTGTCATAATTTTTTGATTCAAGTTTCTCTGGACCAGCTTCAGTATTCAAAAGTAGAAATATACTCAGTTAAAAAAATTAATAAATTAGTGCCTTACTCCCAAGTTCTTCCTCTTTTTTTTTTTTTTTCTTTTGTGTGTGTGTGGTTTGTCTTTCTGTGCTTCTTTTTTGTCTCTTATTCCTTTCTGGTATCTTTTCACCTTCCCATCAGATTCTTCCTTTCGGTCTGTTATGTTTCTCTGGGTTTTTTTTACATTTTTGTGACTTCAGAGAGAAGGTCTTCTGGATTTCATCTTTTCAGGGGGTTATTTTGATGATCTTATCTACAGGCTTCCTCCTTGTAGTTTTTTTTGCAGTGAAAGAAAAAAATTAGTGATTTCCTTTTTCTATATTAAAAAGGCATAGCAAGGGTTCTTTTCTGTTGATAAATGTTAATTATACTGAAGTAAGGAAAGCTAACTTCATAGTACAGCATTAAAGCCAGTGCTTTCCATTGTGTTTAAATTCCTATTTTGAATAAAACCAAGATTTCAAGCAGATTTGCATAAGAAGTTCATTTCAAGAAATCACTGTTTTTCAATTTAAACCTCATATGTTTTCGTGTATCTCTGGTTTGAATCTAGGCTTGGGGCTTTTTTTTTCCTTCCATCCCACACATTAATTACTATTTTTGTAAACGAATGCCTCCATAACTGAAAGTAAAAAGAATTTTCTTGAAAAAAATCCAGTGAGCGTGTTTGCTATGTATAATCTCTGAGAACTCGAGGGAGGTAGTTAGAGGCACGTGACTGGCCAATTGATCCAGGAATGTCAAGTTTTCCCTGTCTCAGTGGGGCTAAGGTTTAATTAATCTGATTTTTTTATCTTTTGTTCATTTGCAGTTGATGCAATGGAAGATGAGGCTTTAGTTATAAAATGTCCCCGACGGAGTTCATCTGTGAAAGTGACCTGGTATCACACGGCTACTAACCAAATGATTCCTGAAGAAGAAGAGGGATCACGCATATTTTCCTCAGAAAGATTTCTTTGGTTTCTGCCAATTTCTAGAGAGGATTCTGGAAACTACACTTGTGTTATACATTTGTAAGTGTAACATTGAAAAGTGAAAGGCAAAAGAGTGGACACTCTCCTACCCCCCATGTTTTAATAATACAGTCTAATTATTATCTGTGGAAATGATGCCTTTTTTCATGGTGTACACCAATTCATGTAACTTTTCATTCTGCAATCACTATTTTTATGACAGGTCATTAAAAATCAATCTGTGACTGAACAACAATAACCATCCATATGTTTATAAAAACAAAACTCACATTTGTTACAAATATTTAATATATTCCATATAAAAATACTATCATTGACATAGCTTTTTTCCATTTTTAAAGTTCAAATAACCGCACAAAGTCGGTCAACATGAATGTGCAGGTGCATCCATACAAGCAAGGGATATGTTTCCCAAGTCAGATTCGTTACCCAAATGAGACTGGAAGAGGAAGAATTGTTTGTCCTACAATTGACAATTATAAGAATGCTACTATCATCCAGTGGTACAAGGTAAATAAAAGCCTTATAGTGCCAGTTGTAGGTCAGATTACCATGAGAAGCTATTTGTAGCCAAATAAAGTTTTCTTTTCCAGGACTGCAAACCTCTTCATGGAGAGAGATACCTCAAGGCAGAAAAATACATCTTTATTAACAACCCAAGAAAGGAGGATGATGGTTATTATACTTGTCAATTTATCTACACTCATAAAGGAAATGTGTTTAATGTATCAGCAACAAGGATTTTCACAAGCGAGTGTAAGAGTCATTTTGTAGCTTGTTAAGATAAAAAGGACTGATGTCTACTCAAAGTAAAGGGAGCTCCTTTTGTATATTAAAGAGAAAAAGAGTTTCTGTTGGTTTGTTTTATCTTCTTAGTGAAACTTTAGATCAGATTTTTTTAGGTGAATTTTGTGGACAGAGATCCATATGGAGCAAGATGGGGGTAAATTCAGACCTGGTCACTTTCAGCTTTTTTGCTAAAGTCTTTGACAACTCTGGTTACACACAGTGGTTGGTAGAGCTCTCCGGTACCTCTTCTTTCTGAAATGAAGGGTCTTCTCAGTGGGATGCCACAGAGCTCTGCTTTCTATTTGTTCGAGGGGAGGAGATTTGTTGTGATCGATAGACCACTGATGTGTTGATGGGCCTACAACTCAATGCCTTCTGGTCCATCTTGATTATCTAGCATTTATTTGATAGTAGGCCTTAAAAAACTTTTAGATTTGCCTTGAATGAGACAAAATGAGCAATATATATATAGACAGTGATTACTGTGTCTTTTGTTATTTTGAACTCAGCCAACATGGCTGAGATGTGTGGACTTTGGGGTGCTTCTAGGATGCAGTCTCCTCAGGGGGGCTTTGGATTTGGATGGTGGTGAGGGGAGGAGAGTGCAGCGATCAGCAGTTCCAGATTGTATCAACTTTCAAAATGTCTTTAGTGCTGCAATCAGACCAGTAGAAAAACAGTCAGAAGGGTTGTTGGGGGTTTGGGGACAGGGAGGGCTTGGGTTTGTTTGTTCGTTTTTTCCCAAAATAGATAATGTTAACTTGCAGACTGACATCAGACCTTTTTGCTGTGGGGAAGGCAGCCAGCTTTGAGGGCAGAATGTAGACTTGGAGCGTAGGAGCCTTGATTCCAGTTTTTGCTGCTGTTCCCAGATCTCAGCAGTGGAATTTGTTCTGATTATTCTGAGCTGGACAGAAGACAGATTTGAGCCCAGACCTAATAAACCAGTAGCTTATGAGGTGCTGTGCCTTTCCTCCCCCTCTTTCCTGTGATACCCTGTGGGTCTACATGACACTTCTCTGCCTAACAAGTTTTGTTCGAATGTACTTTCATCATAACTTCTCTAACTGGTCGGGAATATTATTGTGTCTGGGTTACAATGAAAATTGCTGGTTTTATTTGGCACAAAGACATCCAAATTTACAAAAGCCTTTGTTTGCATTCAGGCAAATTACTTCAATTTGAAGTTAATCTGACTTTCTTTTGAAATCGTTGCAGAAAGAAGAGATTGCAACATAACATGAAAACTGAGCTGCATCTGTCATGTCTGCTCCAAATTAAAAATTTTCCTTACTATTTATGTACAAAGGTGAAAATTAAATAAATGAGGAGAAAATACTTAAACTATTGACATGCACAGAATCCCCAGGGATATTCCCCAGGTCATAGGAATAAAATCAGATGGTCCCAACAGACATGCAAAACACTGTTGTAATGTTAGTTTGCAATTCTGCTTTGGAATCTTAAAATATTAACTGTACAGATTATGATCATTATCTTACAAAATGCTTTTTCACAGCCTTCTAATATGTGCTTTCTTTCCCTTCTTAATTTCTAAAGCAAGACATTCACCTCTACCTCCTCAAATTTTATTTCCAAAAGATAAAGGTGTAGTAGAAGTGGAGCTCGGTAAGTACAGACTATAAATTGTTTTTAAATTAACATTTTGTGGTGGCCTAGATAACATGGGGGTATTCAAGAGGATTTAATGATGGAATTTTTCATTACATTTTTGCACCATGATGGTTACCACATTTAATTCACCCCAGGCACAGTGATGTGAAGTTAGATATAACTGATGGGTTATTTAGGTATTAAGCAGCAGTTTAAGAGGATTTAAATAACCCATTCTACCCTTACTGGGATAGACTAGGACTACTCACACGGTCAGTTATTACATCTCAGTTGAAGGGGTGACAGCTTCCATCCACTTCAAAGAGGGCTTTAGCTAAATCCTTTGAAACTGCTTGATGTTACCCCTAAGAGAGAAGGATGGACTATTTCTTGCAACTAGAGATACTTCTTGTTACTTGCGGTTCCAGTCTGGAGACAGTGGCTGTGGCTCTCTTGATGAATGAAGGACAGCAAGGGACTGGTTGCTGGCCCTGAGGCCGTGGAGCACTGCCTGGCCCATTGGCTAGCGTGGAGCAGACTTGTCTGGTTGGAAGATACCAAGAGGGCTGAAAGACAGGGCCAATGAGTGAACTTAGAAATAGCAGTTGGAGAGCCCATGATGCAGAGCTTGCTCCCTGGCTACCTTTCATTTAGGACCATTGACGTTCTCAGTGATTCAGATTCATAGAACCATGGAATCATAGAATGGCTTAGGTTGGAAGGGACCTTGAAGATAATCTAGTTCCAACCTTCCTGCCATGGACAGGGACACCTCCCACTAGATCAGGTTGCTCAAAGCCCCATCCAACCTGGCCTTGAACACCTCCAGGGATGGGGCATCCACAACTTCTCTGGGCAACCTGTTCCAGTGCCTAAACACCCTCACAGTGAAAATTTTTTTCCTAATCTAAATCTACCCTCTTCCAGTTTGAAGCCATTACCCCTTATCCTATCACTACAAGCCTTTGTAAAAAGTCCCTCTCCAGCTTTCCTGTAGGCACCCTCCAGATACTGGAAAGCTGCTATAAGGTCTCCCCAGGGTCTCCTGTTCTCCAGGCTGAACAACCCCAACTCTCTCAGCCTGTTGTAACTCTCAGTTACGCAGATTCACCCTGCATAATTTGCAGCATCAGAGCAAGGTGCTTGTGGCAGGAGTGAAAGCTGCCAAGGGGTTGTGTATAGTCAATGGAGAAAGGTGGACCTCTACAGAAAGCAACTGAGCCCATCTGAAACTTAAATAGGTAGCCCAGAATACCTGCCTCCCAGGGCAGGTGGGGTGAATCTGGGCCACTGGGTGAAGGGATCACAATTGCCACTCCACTGTTTCTGTCCCACAGCAAGACTGTTGTGGTAGCAGGAACTGCAGGTGCCCGGGGCCCTCTCTGAGATGCCACATACTCAGGGAGTTGCCATGTTGACTCGCATTCCCGTTCTTTTTTTCCTCTTTCCCCCAATTGCTTTGTCACTCAGAATTAGACGATCTGTGTCCCGGGACCACCTTTCTCTTATAAGATGGTCATTCTCTAGCACTCTGTGGACTCTGCCCACCCCTCTGGAACAGTAAATAGTCTGGCACTGCTTGCAAGGAGCAAATTTACTCTACATTTTAAAACCCTTTGCTGTACTGGATCTATCGTCTCCTATTTGCAAAACTGAAAGGATTTCTCTATGCTCCCTAATACCAATTCAGGATGTAAGTTATAAGATTTGTTAACCTTATCTAAGCCCTGCTAGATCAGATTTGCATGGAAATAATTTGCAGTGTTTTAATTATACCTTCTTCCAGTGCAACGGTGACTCTTACTTTGGAATAAATATTTCCTAATGACAAATACTTAATAAGTGATTTCCTGTTTTAGTTTTGCTTGGACTGGTTCACTTTACTTTTGTCCAGCTTGAATAAAATCCAAGATAAGACTCTGCACTCAAAACTTACGCAAAATAATATATACTGACAGTAAATTATGTTATTTCCATGTGCATTTGTGTGTAAACCAGCATTTACTTTCCATGTTCCTCAATAGTTGGTTACGTGGGTTAAGCATCACAAATAACGTCTACATTGCCTTCATCATAACAAATATAAATAATTCCTTTTGTAATCCTTGGTGTTGTATTAGATAACTTGTTGAAATCTCCTATTAATATTTCTTTTCAAGTCTCTTCAATGGGTCGTTTTCTCAGCAGAAAAATATGTCAAAATTGTTGAGACAAAACTCACAGGTGGTATGAAGATTTGTAGAAAAAGATGTTATGAGGGAAAGGAAATTGTACTTGCTCTTCGTCAAGGAATGTTTACATCTCTCTGTGTCTTGATTAGGTGCTGCTTTGTCTCTGAAATGTCAGGCCCGCCTGGGGATTAAGAAACCACCAATGGCTGCTGTCAAATGGGATGTGGATAACATCCAGGTGAAATACTTAGATTTTTCAAGATTTCGTGAAACAACTCATTTGTAAGTACACATAACACAGAATAGTCTTTCCTCTATGCAAACTGTGCCTTGCCATTAAAGCCGATGGTACCAGCTCTTTCTTTTTTTACTAGTTTTGAAGGGCGTGAGCAGGAATATTACAGAGAGGCCACTTTGCATATTACTGAAATAGAAAAGGAGGATCTGCAAGCAAATTTCACATGTGTAGCGGTGAACGAAATGTACAACACAAAGGTCACGGTGACGTTACGACTCAAAGCACAGAGTGAGGGTAAGATTTTTTCAGTTTTGTTTTCTTATACTTCGCACATGGTTTGAAATATGTTGGGGATTTTACTTTATTATTCGTTTCTGCTAGTAAGAAGGTTTCTGCTAGTAAGAAGCAACCCCAGCCTGCTTCCTCCTTACATATTTAAGCCAATGGCACAATTTTTGTGGCTTTGTTAAGTCATGGAAATCCTTGGGGTAAATTGTGCTGGGGGGAGGGCATTACTCAAATGATATCAGCAAAAGATTAAATATGCAGAGCAGGACAGTGTATCAGCCCGGTGATAAGATATCCTGTTTCTAAGATATTTCTGCTCGGTGACAAATTCCTCTTACCTTGAAGTCATGTGGTGCACCTGGATTTGCAGCACACTGGTATAGCGCAGTCTACTCTGTAAGATACTCAAGGCTGTAGAGGACCCTCTGCAGATGAGAGCCAGGCAAGGAACTGACTTCTCCTTTGGTCATCTTGCATCACAATGCATCACGAGGAGCAGAGATTCATCTTCTTTTGAGAATCAAACTGTTGTTTCTACTGCAGAACCTTGGCAGAAAATAGGCAAACTTTAAAAGCGAGAGTTTCAGATGCCGGTTTACCAGTTTGCTTGCCTTGCCTGCCTTACCACATCCACTGTAGTACCTTGGTTTTTGACTGAATATTAAGTGTGTGACCAACTTCTGTGATGCCTGGCTTTATCCTCTCTGCCCCTGAGAGCCACTGTGTTCACTGTCTGTGACACAGAGGTGTGAATAACACTTCAGAGGCTTTCTCTTGGTTTTGTTTTTAAGTTCATGATTCTAGTAATATCTGCCAGAGAAGAAAAATCGAGTTTAGTAAATGGTGAGGACTTGGATGGTCTTTAGCTCCTGTGGGATTTTTTTTTTTAATAGGGTTAGCCAGATTCCTGAGAAAACACTGTCACCATCACCACTGAGTTTGATTCTTATGGCAGAAAATGTTATTGTGTCTGTGAAGGCACAACAAGAAGCTGCGGTCAATGGTTTCCTTTCTTATCCCTTCAGATACACTAACCCACCCAGGACCTTGAGAAGAAATCTCCAGGACTTTAACAGGCATTAGTTTTCTATGAGAGAATGCTGGAAAGAGCAAAATGGAGTGTATTGTGATCACAGGGTGTGCACAGCTCCATGTCTTGCAGTATTTTTGAGTGTTCATAGCTTCCTACACGATTATGGCTTCAAAGCATAGAAATACCTATTTGCTTGTCATAGCCTAGACTAGAAGGCATATAGGTGAATTATAACAGAGGATGGGTCATCATCCAGTAGGACAGCACTGATTACCCCCAGAGGAAGGTGGAAGGAGGTGTTTTGTTTGGATATTACGCAATGGGTGCAAGGTTAGCATCACCCAGGAAGTTGGAAACACATCAGCTCTGCACTGAATTATCTGAGTGTGGGACTGTACTTGCAATGAGAGGGAAGGAAACGGAGGAGCAGGTCCCGTTCACTCTAGTTCAGGCCATACAAGTCCTTTATGGGCTCCATATTACAAACTACATGAAGGAAAGGGTGCATTTTATACTCTGTATTCATCAAGTGGTTCATTAAATCTGATTTCTGTTGTCGACAACTCTTATTTTGGTTTTTATCCCTAGGTCATCAGTAAATATTCATGAAAGCTCTTGACTGTGACCCCCCTTCCCTACTGCCTGTTTTATGTTCCATTCTCCTTGTTGCTGCTATTGTCAAGATGCCTGCTTCTGCTATTAAGCGCTGCTGGTGTAAGCAATGCTACATCTGGAAATTGTTGTGCTCTGCTTTAGTTTTCTTCACTCACTCCTCACACAACTGAGCAATATTTATGCTAAAACAGTGACAACTTCCCTCTGAGTATAATGGAAATGCTGTAGGGTTTGCCTTTTGCCTTACATCTTCTAAATTTGTGATTAAAAAATCTACTTTTTTGTGTTTTGTTTGTTTGTTTCTTTGTTTTAACTGGACAAAAACACAGTTGTGACAGTTATGGGTCTTTTTTTTTTTTTTTTTTTTTTAAATATGTGGTTGTTCCTTATTGTTTCCCACAGCAGGAACTGTGTCTGCTGGCCACTATCCTGTTAATGTGCTTTTAATGCAACTTCCTGCTCTGCATTCTGATTTTTTTTTTTACCAGGGCATTCAGTATGGGTTACATTATCATTATTTGTAGCACAAATCTATGATAGGAAGTATAGGGTTATGCCGCTTACTACTCAAATTAGTCAATTTTGGGAGCATTTAGTGAACCAGATAAATAGTGTTTAGCTACACAGGTAGCTAAAAGTAAAGGAAGAAGCAAAGATGTTGTAAGCAATTGCATTAGAGCTCCTCTGTGTTAGTACCTGTTCAGTCTTACAGCAATAGTTTCTGTCTTCAAAAACCCACTGAATGAATGGTTTGGCTCACCACAGGGAAGTTTTTCACGGGAAATGGGAATTGAATCTATTTTTTTGGAGTCATAATCAAATATTTTAAGTCCTAGTTTACTGTTAGCAATATCATGACGATTAACCCTAGCAATTTGCTTTGATAACAATCCTAATCCACAGAAGAATAAAAATTTCCAGAGAGGGGTGACGAGAAAAGGAGGAGTTTCTCACACAGTCAAGAGTGGTAAGAGCTGTTTGGTTTTGTCTCCAAGGCATATAAAAAATACTCCCTTACTGTTGCCAGGAGCAGATGTAATTGGCAAAACTGCTTCACATTTCACAGGGAAAAAAAGTGTATTTTGCAGTTTAGTATATATGCTGTGCACACATGTATGTATTCATGTATGTGTGTGAAGAAAAAAGCTGTATTGTGAAAAAAGTGTCTGTCTCAAGCGTCTTTTCACCTGTCTTTTTAGGTAGGAAGTAAATGCTGCTAAGAGAAGCTGATCAGCTGTTTAGAAGTGAGCTACATGACCTAAGTACCTCAGTTACGAGGAGTAATGCAAAGCAGTCAGCTCCTTTTGGTGTGTTTCAATGGTATCCAGACTGTGCATACTATATCTTTTAGACACAGAGAAATCAGGCAAATTCTTTCTTTGCTTTACTGGAAGAACTTTACAGAGGATTTGGCTATGAATTTTGACAGTCTCTCCAGCTCTGTTCTTGCCTCCATTAAGAGGTGCTATTGTCCCTGCATCTTTCAGCTGCTGCTACCTTCAGAGGTTTCTTCTCCTGCAGAGAAAGGTCTTTCTCCTTTCTTTCTCATCCACCCCCTGTCTAGACTTTGATCAGTCAATATGGAACCCATACTTCCATGCTATTTCCCATCCTTTCTCTCCCTTCTTTGCCTGAAACTGTTTGGTACCTTCTGATTCCTTCACCAACACTTGTTCATGAAAACCATCTTCATGTCTCATAATACCTCTTTACAGAAAACATATGTTGTCTCATTTCCTCCAGATCTTTCAGTCCTACATCTACCTTTTTAATTCCAGAGATGGTGGTCATCCCACGTATTACATCCCCTCTCTGCCACAAGACATGTTCTCTCATGTGCTCTAAGACCACCTGTGTAACTTCTGGGGTGTTGGCCTCTGGTCACTGTAAGGCTAAGGAATTTGTGACAACATTTAATTCCCTTTTCTTCCACCTTTCCTGGCAAAGATGTAGGTAGTCTTGCTGGACACCTGGCAAGAGATAGTGGCTCTGCTTGCCAGACTACTACCAGTTGCCCTCCGCAGCTGCTTGGTGTCTCTCGTGCTGGAAGATGTCACCTCTCAAGAACAAGAAAACTAATGGGCTACGCTGTTCATGCCAGTTCTGCTCATCAATAACTGCAGTGGATCAGTGCTCACAAAAGTAGCTCTGCTGGCAGAGGGGGGGAAGCTGTTAGCTCCTGAGACAGAGGAAATGACAAATAACTGGAGAAATGCTGAAAGTTTTAACTCCTTCTACCAGCAGGGCAGGGTCAGCAGCCCCTTTAACCTGTCTGCTAGGGAATACATGGGCTGTCTGAATACCTTCCAAATCCTTCCCTTTTTATCAATATATAAGCTGCCACTGGCTTTTAGTTCCTCATCTTGATTCAGGGCTGGTTAAATAAACTGGAGGTGTCTGACCCACAAGCGTCATCTTATTTCACCCTGAGCATTCCTCAGTTCTCATTCACAAGGAAGTGTAAAATGCCCAGAGGACCACAAATTGGTCTGGCATGAATGATCTTCTCTGGAGGAGGCCAGAAATTCCAGTCACTTGGAGCAGAGATAAAGTTCAGCCCAGAACATCAGCTCTGTTCTTCTTCAAAGATATTTAATGCCGAACCTAACCTTTTGTGTCATCTTTGGTAGACGGATGCGCACAGGAATTCCAGACTCAGATGTCTGCCTTTACAGTCTGGAATTGCATCCACCTTAGAAGCCAGACAAGTTACAAAAAACTGCTGTTCTTCTGGAGTTCGTCAGGAAAGCCTTCAAATATTGCTTTCTGACTTGTTTTCTCTGGCCTCTCCAATATTGTTTCTTGTAAGCTGATAATTCTGTATTCCCATTGCTCTTGAATATAAATAAGTAGTATTAGAAGACGGTCTACTCATGAACTCTCTGCCGCTAAATGATGCAGCAAAGTCAAAGAGAACAACAGGATCTGTTCAATCTCATTCAGGGCCTCCAAAAGTGGCTTCTGACCCTTTCCCCCATTGCACTGGATATAGCTGGTTTATTCAAGAGAAAAGAGAGGCTGAGTCAGCCTTACTTGGAACTGAACCTGCTCTTCCAGGAAGACCCCGTGGGGTTCTTGTCTAATGCTTTACAAGCTGTATATGCACAGGAAATTTATCACTTCTTTTCCAGTCTTGGTCTAATCAGTGCAAAACCAAATGTAAACAGCATTTTTTTAGGTTTGGAACTGCAGAAGTTGTTGTCCAAACCTGTTTGTTCTCTAGATGTTTTGTAGATACTTACTCAATGCATTACAACAGCATTTGTAATGTTGTGGTGAGCACACTCTCAACAAACGAAATGACAGGAAATAATAGCAATCTCTGATCCTTGGGTCATCCTCACCAGGTAGTGGAAGGGGTTTTCTGATTTTGTCTCTGCGTATATTGATCAGGAGAACAGATCAAATTGTAAAATTTGAAGAGGTCCACAAGGACAAAGTTCCTTCATGGGTATCACATGACACTGTTAAAACTACAAAATGGCCAAACTTCACTATAAAAGAAACTAGTTCTTTTCTTGCCCACTTCAATTTTATTGGAAGGTGGTTTCCCCAGACAGAATCTTAGAATGGTTTAGGTTGGAAGTAACTTTAAAGATCATCTAGTTCCAACCCTTCTGCCATGGGCAGGGACACCTCCCACTAGACCAGGTTGCCCAAGGCCATGTCCAGCCTGGCCTCAACAACCTCTCTGGGCAACCTGATCCAGTGCCTCACCACCCTTAAAGTGAAAAACTTCTTCCTAATGTTTAATCATGTTTCATCATGTGCCTTTCTTTCTCCCTTTAAATGGAAAAGAAAGAAGCAGGAAGAGTGTTAAAAAGATGTCAGATTTACCTTGCATCCTACTAGAGGAAAGGGAAAATATACTTGTAAATTCTTTATTTATATAGCTTTCCAGTGGATTTTCTCAGGCACTAGTATTTTTAGGTTGCCTTCATTAAGTACTGCTCAATATACTGCCTTATTCAACATCTGGAGAAGCCAGGGAACCTGTACATTTCAGTATGAGACTCTTCACTGCTGGATGTTTTATCTTGTTTCACTCACTTAGTGCCGAGCCCAGGAGAAAGCTCTGAAATTGTTCCCTGGTGGTAGTCAATGCCTTCACCTGGCAGCTTGCTGCCTGCATGCAATCTGCAGCATTTTCCAATCTGTCTTGTTGCCTCTTCTGTAGAGGAAACTGAGACTGCATTTTCAGCCTGCTTAAGATGCACCTCCTCAAGCTCTGGTGAATGGCCAGCCATGTCTTGTGTGTGTTTTGCAGGCAGAGGGAGGAAAAGCCCTGAGCATCTGATCCTTGCTCTGCATGCACAAGGCTTGGTCGAGTGGACTTGTTACCAGTACATAGAGTCAACCTCCATGGGTTGAATTGCTGTGAAGCGTCTTTACAGTGAGGATGCCAGAGCTGATCTCCATGTTAGTATTGCCAGAATACTTGCATTTAGATTTAAATTTAAATGCGGACAATATTCAAAGGAATATTTCTTTCCTCAGCTGAGATAATTCTGAATTTGCAGCATACCTCAGATCTCTGGGACACTGAAGAGATACATGCTTCTAGTGATATTCCAAGTTAGGGCATTGCATCTGGCGATTATTATGTTTGCTATACTATAGTAAATATAAAAATACAGGTAAGTCTCCATCTCTGAGATGGAGGTGATCAGATTCAAGAGCTCTTCCATGAAGGAAGCTGGAACTAAAGTGCATGGCTCCTTTCTTTCTCAATTTTCCTTATTTGTCATCGCTATTTTATGCTCCTTGACCCCCTTCAAAGGAAAAGGCAGGGGAGAACATCATTTGCTTCCAGCACAGTTTATTTTATATTTGTGACCAGGACATGTTCTGTTTTCCTGCTTGTTTTGTGTATTTTGTTCTTATCTTGCAGATTTCATTAATTGCACATGTTTCTCCGTACCCTGTTTGTGCAACTACGCCAGAAGCCTCCACTTGTCCTTCTGTGGACACTTATGGTTGTCATGCGTAGGCTTGGATGCCTTACAAAATGCTTGAACATTGTTGCTGGTTATTAACAGTTTTATAATGTTGCAAAATACTTAAATACCGTTGCCAGCTGTGGTGCTTAGCGTAGGTAGGACAGGAATTAACAGAAGTAAATATTAATTATATACTGCTTAGTATGCTTGTAGTTTAGGGGTCTTTGTGTTGGCTACACCAGCTGGGGAAGGAAAAAGCTTTGTTGTCTCTGTTGCGAGCTCCTTAAAGCTGCAACAGAAGTAAGGATATGAGAGGCTGAGGCTTCAGCCCATGGGCTAACTTCTCTACGGCTAACAACATATTCCTCTTCTTTGCAGTGTATCTTCCTAACATCCTCTTGATCTCAGGATCTCTATTTCTGCTAGTTGTAATAGCAGTCTCTGTTATACTTTATCAGTCCTTCCGAGTTGATATCGTTCTACTGTATCGGGAGATATTTCAGCCCTACTCCCTCAAGGACGGTGAGTAAGAACTGAGAAAATAAGTTTTAAAAAAGGAAAAAGGCAAATCTTATGGAAATGAATGTGTTTGGTAGTTGTGTACTAATCCATACGACACCTGAGCCTGATCCTTTGCTTTCTCATGCCTTTCAAAATCGTTTAGATAAGGGGGGGATGACACGTAGCTCTGTTAGGGCTTTGCATTCCTGTGTTTCCTGGGTTCTGTAGTGATGTATCACATAAAAAAAGGGTTCAGTCCTGGTTTCTTTTTTCTTTTTTAACAAAAATATTTGCCATGAAACATTGAATGACAGTGAAAATACAATTTACATGGCTATTAACTGTACTTGTTATGTGCTTGCTAAAGCAAACAGCCTGCTGGCCAGTGTGTTCACAGGCATGTGTTACAGCAATACAGGTCTTATCATCCAATGGGAAAGGTACCAATACTGTGGAAGACGCTTTTGGGGGGAATACATCCCATACAACTTTAGGGCTGGACTTCAGCTCAAGATTAAGACAACTAAATTTCGTTGCATGAAATGGGGGTGCACACATGCAAGTTCCCATCGTAGACATGAAACCTAAAGACCTGGGTCTAAGTTTAGTTGTCGAACTGTAAGCAGCTAGTGCCACCTGAGCCCCCTTAGGACTTAGGAGAGACCTGAATCCCTCTGCAGTGGCAGCTGAAGGGCAGGCGGTGCCTAATGACACTATGTGGTACATGGTTTTAGGTGACCAAAGCCAACTCCACATCAATAAAACCAATTCAGTTAACCAGGCACTGGGACCTTGCGTCAGTGGTCTAAACATAGGCATCCAGAGTCATTTGGCATGGCCAAAAAAAAATGAACACAACACAGATCTATCAGATGCCGCAGACTTC
Source organism: Charadrius vociferus (assembly GCF_000708025.1). Classification (NCBI taxonomy): domain Eukaryota; kingdom Metazoa; phylum Chordata; class Aves; order Charadriiformes; family Charadriidae; genus Charadrius; species Charadrius vociferus. The sequence continues at coordinate 3,165,629 of NW_009647874.1, read as the reverse complement.
TGGAGCAGGGGCTGGAGATCAGGCAGAGTACCATAGGGAGTCTCAGATGGCACTAGATGGGCACGTTTAGACAACTCAACTGGGCCCCTGGAATTTACATGAGAGTAATCCAAGTCACTCTAGAATTCACTAACTTCACTGGCTAATTCTCCACTGACTGTAGCAGGACTTTAGACACCTAGCTTTCATGTAGACAACTAAATTTATGTTTTTAAAAACTGAAGCTGACTTCTGCCGCAGATGTCTGCGTGGTAGATATCTACAGCTGATCTAGTTACTCATGTTCTCTTTAAAGAGGAAAGAAATAGGCTTTTTAGGGCAGTTTCCATTTAAGTATATTTTATGATGAAATGAATCAGACTCTGGAAATGGCTTTGTCTTTTTATTGTAAAGGTGGTCTGGACAAGAACCTCAGCAACAAAAGAAGGGATATGGTCATCTCCATTGGAAAAAAAGGAATGAAATATTTGGGATTAGAAAACAAATGCTATAATGGAAAACATAATTGAGACAAATGAAGAAAAGAGCAAAAGAAATATTTGACTTTTTACTTGGTTCTGACTGTAAGGCTACTTCCTGAGTAAAGCACCTTTTCACTCAGAAGTATGATATGTTGTGGGAATGATAAGCAATTTCTTCAAAGACAGAGGCTAAAGACAAAGGCTGTTAACAACCTGTTGTCTCACCGAAATAACAAATTACAAGAGTCATCTCTATTTTATGCTAATATGCGTCGATCAATTGAATTGTTATTCTATATACTTTGGGATACAGTCTTCATAATACAGAGGTCAGGTTATCCAAAGTTACAAACATAAGGACATAACAATTTAACATGGAAAACTTATGCACAATCTTTAATTTCCAAACATGCATGCGGTGATGTACATTATTCAGATTAGCAGGAACTCTATTTAGATCTGTTTCAAAGACTACTATTTTTATTTCTCTTCTAGCTTTTGCAATAGCACTAATTCATGTTAACACCTTCCTCTTGTTTTGCCTTACAGATGGGAAGATATATGATGCATACGTTATCTACCCCAGAAGCCACGCCAATGAAGCTAATTTTGTGGAATATTTTGTTTACCAAATCATGCCAGATATTCTAGAAAATAAATGTGGATATAAACTGTGTATTTATGGGAGAGATATATATCCCGGAGAAGGTAAGTTTCAGATCAGATAATGCACTGAGTGACTTGTCAAGATGGAACAGATTGTGGTTCTTGTCCCTTTTAGGGGTATAGGAGGTCCCTTTACCTTCCTGAGGTGGCTGCTTATCTCCTCGGCAACTGTGTGTTGGCTCTTTCAGGCGGGGTGACACGATGGCACCCCGTGCTTGCCAGTGTGCTAAGAAAAGCAAGCTACAGGTCAGGGGCGCAGTTTCTTTATTATCTTCTTGGGTCATTCAGCAGATGTGACCCTAAGTATGACTCTTTTAAACATACACCTGCTTTTCGGGTAGTGTAACTCTGCATAGCCATTATCTGGGCAAAGCCACAACCAAACTGTGTGCAAGTAGGTCTACAAGACACAGAAGAGGAGAAACCACAAACTAAGTTGAGGAACTAACCTTGCTGTTATCACTCATGGCTTTTCAACCTGTTACGAGGGTGTTAGAGTCACAGGAAGTTCAGCTGCTGTTCACTGCCATGACCTACTTTCGTTTCACACAATTCCCAGTGCTCATTCAGGAGACAGTTGGTATTCTTTATTCCCGCTTCCTTGTCTTCCAGAATGGAATCACGTTAATTAATCTGTGCTAATTTCCATATGGACACCTCTACACTCTCTTTTATGATTGCTGTCATCTAGGTGCTTCCCTTCAGACTTGACCTGTCTATTCTGTGCTCTGGTTGTTGTGCGGAGCAGATCTTCTCTCCCTGTCAGTAAGCAGGCATGAAGCCAAAGCTGACACATTTTCTGTTACACATTTCTGAAATCATCTGTACTGGGCCAGCCCGGAGCTGGGCTGAGATCTCTGATGTCCTCTTTTGGAGAGTTGCAAAAGTGTTGCTTGGCCTTGAGAAAACCCACCTCAACAAGAATGTAAAAAAAGCTGTAAGAGTTGCTGACCCAGACCATTCCAGCATGCCAGATCCAGAGCAAGGAACTAACAGTACCTCACGAAATTGTCAATGCCAAAAATTTATGCTACCTGTTCAGTTGATTAGAGACAGGGCAATATTTTGCTGCTCTCAAACGGTGGTTTTGGATGGCAATCTTGAAGAAAACTGAGCACAACATACAACTGAGCTGAAGACTGTGGGACTAACAGAGGTTCTAATAAGTTGGCTGAAAACAAAGATGTTTTCACTGTACAAAGGCATGAATGGATGCCTGTAGCCCAGGAGTCACAAACAGAAGACTCAACAAGCCAACCTTGGACAGTGAGTAACTTTTGTTTGACTTGTTCGGTCTGATTTAATCAAAACTCTAAAAATGTCCTGGGCATTGACCATTGTCCTTCCTTTTCTCTTCTTGCTTACTTTCCCAGCCTTCTGCTTTTCTTTTCCTTGTCCACTTTCATGCCCCAAAATGCTTCCACCTGGGTAGAAAAGCTATTCAGAATCAGTCTGCCACTGGGAGCACTTAAAAATTCTCTGCTTCCAGACAGATGGACTTTATCCATATGGTCCTCACTCTTGTTTATCTTCTGATCTTGAGCCTTTCATTAGCAGGTTTCCAAATCCAGAACCTTACAATTAAAATAGTCTAAGCAGATTAAAACAGGAAATGCCACATCAAATTACTGCACTCCTTCCTGAACACGTATCATAGCATTTGATGAATCATATTTTTCACTGTAAAGCTCCATGTATTTCCAGAAAACAAGAAAATTGCAGTGAGGATATACAATGGAATTATTATTTCAGGACATGCTTATGACTTTCAGTTCCAAAGCAAAGATTTGTTACTTGAAACTTGTGCTGTTCCAGTAAAAAGGAAAGTTAAACAGAATGATTCAAGTGATAAACAGTACGGCAACTAACCAAACACTGCTGGAACTGCTGGATCTGTAATACAGAAAACCATGACCAAAGGACAGAGGAATGATTATATTTCACTGGAGCAACCTTCTGTGTAGCCAAGTGTCTTATCTTCAGCAATGGTCATGGACAAAGCACTGGAAAAGACTTTAAGAAATGGGATGGAGAAGTCATTGAAAGGGTTCCTGTCTCAGGAGCTGAAAAAGCTGGGCCTCTCTGAGACTGAGAAGACCCTTGCAATGGGTTGGTAGCCCCCAGCAAAGGAAAAGATGATGCGTATGCAGCAGGCTGATGACATCTGCAAATCAGTGGCTTTGTAAAATGATTGTTACATTGAATTTCCTTAGCTAGGCTCCCAACTCCTTTCTTTTGGCCCAGCATAACATGGTCCCACCAAAACAACTCCAGCTTTCATTCTACAGACCACAGGAAACTCTTCTCACTGGGATGAACATTTCACTGGACAAGCATTCACCTGCAGCCTTCCTGCCGTAGATGTCACACCGGGTCACTGAGAAAAGCAGCTCCTGGGGGCTTGATGTGGACCTTTCCAAGCTGGTGCAGAAGTTTCTCCCACAGCATGCTGGCTCTTGAGTTCCCTGGGTTCAGCACCTCCAACATCACAGTCTCCATTGTGGCTGATCAGCTCTCCCTAACAAGACAGTGGGAAAGAAAAACACCTTTAGTCACGCTGACATACAAGTGCCCTGCATTCCAGATCCACCTCTGCATGGTTGATGCCAACCCTATGCACAGTTTAGCGTATAAATTAGCATGCTATAGCTCAGGAGAATTAATACCCCCTCCCCCAGTAAGAGAGGCTCTTAGAAGCAAGTCACCTCGAAGTCTGCAAACGACTCAAACCAGGACAGTAAGTATTGCCGGATCAGTCTGTAAAGCACTAAACTTCATAGAAAACAATTTATTACATGGAGACAATTGACCAGACACAAATTTGATAATCCAGGTCTACTGCAACTTGGCCCTAGGTTGTTGGATTAGAAATTCCTAACCATTCTTAAAAGCAGTGAAAATATTAATGTTTCAACCAAAGAAAACATCTGAAAGGAAAGCTTTGATTTTGTTGTTTGTTATTTTTTGTTCCTTTTTTTTGTTGTTGTTTCATTTTGTTTGATGTCCATGCCCTTTGGTTTTAGGGGTTTTTTTAAAGCTTTTTTTTCTGATGAATACACTGTATGCGACTGAAGTGAGACATAAATTATTTCTGGTTAAGAAGCAATGAAAATAATGTGCCTAAAAAATTCATAAAAGAAATTTCAGGGTCTCATCATTTTCTTGTACATTTCTAGATACAGCCAGTGCAATTGAGAAGAGGATGCAGAAGAGCAGACGGCTGATCATCCTTCTAACCCGCCAGCTGATTAATTGTAAGGAACCTGCGTATGATCAACACATTGCTTTGTACAATGCCCTCATTCAAAATGATGCAAAGGTGATCCTGCTGGAAATGGAGACAATTGGGACTCACGAGAAGCTTCAGGAATCTCTTAGGTTTATTATTAAGCAGCAAGGTACCATCAAATGGAGAGAGCAGCATACTGTGCACCCACAGTCCTCCAATTCTAAGTTCTGGAAGCAGGTGAGGTACCACATGCCACTGACACTCAAGTCCTCCTACTCAGCTAATGCCGGGTGAACAGTGAGTCTAAGAAAGTACTGGTACGCTCTCAGGATGAACCACATGCCTGCAGCTCCTTTTCCTTGCAGTAGGTACATGATTTTACAGTCTGGAAGCCTGGCTGTATTTTTGAACATTTTTCAGTCCTTCAATTGAATAACGAGAAGGTAAACTGACAGAGGAGGTCTAGGGAACTGAGGGAAGTTGTCATAGGTGTGGGAGTTCTGTAAATAAATCGTTCTAGACTGTATGCAGAATATGGCATGTCACAGGAAACAAAACATAACTATACTCTTTCTATATATACTTGTACATATAACTGAAAGTTTTGATTCTGAATAGCTGAATGTTCTGCCGTTTTGCTTTGCCTTTCTAATGCAGTTGTTCAAAGATAAATGCCTTTTGTTTTATTTAACTAGAAAACATAATGTGTATTATTCAACTAGAAAGCATAGTGTTGTGCTTTTGTGCATTTTTTCCACGACTTAATTCCTTTTTGATTCAAAGGTAATACTTATACTATGAAATTTTATTCTTCCTTAGCAGCAATGCCTCAGTGAAGGCTCTTTTGAGACTGATGTGAATACGGCATTTTTTAAAAAAATACAGTGTTAAGGGAAATAAATACACACTGATATATATTTATATGCATTTTTAATAATATATATGCATTAAAATTAATCTCACACAAAGGGGAAATTTAAGTATTTCAAGTACAACAGACTATGCTGTTGCTATTGTTATTATCTCCAGATAGAAATAACATTTTAAAATTTAAGTTGTGGTTGGGGTTTTTTTTTGTACACTGATAGCATTCCTTTAAGCTACTGAAAAAAAAGAGACTTACCGCATTTTTATACCAGCCAGTATCCACCTTTTTTTTTTTTCTGCTTTGTTGTTTTGCCTGGGTATACTTTCTTCTGATAGGTAATATCTTGAGATGCAAAGGTCAGAGCCAAATTTCCTCCTAGTTCAGGGGTATATGAACAAAATGTTTTCTAGTACAGATAGCTTTGCGAACTTTAATCTTTTTAGCTTCTTAAACCCAGGAATTTTCCTACTGTTGGGAAGGTTTGGTTTTGAGCTCAGGCTTGCTACAGAGGTGGACTTAAAAAGTGAAAATTAGATTCAGAACATCTAATGGTACGACGTCCAGGCTTACAGAGCAAGCAAGTGATTTCCTTTTACTGTAAGTTTTCATTGAATGTGCATCTTCAGACTTGTGGATGGCTGTTTGGAGTGCGAAAAATGTGTATGCAATATATGTATAGATTTTTTTTCAACTTTACATTAAAAGTTCTATGGCAAACTAAACTGTTTTTCAGTGATGAGTTATATTTTCAAGAGTTCACGCACTTATCGCTCACTATAAAACATCTAATGTTGCATTGTATTATTGCCTTATTAGAGTGTGTACAGTGTTGGGTCCTGTTCCAAAAGTTCCCTCTAGGTAAACCTCGCTGTCTCTATGGAAGCTCCACAAAATAGATTCATGCCAATGTAAGACAGACTTGGTTTATTCCTTGCCATGATTTGGGCTGGACTGGCCACTGAGGCAAAGGACAGATGCTGTCCCCCACCTCCCTCTCCAACAAGAGGGGGGAGAGAGAGAAAGAGACATGAGTTTAGCAGGAACTAAACTACTTCAACAAAATATTAATAATAAAATCATAAAAATGAAATAATGAAATATATACAAAACTGTATCAAGCTCCCAAGATGACAATCACATCACTGGCTGGCACTGGGAAAGTCCCAGACTGGACTCAGTCATGGATGGGAACTGGATTCCAGATCGAATTCAGGAATGCAGGGATCAGGATCACAGGCAGACAAACAGACAGAGTCCTCCTCAGACATTGGCCATTGAAGAAAGAGAGAGCTGACGCTTTGATCCCTCAGCTTTTATACTGGGCATGAGGCAGAGGGGATGGAGTACCCTGTGGGTCAGTTTTGGGTCACCTGTCCTGTCCGCTCCTCCCCGCAGGTGGGACCCCTCTACACTTTTCCGCTTCCGACCCTCCAATGGGGCAAATACCAAAGTTTGCTGCCTTGGTTGCTACAGCAATAAGTATAAGCAAAAGCCTCTCAGCATCCCATTCCTTGGCATAAATTATAAATGATCAGGTCTTATCACTCTGAGAGCAAAGAGTTTCTGCAAAATATGCTTTTAATTTCAGTAGTTAGAAGAGGCCCAGCTAAAAAGCAAAATTACTGAACAGAAAATTGGTTCTGTTTTACCTCAAACCAAGGCATTCCTATAATAGTTACAGAAAGAACGCTAATACTACTAATAATACTAGTACTAGCACTAATATTAGGGCATGTGTAAAGGCAGGAAAGCCTATTGCTTTTCACTGTGAAGATTTTTCACAGCAGCTTCTGAGCAAGACAGAGTATTCATTTCTAAGATTATTACAAGATCAATTTTTAATAGAGTTTGAGTCCTTGGCACTTAATGAGGAAGAAAGGATGATAACTGATTATCTTGGAAAGAAAAACTCTAGGATGAATTTTGAAGCTGGAAATGTATAAGAGGAGAAGGTACAATGAGGAAGTGCACGGGGTCAGCAATGAACCAAATTATTCTCGAACATAGTGATATCTCATTGACTTTTGTTAGCCAGGCATGTAGTTATGATGGTGAAAACCAAACTCACTAAATGGGTCTTGTGGTGACAGTCCTTTTGCATCAAGCCTCGTGGTCAACCAAGAAAAAAAGAGGAAAAGAATATCAAGCAAAACCTGACAACTCTTACTGTGGTTTACCAGCAGGGCACAGTATGGCCTTGACAGAAAGAAAAGGGGCAAAGAACCAGGGGGTGAGTATGTGACTGTAATAATGAGAAAAAAATGCCACAGTTGTCAATTCTTTTTGTATTCCTTGGCGGTTAGTGACAAAATCTGACATACGTGTTAAAATTAATGTCTTTCCCCAGATATTATCACATTTGTAGCATTAAAGAGAAAGCACGGAAAGAACTGTGGAATACTTTTACAACATCATTACAACATCAGCACCACTGAGGCAACATCTGAACTACCGTATCCACTTCTGGGCTTCTCAGTAGAAGAGAGAAATAGACATACTGGAGAGAGTCCAACTAAGAGCCATGGAGTTGGTGAAGGGACTGGAGCATCTCTCCTATGAAGAAAAGCAGAGGGAGCTGGGACTCTTCAGCCTGGAGAAGAGAAGGCTCCCATCTGAAGGGAGGGTGCAAAGAGGAGGGAGTGAGGCTCTTCTCAATGAAGCCCAGTGACAGGACCAGAGACAACGGGCACAAACTGAAACACAGGAGATATACTCTGAACATCAGGAAACACTTTTTTACGGTGAGGGTGATCCAGCTCTGGCACAGGTTGCCCAGGCAAGTTGTGGAGTTTGCATGCTTGGAGTTACTCAAAAGCTGCCTGGACGTGGTTCTGGGCAACTCACTCTAGGTGGCCCTGCTTGAGCAGGGGGGTTGGATCAGAGGGCCTCCAGAGGGCCTCCAGAGGTGCCTTCAAACCTCAACCATAATGTCATTATGTGAAATGTGACTTGAAAAGAATCTAAATTTTCAAAAACATGTTTTTAAAGAAAATTGTCAATTTTTCCTTCATATCGTCTTGGATACAAACAAAGTACGCTAGGCAGGCTGCCTTAGAGGAATAACAGAGGGACAGTCTGCCCAGTGCAAAAAATCTCGCCTTTCACCATAGAAAGCTCATAGAAGAATCATTTTGGATGCTTAAAGCTTAAACTACACAGAACAAAGGTAATTTTGTTACTGAATTAGAACTTTCACATAGCGACTTAATGCCCTTTTAATGCTCTGTGCTTCCCTGGTTTTGGCACAAGCGACTCTGGAGAGCAGATTTGCTCTCACTTGTTAATAGGGCAGAGTCATTATGCCATCTAGTGGATAAACAGGTATCAAACGATTCAGACCGATTAGAAATCCGTTTAAGACTAGCATTAAACAAGTGAAATTTTCAGGGTGTGCGTATTGCTGTAATCTCCTGAAACCCATACAGCATTACTTGTAAACATCAGCTCAGAATCTGGTGTTGAGAATACAGTGCTGACTCTCTTATACTAACATATTTTGAAGGAGCAATAGGGCCTCCCTGCCATATAACTGCAGTCACACGGAGTTGTATGTCCCCAGTTGTAAAATCTTATCTCTGGATACTTCGTATCTGAAAAGCATATGCTGCATTGCTGTCAATAAAGAAATAGCAAAGACAGGAATAAGCATTGACTTTACTGACACTGCTGTCAGTGGTGAAGCTCCTGGTGACTTCCAAGGTATGAAAACCAGCTCCTGCCAGTATGAAGTAGGGTAATCACAGACAGCACTTAGAATGTACTGCCTGCCTCACATATGCGTTTAATATACACCAGCCCTTTGTGTGAACATATTCAATGATTTGCCCTTAAGGTCTCCTATACTGTCAAGATCTGATGTTCCTGTAGCTCAACGAACCATGACCCTTACTGGCTTCTTCACCCAAACCACAGTCCTGAAAAGCCAGCCTAGCTATTGCTCCTGCCACATGCAGGGGATAGAGTTTTACCTATATTTGTTTCACGTGGTTGTGAAGCCCAAGAGACTGACCACTAGAGGGAAGTTTTTAGAAGTTTTTGTAGCAAGCTATTATTTGTAGTGTATGCAACATTAATTTCTTAGAGCATTGGACAAAGGTATGTTTGGAAGATAATGTGTGAAATTGATACTATGTTCTATTGAAAAATTGTACCGGTTCCTGACTCTTTCAAGGGTTGAAAAGTTACAATTGTTGTGTTAGAAACATGTGCTCATGTGTGCCCTTTTCCCACTTTAAAATGAGTTACATGCCTAATTTTATATGAAAGATAGAATTTGTTGCATACCAGTTAATCCTTTAAAACTATTTCCAGTCTTTATAGATCTCCTGGGAAGGTTATGAAACAATCCCCCTTGAAGCCATTTCGAAGGCCATGAAGGAGAAGAAGATGTCTGGATTTACGAAAGGCATACCATGCACGTCCATCTGCTCTGCGGCCAACGGGACAACACCGGATGCTGCACACCTTGAGTTGAGCATGGCCTTTGGCAGAGTGTCTGTTGGTGACATATAGGTAAGTGGACAAAGGTGAGTGGAAAAAGAGCGGGACCAAAGTCCTTTTGGGATGAACATGTTGTGATCAGTATAGTAACCTCAGATCACAGTAAATGACCAGTGGCATCTGTCAGGGACTGATACTGGTACTGTTTAGCATCTGTATGAATCACCTTGGCAGTGAGACAGACTGCACAACGAACAGATTTTCAGACAGAAAAACAAACTGGGGAAGGATAGCTGACACGTTGGAGGGCAGGGCTGCTATTTTGGACAGAAAGAGGCTGGAGAAATGGACTGAAGGGAAACTCACAAGATTCAACCCACATGCAAAGTGCTGCATCTGGGATGGAATAAACCCATTCAACAACACAACAACACAGCCTGGAGGTCAACCCAACACAAAGTAGTAGCTTTGCAGAAAGAGACTGGATGTCCCGGTTGACACTAAGGTGAACATGAGTCAGCAGTGTGTCCTTGTGAGAAAGGTGACCAACTGCACCCTGTACCTGACTAGTGAGAGTGTAGTTGAGGGAAGTAATTATTCTCCTATATTCAACATTTTTGTCAGTGACATGGACACTGGGGTCAAGTGCACCCTTAGCAAGTTTGCCGATGATACCAAGCTGTTTGACGAGGTAGACATACTTGAGAGGAGGGATGCCATCCAGAGGGACCTGGACAGGCTGGAGAGGTGGGCCCAAGCCAACCTCATGCAGTTCAACAAGGCCAAGTGCAAGGTCCTACATCTGGGTCGGGGCAATCCCAAGCACAAATACAGGCTCGGTGGGGTATGGCTGGAGAGCAGCCCTGAGGAGAAGGACCTGGGTGTGCTGATTGATGAGAAGCTCAGCATGAGCCAGCAATGTGCAATTGCAGCCCAGAAGGCCAACCGTATCCTGGGCTGCATCAAAAGAAGTGTGGCCAGCAGGTCAAGGGAGGTGATTCTGCCCCTCTACTCCACTCTTGTGAGACCCCACCTGAAGTACTGCATC
>NW_009647874.1:3152181-3154821 GCF_000708025.1 Charadrius vociferus | reverse complement strand
AAGGACTTTTTACTAGGGCATGTAGTGATAAGATGAGGGGAAATGGCTATAAACTGGAAGAGGGCGGGTTTAGATTAAACATTAGGAAGAAGTTTTTCACTATGAGGGTTGTAAGGCACTGGAACAGGTTGCCCAGAGAGGTTGTTGAGGCCCCATCCCTGGAGGTGTTCAAGGCCAGGCTGGATGTGGCCTTGGGAAACGTGGTCTAGTGGGAGGTGTCCCTGCCCATGGCAGGGGGGTTGGAACTCAAAGATCTTCAAGATCCTTTCCAACCTAAACCATTCTATGGTTCTATGATTCTATGATTTGCAAGATCATGTCTGAAGTACTGCGTCAAGTTTTGGGCTCTCTAGTACAAGCTAGGCACTGACATACTGGAGTGAGTCCAGAGAAAGACCACCAGTAGCATAGGACACAGAGGGAGAGCACAACAGGTCCAGTTTCTGTCTGCAAGAATTTAATGGAAAGATAGAGAGAATGGATGGATCCAGGCTCTTCTTGAAGGAGCACAGCAATGGGACAAAAAGGCAACTGTCACAAATTAGAACACAGGAAATTTAAATTACATATTAGGAAAAATATTTTCACCATATGCATGGTAAAATGCTGGAAAATCTGCCCAGAGAGGCTTTGGGACCTCCATCCTTGGAGGTGTTTGGGTCTCAGCTGTACATACCCTGAGCAGGAGCCGGACCCGACGACCTCCAGAGATCCCTTCCAACCTGAATTATTCTATGATGCTACAATGTGGAGAAAAATTTGAAAATGTGTAGCTTGCATATTTTAAAACTTCTGAGAAACATATGAAGCTCTAACAGACATGTTGTCAGTCTGGAATCTGCTTTTTGACATGAGGGACAGCTAATGCTGAAAAAACTACAGAATATAACTTAACCTCTGCTAAGAATTAATACAACTGGTATCCGGAGATGACAGAAGTAGATTAAAAAGGGCTATTACCAGCTGGAAGCAAACAGGCTGAGACTGTGGTTACAAGAGTCGGATGTGTTGCTATTTATGACGGAAATAGTTTCACAGTTTAGGCTTTCAGTTAGCACCTCTGTATAGTGTATGTTGGATGGAAAGGAAGATGTGAAAAACTGTGAGAAGTAACAGGTCTTCCCTAGCTGATTGGTCAGGTGGTCAGAGCTCCATACAAAAATCTGTTTTTCAATATTAGTGTCAACTTTCATTTTCATCATGGCCTGAAAATTTAAGCGGTAGTTATTTTTGGTTGAGTTTCTTCTCTGTGACGAGGCTATGACTTCTCCATTAAAATTGTATTAGGCTGAGGACTAAAATGTGTAAAATTTTTCTCCTTTGAGAAATACATCACAATCTCAGAGCTGTCTATGGCATTAGTTGAAAGGACTAATTGAACATAGCAGTTCCTACAAAACAGATGAAAGTTCAGAAACTTGAGAGTGTTTCAAAATTAATGTGAGAACCGCTCATGGAAAATACTGTTGTAAAAGAGTGAATAGAAAAAAAAAGTTTCCAAATTGTCACTATCAAGATTTAGCCTGTCAAAGTAAAAAACTGGTGACATTTTACTATACCATTTTATTTGTTGGCTGCTAAATTGCTTTCGGACTCTCATGTAAAATCATTACCCTCTTTAAGAAATATGCTTTCTTTTAAGTTTTAAAATCAGGCACTGAATCATAAAACCGAAAAAACCACCACAAAGTATCTAGTACACATTTTTAAAGTAGTTATAGTGGGTCAGGTTCTTAGCTGGCTTTCCTGAAGTTGTGCTGATTTACATTAGCTGATGGTCTGATTGCTTTTATATACAATTGTTTCAGTCTGTGATGGCGAAAACAAATGAGGTGAGAGAGTAAAACTCTCCAGGATTTCTTCGCTTTGCTTCAGCAGTAAAATACACGGAGAAGCCAGCTCTGTGGAATCCCTTCATTTCTAGTGCAACCTGCTTGGTTTATCTCTGAAGGGACAACTCCCGTTGCTATTGGGAACTTCTGCAGACCCAGCTGTCCTGGGCAACAACAACAAAAAGGATAGCTGTCACCAAACAAGTTTCTGAACATGAAAAGGGTGATATGAAAATAAAAGAAATCCTGAGGGGTTGATTTTTTTCCTGCCGCTGTCAAAATAACTTTATTTAGAAGTATAGTGAAACATTGCACAGTATTTATTGAGCAAACCATTCATGTGAAATAAACAGTGGCAAGCATTCATTTACTCAGGAACAGTACTTAAATAGGAAATAGGGCTGTCAGAAATCCCTAATGGAACTACACTTCCAATATATCAACATTTTGGCTAAAAAGCAGGTTCAGCTACTAGCATGAGGGCTTATTTAGAAGTGAATGCATACACTCTGTTTGTAGTAACTGAGCTATAAAGTGTTTCACGTCTTAAGAGCTCGCATTACGCTCTCCCAGAGGGGATGCTATCACAGGAACCAAAAAAAAAAAAGCAACAAAAATCGGGACATTTCTCATCAAAGTATCTTAGGATCACGTGTTTTGCCTTGTCTCTTTTCCTGCAGACCATATTTTGTAGTGCTTTTTGGTTTTTGTTTTTTGGGTTTTTTTTGAGGTCTTCGCAGAATATCAGACATATTATCTCTGCATATCCTCATTCTCAACACGTCCAGCAGAGGGGGGTGGGGGGTGG
>NW_009647874.1:3151665-3152164 GCF_000708025.1 Charadrius vociferus | reverse complement strand
GGGGGAAAGGTGGGGACAAAGCTGTAGCAGAGATAAAACTTGCTATATTTAGCTTAATATACGCGTTCCTAAACCTCCATCCTACTTCCATCACGCTTCTTGGAAAAAGTCCTGCAAGCGGCGTTCGGCAGAAAAGCGGAGGAAGAGGCGTTTCGACTAAAGATCACCCAGAACATCATCTCCTTACACCTCTTTTTTTTTCCCCCGGAAGGTTGTGAGAGGGAAGACCCCCCGCTCCCTCTCCTAAAAAAAAACCCAACCCCGACCTTCCCTCCCTTTGCTGGCGAGGGCCATCGCTGCCTTTCACTCCTGACGGGGTGGGCGCCAGCCTCACCTCCCTTTGGGGAGCCCCGGCAATATTTCGACCTGCCTCCGCCGCCCGGCCCCCGTTCCGCCTCTCGGGGAGAGCTCCTTTCCAACCAAAAGCGACAAGCGACCCCGCCGCGCCGGTCCGGACCCCCGCACCCCGGGGAAGGACGGGGCAGGTAGGGCCCGGGGA
>NW_009647874.1:3094901-3151340 GCF_000708025.1 Charadrius vociferus | reverse complement strand
ACCCTGCCTATCCCCCAACCCTGCCTCTCTCCCCAACCCTGTCTGTCCCTAACCCTACCTGTGCCTCCAACCCTGCCTTCCCTGCCGTGCTGCCCTGACCCGCCTGGCTCGGGAACGTCTCTCAGACTCTCTCCCGGCCCGTGGTATGCTTGTTCCTTATTACAGATGTCATAAATACTTTTGCTCTGAAAAGGGCTTATTTCAACACACAGCACCTCACCGGCACTGCAAAGTCACCCTCCCTGGGCTACCCCTGGCCCTTTGCCTCACATCTAGGTGGCTTTGGAGCAGGACAGGCTCCTTAAGTGCTATTGTAGATGGTAGCAGCAAAATATGATGGCTAGAACATTTGTGTATCAGCCCTTAAATGCCTAATTTAGAAAAGTTAGTATTTGTAATTTGCTGTTATCTTTCCATTAATGCTAGTAAAAATGAATTTCTCACATCTACATTTTCCATTTTCCTCCCTGCAGTCAACAGTTTGCAAAGTAAGAAATGTCACTCTTCCTTTTTCAGGAGGTTTTCCAGACTGACCCGTCAATGTGTTGACTCACTTATTGAGAGAGATGACTCTCTGTTTCGGTGATGAATGAGGATCAGAAGAGTTCTAAGCACAAGTTGTAGCTCTCTAGAGTTCAGAAGACTACCTCTGCGTCTGGTCTCCACCTGGCAAGGCTTGCATAGTAAGGAAACACCTTCACTTGTGTTGTTTGAAATGAAGATGGATTTTCATTTTTTACCAATAAATTGCAATCCTGGCAGAATGGTGCTTGGACGTGGTACGGTTAAGGCAACTGTATGCTAGATCTTTTTGTTTCCTTTATGAATCCTATGCAAATTATGGCACTGCATGGTGATACTTGAAAAAAAGACTTAAATTCCACAAGAGAGGAAGAGCCTTAAAGAGGTGAATTTAGCGCTTTCCTCCCTTGACCCCAAAATATTTCTTTAAACAGTCTGATGTCCAGAAGAATCTGTTGTTTTTTTAAAAAAAAGAAGTTGCAACTCTTTGGGACCAAATTCATGTTTCCAAAAGTGTTGATCAAAATGACTTACTTGTCCAAAATCACTTGGATGTATCAGTCCCCTTTCATTCCAAAGTCTTCTGGAGATTCTAGGAAAATAAGGAATAATTATAATGACGTTTAAATGCAAACAATTGTCTAGTTCATGGGATATCATTACAATGCACTTTACAGAACTTAAACCTTCAGGTTGTTTAAAGATTTTGCTGGCTTCACAATAGCACAATGATTTTTAAGAACGATTTTTTATTATTAAAATTCCATCCATGGCTTTAAGCATGTATGAAATTTGCAAAACATGCTTAAAGCTATTGTCACTTTTGGTGTGGCTTTTTTATAAGTTTTTATAGTTTTTTATAGTTTTTTATACTTTTTTCATTAAAACTGTCACTCCCTACTATTGCCTTAGCATTTTGATCATTGAGTATTTCTGTACTCCTTTATTAGGCAGAGAATCTTTGCCTTTACTTTAAAAGATCCCTCCATTTCTTTCTGCAAATTGAAAATTTATTCTGTTCCTTGAAAAATCTCTTTATATTAGCTACGTTTCACCAAAATCATTTATCTTGTTTTTTTTTTCTCCCCATTTTCCCTGCAGTGTTTCATCAAAGAGTATGCAAACCATATGGCTCAAATGTAAATACTGTTAGCCTGGAGTAGAACAATTTCAGACAAATTTGTCAGGTTCAACAGCAATGAGAGTAAGATTAGGGACCAGTGTTTTGCTTGTTAATAGTAGCCACTAATCTCAAACCTGGTTATTACTAAGTAGCTTGAATTATGCTGTCTTCTTTAATCCCTGTTAAAAGGCTGAAGGGCTCTGCTCTGCATTTGTTAAAACTTCCACTGTGTGCTGATGTGATGTGCCAAAAAAGAATGGGACTTAGAATGAAAAATCTGGTGAGAAATTATTTTATCTTTATGTAGTGGATCACAGTTTCATAGTCTGTAACAGCTGTATTTCTTCTGGATGTGATATGGTGAAAAATGAAAAGTAAATTCAAGAAATGAAAATAAAGAAAGATCCTTCTGAAGTGTAGCAGTTTGAGTCTCCATGTATAGAAGGGAACTGAAACCATGTCTGAGTTTACTGTATGAGCCTTTAAAGTTACTTGTTGCAGTACTCAGCATCCAACTTCTAGCTGCTTTCTAAATCTGGATCTGTCTACTGGGCAGTCTGAAAAAGGGGATGCGAAACAGATCTTTCATCTGCTTACAGTGATTTACGGGATGACGGCATACTTGTAAAGAACTGGGGAGGATGGTAAGAGAGGGAGAGCAGTTACACAGTTTGATGCCATTCTGGAATATTGCTGGAAATGCAGTAGCCTCCTGCCTCTGGCCACTTTAGATCACGGGAACTTTCTGACTCTAAATCTCAGGGACGTGTCTTACAACAGTAAGTATGCGCTTTCTCGAATTGCAAGAGGTTTGGGTAATAAACCCAAAGAAACAGAACTCTAACAAGATTTCTTTTGGTGGCTCTCTGTGAAATCTCTCTTGTGTCTGTGTCTCACTTGTCTATGCATGTTCAGGTCAGGGAGTAAGCACGGTTATCTGACTTGCTGCAGAGGTTGAACTGAGCTTCATATATACTCGATCTGTGTTTTGGAAGCAAAACTGAGGCACAGTCTTAGGACTGGCTCTGCCTTTGGTTGTCAGTTAACCTGCTATTTTGAGGAATCTCGGAGAAGATACTCCACACTGGTATTGTTTAGTGGTGTTTTCCTTTTGCCTTTGAAAGCACAGTTGTCTGCATATGAAGCAATTGAATATGAGTTTCTTCATCTGCTCCTCCTCAGTAGAAACGTTAGCACTCTCAGACGGTGCTTATCAGTTCCATAGCCAAAATTGTAAGCAAAAATTGTAGATCTCATTGTTTTCCAACAGCATCAAAATTAGCCACCAAGGTGTCTGATCCATCAACATTGTGCTGTTCTCGTTGAAGGCAAGGGAAGTTTCTATTAGCTGTTTCTGTAAGGTCCAGTCATGCAAAATTTATACTCTCTATGTAGAAAAAAAGCACTGTCCTATCCTGTGGTAGGCGTCTACTGGCTTGGGCTCTAAGTTTGAGTGCTTCTGTAAGATTGTCAGTTTAATCAGAAATGTGAAATACATCTAGTGAACAAGAAAATGGAGGAAGGAAACCCTGCAGTGCTTTCTGTGTTTAAAATAAACTTGCCAAGAAAAATCTAGATACATTACCTGATATATGAAAATAGCTGTTATGGTAAAAATGTGTAACTTTGCATTCGGAAAGCCCTCTTCGGTACCAGGCAATGGTCACACTGCCCACATGCTCAAAGTAATCTGTTTCACTGCACTTGTGATGAATTGTGAGTCTGTTTTTCTCAGGCTTTGAGAACAAGCAAGAACGATTCCATTTCATTTTTCTGGAGAAGTGAGAATTAACTCAAGAAAATGTCTACGATCGTTTTTTTTTTCTTGTTTATCATTGAATCTGCCACTGGTAAGTATAAATCCTCATTTCAACAGTAGAACCTTCAAAATATTTGCTGAATGTGTGGCATCTTGACAGTTGCTTAGAGGGGGGCAAGTTTCATATTTTGCAGCTAAGAACAAAATCTTAAAAGTTTTGGCAATTTCAGCCTGGCTCCAGACTTGTGGTCCAAAATACCAAAATTATGGAGTAAAAAGAGCAGAGATGCTACCTGGAGACACCTGATGATGTCTATGGGAGCATGGCTGTGTGAAGAGCCACAGCAAGGAAGAGAATGAGTCCACTTCATTCTGTTTAGAAGTGTGGTCACAATAGTGGCTGAACAACGCTAACCTCTCAGAACGTCAGGAGAAACAGAGACCGAAGGTTTATTTTATCCCTGACTATTAATGTTAGACCATGGTCCCTTTTCTGTATTTTTTTACTTCTGTATGCAAAGGTACATTTGGGAAATTTGATTGGAAAAGCAGACTTTGAGACTAAATTTTACACGTGTAATCTCATTCCAAAACAATTTATCTGAATTTTTTAAGAAATCAAGCCACATAATGATTTAGTTTTCATTAAGAAGATATGGAAATGTAAATGTTAATTCACAGAATTGCTGCTTTTATGGCAGTTGACCAGTTCTGAGGATTAGCCATATTTGTCAAGTCAAACCATATGTAAGAATTTCTCCTTTCCCCTTCCGTTTGTGGCAGCTGCTTTACTGTGGAGTGAGATTCTGCTGTTTGAGCCTGTTTAATTCTGACACTGTTGCACCCATGTGAAAGCATCTTAGGGAAATGTCCTTTTTTTCACCCTCCTTTTCCTTCTGGTTTTGCTTGTGTAAGGTAGAATAAAGACTTGGAAAACTGAGTTCTCAGACTGAAATAAATATTGCCGCAATAAATAAATACTGCCAAACCACTCTGCTGAAGGAAAGTCACTTTATAAAAGACCAGTGGCACTGCAAATCACTTTAAAGTCAAGCTAATGTCATTTTCTGAAAGAACTACTTGGCTTCCTAATATATCTTTTTTTTCCACTGTCTCTGAAGAGAAGCTGTGTCCCCTTCGTGCCTCCATTGATGTGCTAGAAGGGGAATATTTTTTCCTTTGTTATCTTGAGTCAAGGCAAGAACATTTTCAGAAGGAAGCGTACACAGTAAAGTGGTACAAAGAAAATGCTGGAAAGCAGCAACTGATAAAGGAAACACATGGAATTGTTTCCCAAAGGAATTCTCTGGAGTTTTGGCCAGCTGAACTCAGTGACTCTGGGAATTACTCGGTCACTCACAGGTGGGTGCACAAGCTGGTGGGTGAACATCTTGCCTTTGCACTTGTCTATGAGGAAGCTGATTTCTTTGTCTTGCTTTGTGTTGCTCGTGGCATCCGTACAAAGGAGGTGCAGGGAACTACGTTGACTGTGGTGTCATTGCCCACATCATTTCACAGTAACCATCCAGGCAGACCTATAGTGTTTACAAATAGCTACAGGCAGTTGCAGCCTTTTAACGGTGCTGTAAACTGTTCGATAGGGCAGGTGGCATTTCTGTTCCTTTGTGATTAATTGCCTAAGCAAAATGAGTGATAGACAACCCTTCTCTCCACTGCCAAGTAAAAGGAAACATTTGCTTGTCTTCTCCGCCAGACTTGTTCTTCCTTCCTACGTTGAGTGGATCTCACCCTATGAGACCTGCCAGGTGGCCTAATTGTGTAGCAAAGTGGCATAGCTGAACTCTGGTTTCCATGCAAATCTTTGCATGCTTGGAGCCATTCAGAGAACAAATGAAATAATGGAATTTGATTTCTTACTGCTGTAGAACATCATGGGTCAGCAGGAGAAATAAGGGTGGGCCTCAATTATTTGGTGGGTAATCTTCATTAAACCACCATGAAAGACTAAAGGACTGAATCAAAAGTTTGCTGCATCGAGTTCTTATGACTAACTTGCACCAAGACTGTAATTCAGCATTTACAATTGAAGCAATAATTAATTTTAAGCAGATGATTTTGTCTGTGATGCTGTTCTCTGGGTAATATTTTTAAGGTTCTTGCCTGGTTTGTAAAGGTTATGGGACTGCGGATACTGAAAAATGCTCTCCACATTTCTCCAGTTACAACCCAGAGACAAGTTCAATAGTTTACGGTTTTAAGCTAGATCTCAATTGTTAACTTCCAAGTTTACTAGGAAGCTGAAAATTTCATGTTTTATTTTTCCATGTATCATTATTATTATTGTCTTGCTGATATTATTTTTAAAAGTACTGACTTGCAGTATCTGAAATGCTGGATATTATAAATGAAAAGTCTGCTGGTAGAATATTTCTTTTGGGTTTATGTGATTTCTTTTTAATTGTAGAGCACTCTATCCAAATAAAAGGTAAAGCTTGAGAAAGATTTTACTTGTGTGTTGAACTTAAGATTAAGAGATTTGTCTTTAGGGGTGATGAGTATGGTAGTTTGGCTACTTTGTTATGCAAGGTCGTACAAAAGTCGTGTGTTATTGAGTACGGACATTTGTATGAAGTGGCACAGGTGAGTCCAGCTGGTCAGTTTTGGTGTGTAGGGGTTAACATTAGATAATACCTAACAGAGGCTTGTCTGTTTTCACGGACCTGTACTTTTCATATCAAGCCTGAATTTGGCTTTAAATTTTGGCTTTATTGATGGCCTTGATCAGTTGTCCTTATGGTCACTTCTCTAAATATGGTGCCAGAAAGCTATTAAATATAACCACTCACTCTACTGCTAGCACCTAACCAGTGGTATAAAATGCACCCTCTGACTTATTTTGGCATGGGGAGGGATAGGTGAGGATCACACCTGAATCGCCAGGCTACCGAAGGAGGTTGTTGTGAGGAGTCTAAAATAAAGGACAGAAGTGAGGAAAGCTGTGATAACCCCAGCCTTCATTCACGATCCTTGCAGTTTTGTGATTATTTTAAGGACTTGGAGTAACGACAGTAAATCCACAGTAAATTGCAAGAACTCTGTAATATGAATATGAAAAAAATGTAAATGCCAAAACTGAGAGAAACAGCCTTACATGTAGGAGTCAACAGGAAAAGACCTCAAGTAGAACTATTAGGATAAAATTTGTTAAAATAACTCTTTTTTGGAAAACACAAAAGTGTCTGAATCCTTTGTGAAATGTCTTGATTTGCTGATTTGCTTAGGCAAGAAACTCAAAAGAAAGGTTTCAATTACATCAAGGCATTCATTTGGAATTAAGAGTTTTTATTTTCTGCTTTTTTTGTTTTGTTTTCTAGGACTATATTATGCTACTGCATTTTAAAACTCAGTTTTGAAGGAATGCATTTTTATTTTGGAAAAAAAAAAGTTTCTTAATTAAAATAATATATTTTTGACCACCACTGGCTCAATCAGCATAAGGGGATTTTTTTCATGGGATTTTAGTGGGGCCTTGGGCTTAGTTTATATGATGGTGCTCACTATTGGCAAGCATATTAATGCAGTTACATTTCAGCAAATACAGAATATTATTTGCAGAAACAGTTTTCTGCAGAGACAGAGGGCTTTTAGTAGTCTCTATTGATAGGGAAAAATTGTGGGCTACTGTGAACTACTGCATTGGTTTAAGATTTTAGAAGAATGACAATTAGAATTGAATTAGTTTCATTTCAGAGCATTTAGAATAGGTTAAAGTTCTGGTTTTGAAAGCAGACATTCTAAGTATATTTTTGTTTATCTATTTTATCTTCAACCATTTAATTTAAAGATAAGTATTTGTAAGCTATATGGGCAATGATTTTTAGAGTGCTTATAACTGTTTTTGGCAGTTTTAGTGAACAAAATGACAATTAGATATACTGCAGATTTTCAAGAAAAGAGACAACAGATATTGACAGATTTTGCAAACTAATGAAATTTAGGCACTTTTTTTCTGATATCTTACAACTGACAATATGCAAGAAGCGAGAGCTAAAAATGATATAACGGTGTATTTATGGTGTATTATCCACTTATTGACTTAAATATGAATCAGAAGTTTTCCAATTAAAGCAGAAGTGTCCCGCTGAGGCATAGCATAGATAGCTAAAGTGTGCGTATGTGTGTGTTGATATATTCACATGTGTTTATTAGTATAGTAGACTTAAGATATAAATTCAGGAATTAGTAGACGTCACCTGTAAGCCTGAGTGTGTCCATCTTCAGCAACAATTCTTGAAAATAAAGGACTTCATATGCATTTGTAGTGGGAGTGATAAGCAGAAAAACTGTGTCACACATTTTTGGCAGGATTTCTAATTTGTATGTTTTTTCATAGTCTATATCCTGTGGTTATCAAAGAGAAAACCTGAATACAAAAAAGCAGGTCATCTGGTTGCTCAGTGTTGGTGACCTTGAAACTGAGGCAACTTACAGGTTCCTGAAAAAAACAAAAGTACAGAGATTCTTGATAAACACATGACACAATTTAAGATCCTAATACTGCTCACTTTTTCAACGTTTTTAGAACAGTTGAAAGCAGTGGGAACACACACATTTAGAGTTAATATTGTACTTTGGAAGGCAGTATGACAGTTTCTTGCAGTAGATATTGAAATGTTGAGATAACCCTGGCTTGTTGCAGTGAAATAGCTAAGGGATGACTTAGTGTTGGCTATGTATCCAGTAAACTTGGTTTAAGTTGTTCTCTAAGGGCTTTCAATTCTTTCTATCCTCTTCTGAGTCAAGTTATTTTTTGTTGTTCCTTCTTGGTGGGTTTGGCGGGGGCAGTTGAAAGGCAGAAATGGTTTTGTTTCCCACAAATTATCACTAAAGAACCTCAGCAAGTGAAGACTAGGGTAGAAAGTAACAGCTCAGACACTAGCAGTTTGAACAATACAACTTGATGCATTTTTTTGTTGAGAATCATGTATATGGCAGAAGTTAGAAATTATGTAGGCCAAATTCATCTTAGTTTGCATAGGTATGTTTTTGTCACCTTCAAGGGAGATGCTCCTTGCCAGATTTTGGCTTATCAGGTAGAACATCTTGATCCACTTCAAGTGAAATCCTCGTATTTGTTGAAGTGATTTCAGCAAATATGATCACAGAAGAAAGCCTCTGTGGAGTGACAGTGCTGAGGACAGCATGTGGCTTTATTGATCCTTTTTTTCCATCTGCTGAATCTAGGTAGTAAAACCATATGTATTTTATGGCTAGATCTGTAATTGCTTGTCCAGCAGTATTCAGATACACACAGACTCGGTGGAATTAATTGGAACTATTGTTTATGTCTACACCTAAACTTATCTTAGGTACCTTTACCGTCAGGAAGAAAGAGGCCTTTCTGGGGCACAGAATATCTTGTCCTAAACCAAACATATAAAATAGGTCATGTAAACTGCACTCTAAAAGGGTGACTATTGAGCATGGTCCCACTGCCGCCTGTGATTAGTAGCTCTGATTTAAATGTGTAAATGTGATGTTGCAGAATGGGTGAGAAGGACTCCACCCACCGTGAATACCCATGCGAGTACATCTCAGATGAAAAAGTTTTGATACGGTTTTTCCTGTTTATGACACCATAGTTAGCTGATTGAGAAACCAGACCGCTATGTTTTGATTTAGATAGTCAATTGCAATTATGAGTAATGAATATCTCAAGTGAGTAAGGAGAGCAAAGAGAACCTGTGCAGGCTGAAAAGGGGCTACAATGTGAAGAGAGTGAGCAAAATACGTAAATATATCTATTTGGGGAGCTTAAAAAGGGGGAAAAAACCCACCCAAAACTTGGTCTAAATTCATTGTATAAATGATGTCCTAATAGTTTTGAATCTTGTAACAGTCAAAGGCGTGTCAGTCAAGAATGGTGTTTAAGCTGATACACTCGTCAGGCTTGCTTCTCTATTTCAGCTGCTTTCAACCCTCAGCCCTTTTCATCGAAATGATACTTGACTAGTTTCAGTTCTCCTGGGAACGATTCCTTTTTCTTTTCTTGGAGACAGAAGGGTTCAAACATATTTATGAAGATATGACTGACACTGGAGGGAAGTGCTCTGTGATTGCTGCTTTTGCTTTGTCAGACCCTACTAGTTCAGTAAAAAATACGAGCTTTATGCGCTAATTGCAACATTAACTTACAGCAGCATATGACTTTCTCTTAATCCCTAACTTTGCCAAAGTTAGGCCAACTTCACCAAACTCAGGCCAAAACTCCTCCAGCTTCTTTCCCCTTGGTAGTCATGTATTTGGACATATCCAGCAATGAAATAACTCACAGCTATAATGTGATTCTTTAGAGGAATATGTGGATAGAACATAGTAGATATCTGAATGACAATGGTCAGCTCCTAAATATTCAAAAGAGGTATTTTTGAAGCATATTCACCTGATCTTTTATAGATACTGCATGGGATGTGACAACTGCTTTAAGAGCGGTAGCTCTTCCAGTCAACCTGGGGTGACCAGCTATGATAAATCTCTGATCAGTGCAAACCAAAAGACAAAGAGATGAATCCTTTCCAAAATGCCTTGTTTTGCAGACATGCTTGAATCCATAAGTGGTTCTGTAATTCATGAGACTTGCGTAGTTTAGAAATATTTCCAAAATATCAGTGACTACCTGCACAGTGTTAATCAATGAATAATGTTACTTTGTGAACAATAGCTGAGTCGCCCATCTTATTTTTGCCATATTTTACAAATATATCTTTCAGTTACTGCTTTAAACCTTAGCAATGCATAGGAGATTAAACCTGAAAAATCACTAGCTGATTCAAGGTCCTAAAGCTCTCTTATGGTCACTTGTAACTGTACATGATGCCACAGATAGTGGCATCCTTGTTCTGGTCGATATAGCGTATACCGTCATATTTCATAGATATAATTGTATTGTCAAATGTTTTGTGATACATGATTTAGTTTAGATAACATCTTTTGTTATGGGAAATAACACATATTTGGGGGTGGAAGACTAATAAGGGGGATATAAATAATTAGGTCACTGTAGATGTAATTCTACCTAACAGATGTGTTAGAGAATTTATTTGTATTTTGTTGTGTAACTCACTAAGCTATATTTATTTAAAAAGCTCCTAAACCTGATTTTGCTTTTTTTTTTTTTTTATATAGCAATGGAAAACAAAATTTCACAATTCAAAAGTGGACCTTGAATGTGCTTGAGAGAAATAAAAGCAGCTGTTTCAATAAAAATCATTTAACTACAGAAATTCAAAATGCTGGAACTGGTCATTCACTGAAATGCAGTGATTTGTCTGTCAATGAAAATGACAGCATTACGTGGTACAAGGTAATTACTGAAACAGTGTCACTCAAATCATTGGCTATAGAAACAAAACATCTGATTGCAGGAAAAAATTAATTATTACAAACAAATTTTTAGAAGCATCTATAAACCTTTTAAACCTTTAATTTCTCAGGTTACTAGGGAAAAAAACTTTAGACAGATATACAAAAGAAAGCTTTTCTCTGCTTTCCTATTTTTTAGGAAAATATACCTGTAATTAGAAATTATTAATAAACTGGTAGTTTGGAGTGGTAAAAGATCTGATGCTCATGTCTGTCTGCCAATTTAGCCAGCAGCTGGTTTAGCCAGCTGCTACTTTGCTGACACAGATACTATCCTGACGCTAAATGAGATGCCAAGATACTTGTTTTACAGTTGGCGTCTGCTTGTAAAGTAATCGCAAACTTTTCAGTTTTGCTCTTTCTGAACATATTTTACAAAATGTGTAACAGATCCGGTTCTGTTCATTTTAGGCAAATCATGGGTCTTCTCTCTACCAGCTTTTGTCAGAACAAAGATAATAGTCATGTAAGCAGCTGTAACTGCTGGGTGTTGTGCTCAACCATTGGACGAAGCAGCCTGAAAAGGTTTCTTCCATGCCATCCCTATGCACAGTCGTGACCAATGCTCCTTATTTCTCTCAGGTGTCCTGCTTGGAGTAACAGACCCTGTTCACTCCGCGTTGAATCAGTTTCAGGAAGTGATTTTCACAGCTTAAGTATGAGCGTCTGGCTTCTGCCTGGCAGAATGATCCACTGCCCCACTTTCGTGTCCTTCAGGGTCTTGTGGGATAGGACCATTGGTGGATAGGGCCGTAGGTGGATATGTTTTCCTCAGTAAAGGACTGTACCCTAGAGTGACCTCTCTCATGGCTAAGCAGAGTATATATTTTAATGTCTAATACTGTGTAAGACAGATGAAGCAGCTGTCCTTGCACCTAAATATCCTTTGGTGCTTGGGTGAAAATTTTCAAAGCCTTCCTATCACAGCCTGAGCTGAGATAGATAAAACAGGGATGGTCACACATGTGTTTATATAAGAGCTGGGTAGTAAGTGTATGCATCCAGGAAATGTCCGTTCCCTGGACAATTTCCAGCATTGATCATTTCCCTTCTTAATCTAAGGTAATTCAGACCAGAGCCAAATATTGCTGTATTTTCACGGGACATTTTACTTAGCACGTGCTATGAATCAAAAAAACAACCAAACCCAAACAAACCAGAGTTTGTTTTGGTGAATAGGGAGTGTGCGTCTAATTCTTGTCACCCTCTGAGATGGTCACTTTCGCTATTGTTGAGGCATTTTGCTTTAACCTGAAAGCTCCTCGTAAGCCTGGACAACTTTTGGCCACAAGCAGGTGACATATACAGACCCAAGCCATCATTCTGAAAGAAATAGATGAGTACATTTAAATTCCCAATACAATATTTTTGTAGTCAGACGCTTACTTGGAACTGCAGTGCTCTCAACTTCTAATGGGTTGAATGGTCAAATGTTGCATTTAAGTGACCATGACTGAAAATTGGGCCTCACCCCTTTTGGGTGAGATAAATGTCATTGAGGTAGTGAAAGAGTGATGGTGACATTTCGTTTCAAAAATAATTTTGAATTTCTTTAAGGTTTTGAATGTACGTTTGCTACAGAATAGTATTTTCTGTCTTTATTGATGCAGGACTGTAAGAACTATGAAAATGAAACAGAGCGGGAGCTGGATTTTAAAACCTTAACAGTACAGCACTCTGGGATATATACCTGTAAAATTTTAATCAGTCATGAAGGAAAGATATACCACAGCACAAACACAATTAAACTGGTAGTAGAAGAAGGTAAGAAACCTTTCCGAAATTTTGAAGCACACTTTTTTGTTCTCCTTACTATGGGGATTTTTAATTACAACTCTCATTTGATAAATTAATACAAGGGTGATCAAATCTGGTAGTCTTAAATATTTTGCAATAATTTCAAAAATTAAAAAAAAAGCAGCAGAAGAAGTTTATATAACATACTACCAATTTTTGGAAAATTTATTTAGTATGTTTTCACTGCAGGGTTTTTTTTGGGGGGGGTTTTGGGTTTTTTTTTGTTTTTTTTCAAAATTAGCTGCTGTCAGTCAGTCATACAAACTTACTAAGAGTCTTAGGGCAGAGCCTTTCCAACCATTGTAAATTATGCACTGCGTAGTATGCATGTGAAAAAAAATCAACAGGACATACTGTGTTTTAAAGTAACTAATGCCAGAGTCCAGATATTGTTCTTTGAATTAAATGGAATCTATGTGATTAGTTTTAGAAATAAAGCAAATGTGTAATTTTTATCGTGGCAGAATGTAAGTAAGCTATTACTTCAATAGCAGTACTTCTTTCTATTTTAGATGCACCAGAGGCTGTAACTTTGGAGATTGTTGGACATGATGAAGAAATTGAAACAGAAATAGGTATCAAATTAGTACAAGAATCTTTGTGGTAGCTACTGCGTATATATACTTTTATTCTTATCTCTTTATGGTTGAAGGTCTGGCTAAGTGTAATCAAACCTCGAATTGTCTGTGCACCCTCCTGGATCTGATCCATCTTCACATCTGGTTGGTTTTTTCCTAGTGCATTCCATGATTGATATACAGGTACACTAAATTTACCCTCTTACAGAGGCAGAAACTGAGGTTGCTGCAATGACCCGCAAGAGAAAGTGGCAGTGATGATAAACGACTCTCCATGGCTTTCTTTTGTAGACAGCAAACCCCATGGAGCGATGTGTGAAAGGTTTCTGGTTTGTTCAGCAAACAGCAATAATGAGTAATCCGCTTAATATCTGATGCAGTTGGGAATTCTGCAGGGAAATGAGAAGCGTAAGGGCTGACAGTCCTGACAATGTGAGCGTGCAGATCTGTCACTGCTGCAAAGAATTGGTTATATTGTCAAAAGCCAAACCCTTGACTGTGCTTCTAGCTGGGAGTAGTAGATAACACAGTCTGCAGGCTTTATACAGTGTTGGGTAGGATCCAGAATTTTGTGATTGAGGCTGTTCATTTTTTAAAGCAGAAATTTACCTGTCTTTTTCCTTTCCTATGCCTCCAGTCTGGTTACCCAGCCCTTCCTTTCCAAGTCTGAAATATTATATTTACCTCCTCTGTTGCTCATACGTGTATCTCATTTGCTCAGCCGGGACCTCAGACGCTAATTTTCCTTCCTTCCTACATATATGAATTGGTAGGTCCTTTTTCCAATGGTAGTACCCCAATCCTATGATGCCTCATGTCTCCCAGCCTCTCAGTACACCCTTCCTGCACGGTTCTCCTCCCTTACTGTGCTTGTCCCAACCCTTAGAAGGCAGCATTCAGCATAAAATGATTATGAATCATCTGTCTTCCATTTCTTATCTGGACTGATAAGATCATTTGATAAGGTCATTCAACTACCTAGTGAGTGATGTGACAGATGGCGTGGTGGAGAGTGAAGGGCATTTTGGATGGCCTTTCAAACTTGTCATTGCTTAGATGGTGTTCCATAATATTTCCCCGAAAATAGCTGTTGTGTATGGTGAAAAGGCTAGAGTTGCAAAGTAGATGGTACTAGAAGTTTAGGTCTATGTTTCAGTCTGTTTAACTGTGATTTGGATTTCTAAGGTCTGAATTGAAGATGGGCAGATTTTCAACTGAATCCTGCTTTAAATATTCTTCAGGAGTTCCACTGGAAGCATCCACTCTGATAAATCTCGGGAAGGCAGCTTATAGTATGTCCCCTTGGAGAATTCCTGGGCAGGCCTTGCTTAATGGAAAGCATTTGTGCATGATGGCCTGGACAAGAACTAACATGCAGCTTTTGTGGCATTCTGGAAACAATACTGGCACAGCCTAGAAATGGTGTTGTAAAGTTGCAGATACCCTCAGGTCCAGCTTCCCATGACAATGTTAAGATAAAATACCTTGAATATCATCAAATCTCACACTGCAGAGCTGCAACCTTCTGTCTTTATTTTCCCAAGTGTACACTTGTCTTTTTACTTTTGCTCTTTCTTATAATTTATCGGACTCTAAGGGGTGGTTCCTCTCATTTCCATTTAGTGCTCTGAAATGGTGCAAAGTAGCTGTCCAGCTAAGGGACTCATTCACACTTTCAGGATTATAATGATTTCCAGGCGTGGAGCTCAGACGAGAATTTCTCCTGTGAGACTTCAGCAGGGGGTCTAACAGGTTTAGTTTTTCCTTTGAGTAAGAGTGTATACTTTAGCTATTACAATCAATAGGTTGTAATTTCACTTACCAGTTACTTACTTTTACCTGGCGCTGGGGTGCTGGTGGTAGGTTGTCCTCTTCTATTCTCTGCCTGCAGCACACAGTTTAGTTCATAGAATGATAGATATCTCGAGCTGGAAGGGACCTGTATGCAGGGATCAGGATCAAAGGCAGACAAACAGACAGAGTCCTCCTTGGACGTCGGCAACTGAAGAAAGAGAGCTGACCCTTTGATCCCTCAGCTTTTATACTGGGCATGAGGCAGATGGGATGGAATACCCTGTGGGTCAGTTTTGGGTCACCTGTCCTGTCCGCTCCTCCCCGCAGGAGGGACCCCTCTATACTTTTCCACTTCCGACCCTCCAATGGGGCAAATACCAAAGTTCGCTGCCTTGGCTGTTACAGCAATAAGTATAAGCAGGAGCCTCTCTGCATCCCGTTCCTTGGCATCAACTATAAACTCAAGTCTTATCACTCTGAGAGCGAAAAGTGTCTCCACAATATGCTTTTAATTTCAGTAGTTAGAAGAGGCTCAGCTATAAAGTAAAATTACTGAACAGAAAATAGGTCCTGTTTTACCTCAAACCAGGACAGAGTCCAACTCCTTTTAGTTCTCTAAAGCCTGAAATGCTCTGGCCTATTTAAGCTCTTCGGGATGTGATAGAGTTTGTCTGAGAAAAAGCAGTGGATGACTGTCACTCTGCAACAGGGTGCAAGAGAGCCCTGTGCGTGGTTGCCGAAGCCACCACCAGTGCAGGTGGAACACGTATGAAACATCATGTGGGGGCTATGCACAAACGAGCACAGCTCATGGGGTACATTGCCTGGAAAGCTGACATTTTACTGCACCGTGAACATGAATGCTACTTCTGACTAGATCTTCTCATGTTATGCTTTGTTTAGGTAAAGAAGAGATACTCAATTGCACAGGTTTCCTGGGTTATTATATGCGAGAAGATGCCAGCCTCTACTGGTTAATTAATCAAACGTTTCCAGAAAAATGCTCAGGTATCCCTGAGAATGAACCTTCAATATGTGAAGAAGAATTAAAAAAATTACAGTAGGTTTCCTGAAAATACTGCACTTTTGTTTGTGTGTGATAATGTCCTGCACTTTGTGGACTGCAAATTCAGTAAAATGTCTGAGGTTATTTTAGAACTTTTTTCTCAAAATCTGCCTCTCAGCTGGTTCTAGGTTTCTGTACAGAGAGCGTTGCTAACACCATTCCTTACTGCAGGTTGGGAAACAAGTTCTATGTCACAAGGCTACTACGGATTAAAAAAGTAACAGCCGAGGACATGCATCATAATTTCACTTGCATGTTGCAAGCTGATGAAAGAACACAAATGAAAATAGTGAAATTGAAGAAAGGTATGGTATAACCTATGAATTATGCTCCTCATACATGGTTATTGATTGTGCCAGCCTTCTCAATCCTAAGGGCAGGGTGATGATTTCAGAACATCTCTCCAGATATGTCTGTGTGCTTATGAAGACCCTGGTCCGTCTAGCGCTGGACCTAACAACTCCCCTGGGTGATTCCTCCTGCTCTGAGACAGGGGCAGCAGGGGTTGCTGCTACTTCTGCTAGAGCAGCTGTGCGAGGGCTCCATATTTCAGCCGCTGCTGCTGTGGACACAGCTGGGAGGCTGAGCTATGCTCTGGCTGACAGATCCCTGGGTGGCACTTTGTTAGGCCCCATGACAGAGCGTTCCCTGTCCTCTCCTACTCATCAGATTGGTGGAATCATGGCAGTTAACTACCCAAGGCTTATGCCTTATGTGTTTTTTGGTTTTGTTTTTGTTTTTCCCCCACACCTCCCCCAGAGAGGTCAATCTTTTATGTTCCTGATAGTGCCTGAAATGTTCTGGTCTACAGTTTCTCTGTTGTCAGGGACTCTTATCCTTCTAGCTATGGAAAGCTGACCTCTACCATATAGTAGTACTGCACATTTATAGTCCAGACAGCCTGGAGATTCACAGCAAATGGGCATTGCCATCTTGTTTTCTCTCTCTCTCAGAGCTTTCCAAGCTTTACTGGGAGGAAATATGTGTGAATAGACTATTCGAAAGATGATGTGTGTAATACAGCAAATTAAATACAGTCTACAGTAGGCATGACTTGACAGTGCCTTCATAAAGACTTCACAAAGATTTAAGGGTTAAAATCTATATTTGGAACTAAAAAGGCAAAAATAACAGAATAAAAAATAATAATAATTTAAAAAAAATAAAAAAAAATTTAAAAAAAGTGCCAGAAAGAGACTAAAGACAGAAGGAAAAAAAAAGATCTTGGCCAAAGAGGACATTAAAGGCTGTTATGGGTGGACTGGGAGAGAGGTGAAAGGTAGAGAATAACAGGAAATAATAAAGAACCTGAGGAAAACTCATCATAAAAGTGGGTGACCACCAGTTTGGGATGCTGTGAATCCATAAAGATCTCTATTATCAGTCTTGATCCCACATGCAGTTCTTTTATGTGTGTGGAGGGTGTGTGATTGTGTGCAAGATTGTTTCTCCGGTTTTTAGAGTAATCCATGTTGTCTAGTTCTTCTCCATCTCAGGACAAATGGCATGCCTATGTGCTTATTAGTATTAGTGTAAGTGTTAGTGTAAGTGATAGTGTTAGTGCTAGTGTTACTATTAGTACTAGTATTAGTATTAGTATTAGCAGGAAAGGATTCACATCAACACTATGATTTTTTGGGGTGATTTTAAGATGCCATCAGTATTGTATACAGTAATCTTGTTGTATAATACTCTTTGTTAAGGCTATGATTTCCTGGGTTTCTGTTTTACAGGGAACACCCGAGATTTGCCTGTGCACATATTTACAACTGGAATGGTCCTTGCTGTACTATTTCCCTGTGTTGCTGTAGCTGTGGTGCTTGTCTGTGTGATGTTTAGAGTTGACTTAGTTCTACTTTACAGGAACATATGCAGAAGAGATGACACTGTTGGAGGTATGACTTGGCTAATGCTCACATTGAAATAAGTGTATTCATTAAAAAATAGTTTCTGATAGGTTCTATAAAACAATCATCTTTGAGGAAGGGGCAAAATAAATCCAGGAGTTTTGTGAGTAGAAACAGCAAAGAATATGTAAAAGAGAATTTGAGGGTCAGGTACTAAAGCGAGTTTGTTATACACCTGGAGCAGTAACAGCAGATAGACACAGTGAAGAAGCTGCCTCTGGAGAAGGTAGTGGAAGGGACTCTGCTGTTCAGATGCGCTCTGTTCTGGTATATTCTTCATCACAAAAGTTTAGGGATGTGGAGAAGTTTACAATTATCTATCTGTAAAAAGGATGAGCACCCCGGCGTTGTCAGACAGGCCGATTGACAGATATTTGTTTTGACCTCACTGATGTCCTTCAGTGAGGTGGAGGTTAAAATGCTTCCTTGACTGTAACGGCTGTTGCAATGTTTATAGGTCTGTCACTAAATGCACTTAAGGAGTGCAGGAGAGCACACTACCAGTATCTCAGTAGGCAGCATGGCTGTGACCTCGACTTAATGAGCAAGCCTGACAATTGCCCAATTCTGGGCATAATTTTTCTGAAAACCGTGGTGAAAAAGCTTGCTGTACACATGTACCTGATTTTCTTGCCCTCTTTAGTCTCTAAATCAGCTTGGATATAGCTTGAATAGACTGCAGTGGCTGGAGATTTCTCAGTAATGGGTCGATGCCATTTATGCCTGCCAGCATTATTTATCTGTTTATTGATGTCAGCTGCCACTGTGTATACTGGCTTACAGGGAGGATCTCCGAGAACCTGGACTAGGCCACCCTGGAGGAACTGATTGTCTGATACTGGCAATGGATTTCCTGCTCGTAGAGCTCTTGTATGTGTAGGAGTTCATGGGCTTTATTTTTGTGCTCTCTCTTGCGAACTACATGTAGCACAGTATCCGGAAAGGGAAGCAAAGAAGTACACTTTAAGCTGCAAAGCTATGTGTGCTGCTGTATCAGTCCAGATAGTTGTTCTGTGGCAAAGTTCAATTAGATACCGCTCAATGTGGTAGACCTGGCCTCTGAGTTGGTCTTGGATTTTGTGTTTGTAAATTACTGCCCAAAGCATGACCAGACATGGTACCCTCTTGTAATTAAAATAATAGGTTGGTTCATTCTATTTTGCCAGTGCCCCTTCTACAGAACCACTTGATAGTCTTAGATAAAGAGTAAAATAAATGTAGAAATCGACAATGTCACTTAAATAGCATTCTAAGGTTACAGACACATTTTTTGCTTCCCTTCATTTTCTTGATCAGCACAGATGTTACATTAACTGGTTAAATTAATGTGATTTTTAAAAATCCAACACTTTAATGTAGAGAGGATATGTTATTTTCAAATATTTGCCAAATGCAGTCAGAATCTTTTGTGTCAAACTTAAATTGATTCAGGATTTTTTTTGGTTGTATTTTGAAGAGTATTCAGGGTATTGAAGGAAAGAGCAGGAATATACTTTGCTACTGAGACAATAACTTCAAAAACCAGAATGGTGGATCAGATATTGTATTTCTAATGGTTGCTAACAAGACAACAACTGGTGATTTCGTTCCAGATGGGAAAGAATATGATGCATTTGTGTCTTACTTGAAAGACTGCATTTCTCCCACTGAAGAAGAGAGAGAATTTGCTTTGAAGATATTGCCCATGATATTAGAAGAAAACTTTGGCTACAAGTTATGTATATTTGAGAGGGATGTATCCCCTGGAGGAGGTAAGCGTATTGACTATTCTGTATTGAATATTCTTGTCATTAAGCAGGCACATCATTTTCACCCAAAGGTAAAAGTCTGTAATTAGAAGGAATTCTGTCAAATGTGTTGTGCATTGAAATGCTACATTTCTCATTTAATCTAGACTATGTGCGTGCGAAGTTCACACACACACATTTTAGATTTTTTGTAGATATATTTATGAATTCACATACACCTACACACATACACAAACACATATCTTTAATTACACAGAACCAAGATAAACAGATGAAAAAGCTAGCATGGAGAAAGTTAAGGTGAGAACAATGTTTCACAGCAATAGTGCTCTTGCTCTGCTTTTGCTGAGAGCAGGTGCCTCTGCATGACTCTCATTTACTGCACAGAGCAGCTGGTGCCTCTGTGTTGTGGTTTAACCCCAGCCAGCAAATAGGACTACCCAGCCACTCACTCACTGCCCACAGCTAGTTTAATAGATAAAGCAAAAGCTGCAAGCACAAGCAAAGCAAGCCAAGGAATTCATTCCCTGGTTCCCATGGGTAGGCAGGTGTTCAGCCATCTCCAGGAAAGCAGGGCTCCGTCACACATAACGTTTACTTGGGAAGACAAGTACCATCACTCTGAATGTCCCCCCCCCTTCCTTCTTCTTCCCCCGCTTTATATACTGAGCATGATGTCATATGGTATGGACTATCCTTCTGGTCAGTTGGGAGTCAGCTGTCTTGGCTGTGTCGCCTCCCAACTTCTTGTGCACTCCCAACCTGTTCGCTGGTGGGATGGTGTGAGGCCTTGAGGGCTTCGCAACAACCAAAACCACCAGTGTGCTATCAACACCACTGTCATCCCAAACCCAAAACATAGCCCCATACCAGCTGCTAGCAAGAAATTTAACTCCCTCCCAGCTGAAACCATGACACTCTGGTACTAGTTATTGTCAGGCAACTTGTATGTTTGCTGTGTCTTCAGTGTAGGGGTTAAAACCATTTTGTGAATGTAATGGATGCCATAACAAAATAGAAATGAGAACATGGAATTTTGTTTCTCTAAATGGCCTGTGGATAGATGGCCTTTTACAGATACTTGGAAAAAAAGATACTGGGGGATTCTGTTTAGTCCAAAGATCTAGTTGAGGAAAAGGATTTCATTGTTAAAAACACAGAACAATAAGGTCAGTCAACCTCCTTCACAAAGCAGGATCTTCTCTCCTTGTATCCATTCCTGACATATTTTTCTAACCTGAGAGGTGCCACAACTCTCCCAAGCCATTTTTTTCCCAGTTATTCTCTCTCCTTAATTATTAAAAAAGGCTTTCAAAAGTATTTAATTTCATTCTTTTGATAGTTTTAGCTTATTTGCTTGCAATAGTTTTAGCTTGTTTCTTTTTCTCTGGTCTGATCCGTTGTGAATATGGAAAACAGAGTATTTTATTCTATTTACAGGACTCTTTGGTGTCTTGTAACACCCTTGTCAGCCTCCTTCTCCTCTCAGTTTTCTCTTCTTTAGGTTACTCCTGCAGTTTTCTTTGGCTTTGCATGTTTTCTAGTTCTCTGGTTTCTGTAGACCTCGTTGTCCCATGGTACTGAAGCAAGCACAGGAAGTTGTGCATGAGAATTCAGTTTAGTGCATGGGTGTTTGAAGGGTATCACCGTTTGGTTTCATTTGTTGCTTGTCATGACAGAAGCCATGGATCTCAAACACAGTTGGAACTCTTTCTGTCGTCACGTGCTAGTCTTCTCAACCTTGTATTACTGGCAATAGATTTGGGTATTTGGTGACGTAAAGGAAGGAGTAACCTGAGAGATACTGAATATCTGGAGAGATGTTGCTGTTGGTGACTTTCTGTGAAATCACTCCAATCGTATCTATTATCAAAAAGCAAAGAGATATCTGGTTGGAGGAAAAATAAATTTTGCTGCCACCTTCTATCCATGTGACTACTGACAGACAGCTGACTAGGGTAGCTGGAGATTGTGTGTTCATTTTGTCTACTCCAGAGAACAAGCGTTGGCCATTCCTAAGCTCATTTTCACAGACTCTTAATCTTCAATGCATATTCATCTCTTCTTAGGGACAGGGTGCTTACATGCTGTCACTTTATAAGGGGAACATTTTTGGTATATGTGCGAATATTAAAAGATAAGTCGATTCAGTGCCTATCCTTTCAATTTATTTTAATAACACATTTATCTTTAATTTGCAGCGGTTGTTGATGATATTCATTCATTCATTGACAAAAGTCGAAGATTAATCATTATACTGAGCCAGAACTACGTTTCTGACAGAGCCATATACGAACTTGAGAGTGGACTCCATAAAGCCCTAGTTGAAAGGAAAACTAAAATCATATTAATTGAATACATGCCTATAAGTGACTACAAATTCTTGCCAGAATCACTGTCTCTTTTACCATCAAAGAGGGTTGTGAAGTGGAAGAAGGATAAATCTCTTCCCGTGAATTCCAGATTTTGGAAGAACCTTCGGTACCTGATGCCAGCAAAACCTACCAAGATAAACACCAAAGGGCACTATAATAACCTTGACGTAGACTCAGAAGGTGCTCAGCCACAGACTGAGGGCTGTGGCTTTAATGCAGTTGTATAACAATACTGGAGGCAGAAGATGCTGCAGAAAACTGCGCATTTTGACAATTACCAGAAAACACAAACTGCACGCTTACTTTGGGAAGCTGGTGTTCATAAGAGGCCAAGTTTGAGATCTGTGAAGAATGTAGAAATTGTTACAGTGGTTAGGACGATGTTAACCCCAATGCTAAATGCTATCCCAGAGGGTGTTTCTTCGGTGATCTGCACAAGGAGCAGAAATTTGATTCTGCTTAGGACTTACCACAAGGAACGAAGAACAATGCAAAACATTTTGATTTCACATTTTCCAGTAACGTAGAATGATATTAGTTATACTTGCATACTTTTTGAGGCCCCTCAATAAATATATTAGTATTTGCGAAGTATTATTATTTATATGCTCTTGATTTTGTATTTTGGTGTTTCCTAAGGATCCTGCTTGGGAATAGACCCACACGGCTCCTGCCCTAGAGAGGTTGGCATGCAGGCTTTGGGCAATGTCAAGCAGAAAAATCAAGTGAAAACAGAGAAAAGGGAGGGCAGAAAGAGTAGGGCAGATTTGGTTGGACTAACGGTACGCACTACTGACCTGTACGTGGTCTAGACAAGCGGAGAGGGAGTGATTTGGAGGAATGGTAATGACTGTTTCCATCCTCCTATTTCACTGAGAATACTGTAAATGCTTATTTTGGCAGGGAGAAGAGGCAGACGGCGTAGAGATAATAGTATGTAGCTCATAGACACTGGTATCCACATTATAGCCTGAGGTGCCTTCAGCTAAGGGATGTAGGGGATTTATGTGAAAATGAGATCTTTGGTATCTACATATACTCCTAATCCTTTGGAACATTTGTACTTATTACTATCTTTTAAAACAAACTTAGTAATGTCATTCAAAACCCTTATCATTACCTGCCTGGCAGTAGAACCAATCTGATACAAATTCCTGGATAAAATGGAACTGTATTTCTTCCTAGTACCAGTGGGGAGAAATCAATGGAGAATCATTTTGGAAGATCTGTCAGTTTGCTAGGAGAACATCAAGCATTTTGGAAGATCTGTCAGTTTGCTAGAACATCAAAGCTCAGCCCATTCTCATCATTGTTTTGCATTCAACTAATGGTCATTCTTAGGAGAAATCTCTTTGACACTGGCATTTAATTAATGCAGCAGTAGTGGAGGAGCTCTGTTACCTTCTCAGTGCACTCGAGAACACAATTGGAGTGCTAGGTGTCATGGCAATGTCTCAAGATTCATGAGAATGAAATACATTGTTGTTTGTCAAATATCCTGTAATCAAGCATAGTTTTTGACAGATGTTCAGGTAAAAGTAAAGGCCAAATGTGGATTTACAAAGTGGAGACAACACAGTTGCCAGGTGAACATACGGATGAAAATGAACGAAGGAATAAGGCGCATACCTGTGGTGTCCTTCAGATCAGATCCAAGACATGTCCCTCTTTCTGTTAGACAACTAAAGAGCTATTGAAATGTGATCCTTAGGCAAAAGCCATTCTCTGGCTTAAGCTTTTACTGAAGAGGATTTCTGCTCTGTAGATATGTGTGTCTTTGTATTTCCAAATCTTTCTCAAGGTTCAGTTCTACTCTACCCGTGTTTCCTGTGATTTGTAATCATGGATCAGTTTTAACATTCTCCTGCAGGACTAATGATTACCCCTACTTCAGAAATGCCATTGGACATACTGGGCGCATCAATTTCTTGGCCAAACAGCTGACAGAAATGTTAGTGTCTTTGCTGGTACTTAATTGAGGTGTTAAACTTGCTCCTCGGCTGCATAGTTTTTCATATACTGTCATCAATGTATTGCCTAACAACATAAAGTGTCAAATGCATTATACTACGCATATGAATACGGATAGTGCACATGGTTTGCTAAAAGCTCTGGACTGAGCCTACCCTCTATGAGAATCAGCTACTATAAACTGAGATTGAATTTGCCGTGAACGCCTTCTCACCTCAGCTTGGAGAGATGATGTGACTGCATATACTATGTGCATATACTATATGCGTATATGCTATACCTCATGAAGCTGTACCCTGAAGATTGTGAGACCATACAGAATTTGACTGCACTGAGGTTTTACAGAATACCAGAGGACTTCACATGAGGAAGGTTGAAAGCTAAATGGCATTAACTCCAGAGTTGTTTGAATGCCAGCAAGGCAGACATTCAGATGTAGTACAATGAACTACTCAGTGTCTGTAAAGGGGCAAGTATTTTTGCACAGATTGGTGTCATGACATATTAATTTCATCTCTATAGCTGATCATCACTGCCCATGCTGTGGTAAAGAGAGACAAGGGAGATTAAAGATATGCATCCTCATATCAACACCAGATGTTGTCCTTGTTGCTCTTGTATCCTGAATTACTGACTTTAATCGGGGCTTGGAAATGCCTGCTTTCTTTTTACCAGTCCCTAGAGAAAAGGAGCTGCTAATATGACTTTTATAGACTGTAGTTGTGTTGATTTGCCTGGTCAGGTATATGTCAATTTATAAGTGAATTCACGTGTTAGTTGGTTTGAGGTAATGGGTCATTTCAGGGATTTATATTGCATTTTTTGTTCCATTTTTGCACTTAATAAAACTTTATTTCTCCCTCTCCACATCTGTGGCTTCCATTTTTGCTGCAGTTCGACAGCAGTAAGTGTCAAAAATCAAAATTACAGTAAGAAGACAAAATGCAATAAAAAGCAAGAGTGTTGTTAGACAAGCAATAAATGTCTCATTTGTACTATAGAACAATTTAAACAAAGCCAAATCCAAACAAGCAATTGGAATACATGCTTCCCTGGAGGAGGCTGCAGATGGGATCATTGAAGTGACAGCTGTTGTAAGACACCGGTCTTGAAGATTCTTGTCTTTCTTGCACATACTACAACATGGTTCTGACTGTGAGAACATAGTCTGTGTCTGCGTTTTTTTAGTGTTCTTGGTTGACCACTTCCTACCACACACAATGCAGGCTGGAAGAAAAAGAGTATCAAAGAAATCTTCTTGCCTATTGATAATTTTAGCATAAATGTTGGGAAGAGTTGGGACCATTGTATATAGTGTATATATAAGTATAAGGGCCTGGAAATGTGGAAGGTTCATGAATTATAGTTGTCCATGTGTTCTGTCTTGTGTGTCCACCTTCAGTGCACCAAGTCTGGAGAGACTCTTTCAGTGAAGACATCCCTCCAAATGGACACCATGTCTAGTTCCAAATCCATAATGTCTTCCTACTATAAGAACTTCTGTTCCTCCATTGCCATCTGCATTCTTTACAGAGATAGGAGGAGAGGTAGAAATTGCAAACCAGGGGTAAACGGTAAAAGGTCATAAAAAATTGGCAAGAAAATAAAATAAAGATTATCAGGTAAGAAGATAGACACATGAATCTGGCTTGGAAGGTTACTCTAGAGCTGTGTTTATATATTAAAATTATCCTTTTCTATCTTGCTTTCTCAGAGGAAGTGAAAAAAAATGGCTTTCTGTTTAGAGATGACTGTGGTCTGGCTTGCATAGAAGAAGCAACTTTTACAGCATTAATTCCTATATTTATTTAATAAAACGTTTGAAATGTTGCCATGCATAGTGAGATGCTTTGATGTGAAAGTATGCAGTGTTCTGAAAAAGAAAATGTGATTGCATTTTTGGGAAATAGTTTTCTGATTTAGTAGCTATAATTAGATCAAGTGCCTGAGTGAAAGAGTAATTACCAAGCTTTCTGCAATAGCCACAAGTTACGTAAATCACAAAATGGGAAAAAACTCCACAAGTATCTATTGCAGTTTTGATCAACTCATGACATCTTCCTGTGGTTCAACAATCCAAATTTCCTGCACTACAGTGAAAGCAGCTGCAGATAGACCACAATAGTCTCATTTTTTAGTTTCATTGTCAGCTAAATATATAAACAACTCATCACACAAATTTGTCTCTTATATTGGATTGTTTGATCTTCCATCTGGCCTCTATTGGTGAGATATAGTATGTACATCAGCAAGATATACTACTGTCCAGTGTAATATATTTGTTGCTTATTACCTACCAAATAAAAAAATAATAGAGTTCAGTACGTTGATGGTTTAAGGTATTTGTGAAAGATAATAAAATAGATTCATGGCTTATTGCTCTAATTCTTTTGACCACTACCATAGTTAAGCCAACTTCAGTCATCCGCTGGAAACCTCATTTCGTTATGTGGTTACAAAATTGTTTATTATGCATTGCAGGAAAATTGTACCTGTTTGAGGTTTTTTTACTATGGTGAAGGAATGCTGTTCCAAAAACTATTTCTAATGCTGCAGGAATCTGACTTTTTAGAAACAATTGGGCACATTCACAAGTGACTGGGTCTGTTTGTGAAGAGCTGCCAGTACATGCTAGGAATAATCTGAATATCCCTAGCAAAGACATCTCTTGAGGGACTTCATTATGGGGCACGACTAATTTCTGAATTCAAGCATTCAGTTGGAGACTCGAACCTAAATGTTCAGCTCAGCTGTTATAGCATGTCTCTCACTGTGTGTAGTTGCTTAATATGTAGTATATTAAGCATATTTATTTATGTAGTACTTAAGGAAGATACTGCCTTTGGGGACTAGCAACAAAAATTCAGCTACAAGGAAGGAGCTTGCACTTTGGAAATGAAAACTTGTAAGAACCTCAGGATTGTTGCCAGCTGCCAGCATGATGAAGGAAAGTCAAACAATACAGTGCAAATACCAGTGAAGTGCTGTCAGTGAAGTAAGACCTTGAGACCTGCAAGGCAGAGCCAGGAGGACCACCAGGAGAATCGTGTGAAGGGATCCTAGAAGAGTTTAAATTATTTAGACTGGTAAAATGAACAGGGAAAGGAAGAGGAATGCTGTCAACAAATGCGTACAGGAAAAGAAAAAGCACTAGAAAGATGAAGAGCTGTTTAAGCTAAGGAACAGAATTTAGATAAGAACATGTGAATAAATTTGTGATGGGCGTTAAAAGCCATTAGAACAGTAAGGTCTCCTATGGGAATAATGGGGAAACTATTCTGACCTACTTTTGTGCTGGAGAAAGTAAGTTCCTGAAAGAAAAGCCATAACATAACAATGGTCATCCTTGTCAGTTTTATGCTTCTTAGCTAGCAGTGAGCAGGCTAGACTATCAAGGAAGGCAAGAAGGGATTGGCATGGAATTTGAGGTGCTAGGCAATCTTTTCTGATTAACTGCTAAAGACTGTGAGAGTGAAAAGATTTTAAAGGGCTGGGTCATAAGTATTTGCTATTTGCTTTGCTTTTTCTCTGTCAGCAAGTGATCTATTCAGTTATCAGTACAGCCAAAGTACTTCTGTGGCACTGGCCATACTACACCCCAATGCCCAATGCGGAATGCACTATAGTGCAGCCAGTTTGCACTAAATAACACCACCTTTTCTTATTTCACAGAGGAGTAATAGGGGAGTTACCCCACTGCTCCATAAGCTGCCCTTGACTGTATGCCATTTCATTGACTCTATAACCTCGCACAAAATGGACAGAGATTCCGGTTTAGATATTGTTCAGGCACCTCCCGTGACAGCAAAGCCAACACCACTGACTCAGTGTAGAAGATAATCGGGGCGGAAAATTTCTTACCCACTTGGTGTTAACCATAGCTAGGCAGAGGAGGAGGTGACATGTAAATGTGTCAAGCCAGAATAGTACCAGAATAGTAAAGAGACACAATCCTCCCAGCACTGTAAGACTACACTACATACACACTGAGATGGTGTATTTCCCCTCCTGCTTCTTGGTTGGCAAAATGCTTGAGCAAAAGTGAGATGGACAAGGTAAGATATGGACCCCCACCTTGACTTTCCACAGGGGTGGGAAGGCACAGTTTCCTGGAGCCGTAGCATCACATATGCTAAATGTGTGAGTGGGAGGGTAAGTGAGTGAGGGGGAGGAGAGGGAGGGAAGAGAGAGGAAGCAGGGAGGGTGTTCTGGAGCAGTCCTTTATAAACTTGCTCTAGTAGCAAAGGATAAATATGAACCTGGGAAGTACAGGTGTGTGAGGCTACTTTTTTAGCATATACATTACTTTTACAAAAGAGGAAGGAACTGGAGCAGAGGCTCAGCCAAATATTTGATACTATTTGACATGACTTTCATCCAATGTGGTAAGCAGTATGACGTACCACACAGTATTCTGGCAGCATGGCTTTCAACAGTCTATGTGACTGGTGATTCTGTTGTATTTCT
This sequence comes from Charadrius vociferus, assembly GCF_000708025.1. Lineage (NCBI taxonomy): Eukaryota > Metazoa > Chordata > Aves > Charadriiformes > Charadriidae > Charadrius > Charadrius vociferus. The sequence goes on along the minus strand of NW_009647874.1, from coordinate 3,122,850 downwards.
ATGGTCTGCTCTTAACAGTTGGACGGCTCTACTTAATTTTTTTAATGTAATAAACTTATTACTTGGAGAGTATGACTATTAGTACTGAATGAAATATTTTTTTCATACTTAAAATGAATGAAATATATTTTGTCTCTGTAAGATGCGTCTTTGGGAAAGAACCACCTTCTCTTTCTGGCAGTCTCAGAAATGGCTTGAAAGCAGCATGGGCTTGACTTTATCTGTGTTGGACTCCATAATTCCTTCAGAGGAAGAGGAAAGTAAAATGCTTTTTTTTTTTTTCGTAGTCAGAAAGGGACACCTTCAAAAAGCTTAACTCTTTATAGTGAAGTCTACTGAGATACATTGCAGCCTTTTGTAACTTAAAAAACAAACCTGTATTTTGTATTGGGGCTAAACAGTGAAAAAATTTTAGGACACCATCACCAAACCGGATCATCAGTGGGCTCTGTTCTGGAAAGAGCAGAGAGAGCTAAATACATGGTGGAAACTGAGAATACAAATCTTGTATCTCCAAATGCTCAGAACCCAATAGGATCAAGCATTAACACTGGCCATTGCAAAAAAGAACGTGTATATAAACAGAGGCAACATTGAAATCCCCTGTTATACAGCAAAAAGCCTTTTTTAGCTTCTTGTTGTGGAAACAGAACCTTTGACCCAACCTGCAGTAAAGAGAGTGAACTTCACACAAGAAAAGAAGAAACAAGTCCTACTGTTCTTGAAATAAGTCTGGTGCAAACTGACGGACCTATATATTTACATAACCTCTATTGAAATAGGGAGAACAGGGGTCTGAATTGGTGACCAGGTGTTCTCAGATGCTTTTATGTAGTTTGAGTCACTGTGCAGCCTGTTTTTTATGGGTTTCACATCCATACAGGAGGCCTGGAAGAGGGGCTGGGCCGTATGGGACGGTATATGCTGAAGCAGGTCCAAGAGCCAAGTCACAGCTCAGATTCATCAGGGCTTCTCTTTTCTATTTCTGCTAAAGTTGTGTTTGGGTAACCAACAAAGTTTAACTGGGAGGACACGGGTAGAAAGTAATAGTGTGTCACAGCCCCCTTATAGTCCCCACTTGCAATGGGTATGGAAGGTAGCTGAGAAGGCTATGGGTAAGGAGAACTCAGCTCTTATACTGAATATTATTCATTATACTGAATATTATTCATTATACTGAATATTATTCAGTGTAAGAATGCTGAATATAACACTGAATATTATTCAATATTGGACAGAAGTGTGGTTCTCTTGTAGATTTCAGATATTGCACACTTTTTCAAACCATCTACTAGCAGCATTTGGGCAAAAAGGAAATAAACTTTTACTCTTCCTCCTTTTAGATGTAGCAAACTAAAAAGACCAACGCGTTTTTGCACACAATGCAAATAGAAGATTAGAGAACCCAAAAGGCTTTAATCTGAGAACCCAAAAGGCAAAGTTTTTTCCCCTGTTCTTTTTACCAGAAAATGACCCAGAAATTTTGAACCTAACGCAACTAAACTGAAAAAGGAAGGGATGATGACAGTGAGGTAGAGGAAATTCCTGTAAAGGAAACATCTTCAACACAGTGCACATCTAGAACTAACCACAATTCTTATCATGTAGTGTAGGATGTGCAGGTAAGATTTTCAGATAATTATTATTTTTTTTTAATTATAGCTTTTAGCTTCAGATTTTAGCCCTCCCTACCCCATCTGATGGCAGGTGAGTTGGTTTTATTGTCTTTGAATGTGCATTTTAACTTGTTTTTAATTGCTTGGTCAGATAAAACAGTAGTGTCTTATCAAGTCGCTTCACTAGATTATTTATTTTTGCTTTATAGGTATGGTCCAGCTTTTTTCTTCTCCCATGTGATTATTACTAATTTTACTCCTAGAATCAGATTATGTTTGTCTTTACCTTGATGTACATTGATGTACAAGAACAGATAGCTCTGATGCTGACGTGATTTTCATCAGAATCATAGATTACAAGATTGTGGCATGCCAGTCTTTACTAGACTTCAGAGATATGAAACTTGGTGCAGCTCTCAAGAAACTGATTTTGATTTGTTTTGCTTATATTTTATGTAAATACAGACAAAATGCTATGAAACAGAGATTTACTGTTTTCTTGTGAGAGTCCTTTAGGAGTTGAAACAAAAGCAATATAATACAGTTCTTATTCTTCTCTCTTACATTTTTTTACCACAGGAAATTATGTTAAGACCACATTAGTTTCCTTTGGAGATAAGTTACTGTCCAATGAAATGGCATCCTGAATCCCTAGACTAAGGAGATCATAATATGGGTGTATGCATGGCAGAAGAAGGCAGAGAGACTCTTGATAATACGTTGCTCGGAGTAGAGTGTTTTCTTTTTCTGGCAGATACTGACCAAGATAAAATGAGTCAATGAATATATTGAATCACTGAATCACCTTGACTCCACCTGCAGTGCAAATACACCTGAATGTTCAGTTTAAGATTATCATGTTTCAGTTATCCCTCTCCTTTGGTAATTGCTGTCTGCTTCTGCTGTGAATTTCTCTCTTCCTGTCAAGCACACTTGCAAGACAATGCTTCTTAATCTCACATGCTACCATACTTTTTAAGCACTATAAAAATACGGTTTCTAAGGTTCTTTAAAAAAATTCATGGTGACCTTTTGAGCTTGAAGAGGGCGTTGTTCTCATGGCAGTAAACTGGACAGCAGAGAGATTATATATCACTGGCATTACTAAATGCTTTATGAATGGTCACTTGATATGGTTTCGCTACACGTAGCCTGCCTATCCCTGATTACAGACAAATGGACAGCTGGGAAGTAAATGCTTCCACTGCTTATCTTGTGCCAGGTCAGACACTCCTCAGGTACCTTCTAATGGCTTAACAGATTGAATGAGCCACCAGAAAGGACCAGAGCCCCTCTCCCACCAGGACAGGGGCTGGGCCATTTGCCTGGGATTTACAGAGGGATCTGGACAGGCTGGATTGATGGGCTGAGGGCAACGGTATGTGGTTCAACAAGGCCAAGTGCCGGGCCCTGCGCTTGGGTCACAACAACACCATGCAGCGCTACAGGCTTGGGGAAGAGTGTCTGGAAAGCTGCCCGGCAGAAAAGAGCTTGGGGCAACTGGTGGACAGGTGGCTGAATAAGAGCTGGCAGTGTGCCCAGGTGGCCAAGAAGGCCGACAGCATCCTGGCTTGTATCAGGAATAGCATGGTGAGCAGGACTAGGGAAGTGATCATCCCCCTGTGCTTGGCACTGGTGAGACCCCACCTCGAGTACTGTGTTCAGTTTTGGACCCCTCACAACAGGAAGGACATTGAGGTGTTGGAGGTTGTAGAGAGGTGGGGGCTGACCTCTTCTCCCTACTGACAAGTGATAGGATGAGAGGAAATGGGTTCAAGTTATGCCAGGTGAGGTTTAGATTGGATATTAGGAAACATTTTTTCACTGAAAGAGTTATTAAACATTGGAATAGGCTTCCCAGGAAGGTGGTGGGTTCGCCATCGCTGGAGGTGGTTAAAAAAAGGGTAGACGTGGTACCTGGGGACATGGTTTAGAAGTGGTTTTGTCAGGGTAGGTTAATGGTTGGATTTGATGATCTTAAAGGTCCCTTCCAATCTCAACAATTCTTTGATTCTATGGTTCAAGGGAGAGGAGCATGGGCAGGACGCAGAAGTAAATGAGACCGTCCCTTTTTCACAATAGTAACCCGTTGCATCAGCTCACCTGCTTGAGACTGCAGCACTGAATCCCACATGAGGCCCTTGGGTCCTGCTTGCTACTCGCACCAGTATGCCTTTGCCACATGGGCTGTTGGGTGACAAAACTCAAAACATCATCCTTCGGTTTATATAGTATTATTAGGGCTAGAGACGCAGCCCTAATGAACGCCTCGAGAGAGGTCTTTAGAAATGTCATAAACCCAGATTCAGGAGTTGGGATCTGTTGATCCTTTTGCAGTGGATAAGACAGTCTTCTTAAAGTTTAGGAGGGCTTTTGCCCAGTGCTGGTAGGAAACTGTCTCTTTATTCAGACATACATATTGGCTCAAAGTTTCAGGATGATTTTAAAAGCTGTATGGGGCGATGACAGTTGGCAGCAGCCAGTCTGTAACAAAGCACCAGGATGGGTTAAGACAAATGAGTTCACCTACTCCATGTGACTTCTGAGTGTAAAAATAGATCATTCCATTCACTTGCAAGGAATAGGCACATGCTGAAGAGAATGGTGACTAAAGTGCTCCTCTGCTACGCAGAATAGCTGCCTAAGAAAGTGCAGAGTGGGTGTTTCTTCACCTCTCTTGCTAGCTCAGTGTGCACTGGATGCTCTCTTGCTGCCTATATGAATCATGTCTGATTTGCATGAGGTGCCAACAGACAAAGGACTAGCCTTTGCCTGACCTTTTCTTTTTTCCCTTGGGCTGACTCAGTGCCTCTCTGGCAGCTATGCAAATGCAGAGTCACTCTGTGGCCAAATGAGCAAAGAAAAAAGCTCCTTGAGATCTCAGTTGCACAACGTGAACATCAGCAAAACACATGGCCTTTACTCACTGAGATCCTGAATCGGGCATTCCAGACATGTCAATCACAGGTGTCGGATATGTTTTTACTAAATACCCAAATTAAGCCATGGCTTTTGAATACACATGCTTGGCAGCCTGCCTTCCCTCTAGCCCTGTGGCTGAGAAGGCTCTGGGACACAGGTCGAATCTCTTAGTAGGAGAGGCAAAACACTTCATGCAACAGGGTTTGAGGGTTTCACCTTGGAAAGGGTGCTGTAATACAGGGGTCTGGGTGCAGCTGAGAACTTTGTGAACCTCTTCCCAAATCCCCCTGGTGTTCCCAGTCTCAGATCACAGATGGGACACCACGGAGCTGATACCATATGATGGTGTGGATGTTATCCTGTTAAGCAGGTCTCTGCTAGGGTCATTCAAGCAGTGCAGCACAGTAGTGTGGTGCAGAAGTGAGGCTGATGCTGCACATGCAGGTAAGTCAGCGAGGAGAAGCAATTTTTAGGTCGCTCTGCTGACTCTAATGGACATCATAGGGTACGTCCATTTTAGCTGGTAATAGAGCCCAACAGGAGCATATCTCTTGGGTGAAAGAGTTACAACCAAAGACCCGGTGTCCACTGAGTCCATGCTTTGAGCATTCCACTTGCGCACAGTTCTACTCCAGCCCCATGGACTCAATATCATTTTCAGCTGCAGCACGTCTTCAGATTTGGTTTAATGCCAAAAGAATCTTGTTTACATACTCTGGGCCTGTTGGCCTTCAAGATACAATAGAGCTCCATGGATTTTGGTGACAGTTATGCCTTTCTCAGTCTGTTGCTGACTGTTGTCATTAACTAAAGACTGATTTTATCGTTTGGTATCTTATCACTCATCTTAGAGGACAGGTTCCTCTTCTGACAGCAACAGCTGCTGAAAGACCTGCTTTTCCACTCCAGATGTGGAGTTCTGCATTGTGTAGGTGTGAATTGGAAATCAATCTGTAAGCAACTCTATGCACGATATATTTAAAGAGACTATTGTATGTTCTTGAATACCATCTATCCTGCATTTGTGTGAAACAGCATGAGCAGGAAGAGTGTTGCAAACTCCATTTCTAGAAAGCATGATATCTAGGAAATACTGACTGCTAAGTTTTACATAGCTACATAATAAAACATGTAATTGCCTACCTATCTTACTGGAGTATTATTTACAAAAAAACCCAAAAAACCTGTTTTTCTCTTTTACAGAAAGCAAGATGATGCCTAAAAAAAAAGTCTCAGAATGTCAACCGAAATTAATAAAAAAAATCATGCTCACTTTGTGCTGGATCCTAGCATTGTTTGTCAGTGGGGCAGAAGTTAGAGAAATTAACCTGCCAGGTAAGAGTCTGCTTTGGTGAGGTTTGGTGTTTGTGGTGCTTTCTGACAACTGAAAAAATGGGTCTGCATTTTGCCATGCCTTCAGGAGTTTTTCTTGCACCTGTTCATGCTTGTGTCAGGCAAACAACTGTTTCTAGCCTTTCTGCAAGCTTTGTAAGAATTGGTAATACAGTTTACCCTAAGCATGATTAAAAATTCAGTTCCCTAATGAAAAGAAAAAGGCAAATGTAAAGGAGAATTTCTGAGAAACAAACGGAGCAAATGAATTGCTTGTGTGGCTCCTTGAAGTCTCCAGCAGCTGATCTAAACTTGTCAGGGGGGAGAAGAAATAGAAAGGCAGGGTGAGACCAATATATCGAAGCCTTCCACCCACACAATCTATCTGGAGGAGCTCGATCTAATTCAGTTCGCAGAGAGAAACTGAAACCGTGAGTTTTCCAGGTGGGCAGGCGAGGAACCGAAGATTTCATGCCCTCCCTTCTGCTGAAGTGAAAACCTGCCGTGCTTTCAAGGGTTACCACATCCTGACTGCCAGGAGGTTGGTCAGCCTTTAGAGAATTTGGGGCTAGAATGGGTGACAACAGCTTTCAGAATCAAAAAATTTGTCTAATTTTAGTGGCAGGAACTGTGATGTAAGAGGAGAAAGATTTGAAAGCAGTGAGACAATAATGGTTGTCAATCTTACCCTAAATAGAGAGTGTGCTGGGCAGGCTCAGCTTCTTCAGGTTTGTGTCAATCCCTTCTCCGTTAATATGAGGAGAGCTAGAAGAGGTGCATCTGCTTTTCTACAGAGTTGAGGTTTAACAGGTTAGCACCCATGTGAAAATCTTCAGTTCATTAAGCTATTTTCACATTAGGCTTTTTGAAAAAGCTTTTGAAAAATTTTGAAAAAAATTGGAAATCTTTGAAAACTTTGACAATTCCATGTTTAAAGAAATCAATTCTCTATTAGCTCAGCATCTGGTCACATAAAAATTATTTTAGACAAAGAAAGGTAAAGTTGTATTTTTGTAGTATTCCTAATTATTATTTTTAAACATGACAACTGCATGTTCTTTCAGGTGGTACTGATATGTTACTGTCCTGCTTTTCAGGATGTTCCCGTGTTGAACCTCAAATATGGTATCGTGCAATTAGTGATGAGGAGTTTGTTTTACAATGCGCTTTACCAGATAAAGATGCTACGCACATTTATAACAACTCATTTCTAAAACAACATGATGTGAAATGGTTCTGGCGTCAGAAAGATAGTCAGCCATTGAAGGCTATCAACGAAAGCTCTAATCCTGCCCTCCAAGGGGATGCACTTTGGTTTAAACCAGTAAGAAACAATGCTTCCGGAGTGTACATCTGTATGATATGGTATGTAATGGAGCAAAAGGCTTATATTTCTATACAAAAATTAATTGTTTTGTTTTGTTTTGTGTATTAAATGTTTAATTTATTTTTTTTTCTACATCACTCAGGGAAAAAATCCCATGTCTCAAAATTGTTTTGGAGGTTCAAACAAAGAAGGCAGCAAAATGTTCAGGTTATGACGCAAATACACTGCATCTTCTTGCTGGCAATGGGAATTCAATAACTTGTCCTGGGACAAAATGCTACAACCATATAAAAAAGCCAGATGTAAAATGGTACAAGGTAAGAGTCACTCACTTGATCATTCAAACAAGCTCAGTGGAAGACTAAGTTTAGGTCTAGTTAATGCTCATGTGCTATAGGTTCTTGAACTCTTCTTTGGCAGACAGTGCAGCCTGAGAAGTTCAACACAAAAGTAGAATCTTGAATTGCTATATATCAAGTCTGTAAGTAAGAGTTTTGAAGAAATTTGCCACACCCAAAATATTATTCCATGAAACAGAAGCCTAGAAATGCTTTCTCTTCACCTATGAAATGGACGTAATTCAGAATCAAAATAGGTTGCTTGCAAAACTGACATATGATAGAAATCTAACTTTTAAAGTTTTGTTTTGACATTTTAAATTCTGAAAATATCAAATATACCAAAGAAAAAGTGCTTGTTAGAAACAAAGTTATTTTAAGATTCATGTTTCAAATTGTTTGTTCCAATATTCCTGTTTTTAATGAAACGTCATTCCACTGAACCATTATTGACTTACTCTTTTTCAAATAACCACTAAAATATGAATGAAAAACAATGACTGACATTTCAATTTTGCATTTTATTACCTGGTATTATTAATGTTATTGATTCTATCAAGTAAAATTATGATCTAGTCAAAATTACTTTTTTATTTTCAAACTTTAAGTAAGGTATATCTTCACCTATATCTTGACCTGAAACCCACTGAATTTAAGGAGATTCTTTCCATTTTGCATTAGTGGATTTTTTTCAGGAATTTGATTTAAGTAAAATTCCTAGTGGTATTAAAGAATATGAATACACTAAGATGAAAAATAGGGGTGCTTTTAAAAAAATAGTCAGTTTTCATACTTTTAAAAGTAGTGACAAAGTTGTCAATCTCAGACAATCCAAACCTATCATCTACTTCTCATAAAAGAACATGAAAATGTTTAAAAAATACTTTATTTACAAAATAAAACACCTCAGTCCATTAAAAAAAGTGATCCTTTTTTTTTTTTTGCTCTTTAGTAGTATAGGTTCTTGATTTCACATTTCTCTCAGCAACCACACATTTTAAATAATTTTTTAAAAGACAATGGTATTCACATATTATAGACCACAATTTTTAATGTAACTAACAAGTGTCCTCAGACTGCTAATAAATCTTTTTTGGGGCTTAAGTGGAAAGCGTTTGGCTTAGCCCTACTGCCATGGTAATCCTATCCAAATATCTTAAAATATAATTTAATAACAGGAACAACAACAACAAAAAAGGACTTCTAATTCCTTGGTATTCTTTTCTCTTCATTAGGATGGTCATCAGATAAAACATGGGAAAAGCAGACAAAGCCTAAAGATTAAGCATAATGAAATCTACTTGAATCCAACCTACGACAAAGATGCTGGAATATATGTGTGTGATTACACTCTATATGACAACACTATCAAGTGGACAATGAGAACAGCAGTAACAGTAAAAGTCATTGGTGAGTAATATAATAACTCAGAATAAAGTACCTGAAGGAAAGTATGTTTTCTCTATTCTTTCCTACCGTATTTATGCCTTTCATGCAGGCTTTTGTTCCGAAAAACCCATAAACTGAATTATCTCCATGATCATTAAAAACCTCTTCCAAGTATTCTGAGGACATCTCAGGACATTGACTAGAACCTTCAATGTTCAGTAATAACATGTAGTGTACAATGCCACCATTTTCAGGATCTAATTCAGCTTTGGATTTATTGTAGTTCCTGACAGTGGGTATCAAATCTACAAAAGGATTCAGATCTTTTGGTCTGGGAGTAGAATTAATGAAACTTCAACTGATGCCCATGTTCTCCATGTACTGTATGGGGAATTTTAGGAAGATATTCACATACTAGGAGGAAGGAGTGCTAATCCTGCATGGGAAATGTGAACAAAAGCAGTGCAACTCATTCCTATCTCTGTCCCTGAAGTAGAGACGTATGTGAAAGTAGGAGTCATTCCTTGTGGCATGGATGAGACCTTCATTTCTTTCACTTGATTATGATGAGGAAGATGATGTTAGTGAGATCACTGCCCACCTTCCATGTAACTCTTTAACAGCAGACGAAACAGGAGACCTGTGAGCAATTTAACTAACAAACAAGACATTTGTTGTTTTGTGTGCTGTTTGGGGGAAGGCATCACCGCCTGTATGACCTGTTCTTATAGGCTTTGTATGGATTACTAAATAAAACTGACCAGAGCTCTATGGCACAGTGATATAGCATGACCTTATATTCTCCTTCAAATCACGGTGACATTTTCTGTAATGTTTACTGTCCTCTGCTGCCCTTCAGGTGAAGCTCAGATATTGCCTGGCAGAGTGCTGATGGACAAGGTTAATGCTGTGCAAAGGAGCGTGCTAGCAACTCGGGGTCACGAGCAAGGGAGACCGTTTAGTTTGCTAGAAGAGAGACGTGGTTATGCTTTTCGCCAGATATCTGTGGTTGAGTGCTGTAAGACACTCTCCTCAGACACTCCAGTCACTCCAGTCAATCACAGGTCCCAGAGGAAAGCATAGCTACATCTATTCTATGTCATGAGCTTGGTGGACGCAGGACAGATGTTCCTGTATGACAATAGCACAAGACCTATTCTCAGCATCCCAGTGGAAAGTGGACCACTCTGTGGAAGGAAGAACAAGATTTAGGGAGCAAAAGAAAAGTGTCAGGTGAGGCAACCTGATTCTATGGTCTAGTGAGGACAGCACTACTCTGAAATTCCATGGGCTAGTGAGAACAACACTCCTCTGAAATAGCTGGTCCCTTTTTTGCAGGTTTGATGTATTTAGTACTAAGAAATCATGGGAAAAATATATAGATGCCATCAAGACAGGGCCTGGAGCCCATTTCTCACCAACTTTTGAGACCTCTATCTGCTGTGTTACAGTGTCTGGTGCTCTTTCACTCTTCTCTCTGGCTATATTCCCACAGTATTTTCCAAGCAGACATAGACTAGCTCTGCTTTTGTTCTGATCTGGCTGAACCTGAGCTAATGCACTGTGCTTCTCAGTTCTTTTGCCTCGCTGCACAGCACACTCAGAAAAACACTTTAAAGGCGGCATGAACATATGCACCCCCTCTGAATCTTGCATACGTTTCTCTGCTGTGGCTTCATTTAAAAAAACCCCAAAAACAACAGTGTCGTGGGGCACCATTTCCTGCAGTATGGGACTTTCCTAGAATATCAGAGCTGTGGGTTTTAGCCCCTTCAGGCTGTTTTTCCGGAGCCTGGGTAATTGCTTAGTAGAATGTACGAACTTTGGGTGTCATTATCTGTGCCCTTTGGCAGCTTTTGCTTTAAAAAAACCCCATGGTGATTTTAATGCAAGTACCTGTGTTGTGTATTTAAAGTGAATTAGGTGTGTGTGCTGTATGTATGCTTACTGGGCAGGGAACAGGGCTTGGCAGGGAACTGGTATGAGGATTGCATCCTTTGGAGGGGTTTTGCGGGGAGGGTCCCCGATTTCTGCATCCTGAATAACCTTAAGGGCACGATAGACACTGAGTTCCTCAGCTCATGGAAGATTACAATGCCTCAGAGTGAGATAGCAGGTCTTTAAGTAGCTACGTAAGTTTTGTGGTCAAAAATCCCTTATCTGTGCACCGTCAGACATTTCAACAATTGCAAATCATCCTCTTGGACTTAGGTGTCTAAATTTCACCTAAAACCTGAAAAAGAATATTCTGTAAGCAATTTTTTCTGGTCTTCTGCACTGATGATGGCATTATAGATATTAACAGCACTCGTGTTTATTGCAGCAAAAAACACCATCCATCCACCAAACTTCTTGTATCCCAATGGTGTGGTGATCCTTGAAGCAGAGCTTGGTAAGTTTTGATTCCTCATCTGAAAGAGAAAGAAAAAGTTTAAATGAAATATTGATAGATAATGATATATCTTGGCAAAGCAAACCAGCTTTGCTCTCTAGGAGTATGAGAATTTTATATTAAATGTAGTTTTTTTCTTGATATATATCTTTGTGGATATTAAAGGAAGCATCATGTGTTATACAGATCCCAGGCTATTTAAGAGAACATGGTGACCTCCATGCATCATTTTGCTGTGCTAATTTGTTCCAGGAAAGCCACTTGAATTGGAATGCCGTGTACAGTTTGGGTTTGAAAGAGTTTCTCCGATGAGGGTGACATGGAAAAGAAACAACAAAGAAAATATAAATGAGAATTTGCATCAGGAAACAAGGTAAGAAAAAACCCAGTAGTCTGATTACTACCACAGTCAGAAACTGTAAAAATCCTTCTACAACAGCTTTACTGAATACAATTTACTGACAGAAACTTGTAAGGCTCTGTTCTTCAACATATTAATGTGTATGTCCATAAGCCTGTGACAGGCACATGAACTTCATATATAGAACCCATATTGATGGCCATAGAGTCAAGAAGAACTTTCTGCACAATCTTAACTCTTCCTCCTAAAGCTTTAGCTCATGGACACCTTCAACGTGAGTGGTGCTCAGTTCCCTGTGCCTGCATCAGCTGGTTTTGAGTGTTCCCTCTGTTGTGCCTTGCTAGCAACTCCCCCAATCTGTCTTTGGAAGCTGTCTCTGAGTGGGGAATAAACCTGATGGGTAAAACAGTGCTGCGGACATTGAAAAGAGTTTGGGTGCCTCAGATGTTGGGGTGTGTTTATTGTGTCAGTTTGAGGAGTTACAGGACACTGAATTTCAGGACACTGAATTTCAGGAGTCTTCTTTGACGAGAATTAACCAGACCTTGCAGAGAAGCAACGTATGGGGGAAAGGTTTCCTGTGACTTGGCGACAACCCAAATAGTCGCCACACATCCCTTTCCTTCTTGTACTTCCCTGCCTCGTTCACTTACGCAGTTACAACTTGGGCAAGAAACATAGTGGAGGCAATGCAGGCAAAAGTGTCTTTCACCACAAAGCCCTGAGTCATCTTTATGGCAAAACTTTTCTGTACACTGGGGGAAGCAAAAGCCCTGCTGTCACTGCTAAAACCAAGTTCTTAATACGAGTCATATGGGAAAAAAATAACTAATGGTCATATCATACACACACACGCACATGTACACGCACACACACACTCACTCATGAGGTAGATTGGAAATCGGATTTCCCTAACTTTCGAATATTTAGCTTTGCAATTTTCTTCTTAACAAATTTTTAGCTTTTTGTGTGCATACAATTACTGTTTGGGTTTTTTAAAAAAACTCACATGAATAAAACATTCCCAACAGACTTTCAGTACAGGTTGAATCCTTGCCCATGCTCATGCCTCTGTGTTCTGAGTTAGCAGAGGTAGGGCCACGGTAGGCTGTCATTTTGCAGTGGCATGATGTGAGGCACCTTCGGGAGCACCCAGAGACACCTGTACTTGTGGAATTCAAAGAGAAAGGCTGAGACTCAGAACCTCTGGGTATTCTTGAGTGGTTGCAGACATAGATCTGTTCCCCTCAACCCTCACTCGGCCCCAAAGGGATTCCTCTGTTACCTTTTCATTTCCTAGAGTTCCATCCCTTATATCTGCATTATTCTGTTTGCTTGTCTGGTCCTTGGGCTTTTTACCCCTGTGCAAGAGGCTGTGCTGCTCAGTCTTTTTGCCCAGCTAGTTCTCTCTTCTCCTGTTTCAAGTTTCATTTCCCTGCATTTCTGCTGGGGGGGAATTTTTTACATCTTACAAATACACAAGTAATCTTACACAGGTCAAAGGGGGCTATATACTTAAAACTGGGCAAGTGCTTAAGTATTTTGCTGAGTTGATGAATTAAGAATAAACCTTTCAGTCTGCAGTCCTTTGATGTTAACATTTTCTTACAATGTAAAAACCAAATGCAAGTTCCAAACCAGAATATTGCATTGCTTTTAAAGCTGAATGTTAAGAAGTTGCAAGCTCCTCTTTCTTTGTATTTTAGACATTTGGGGATTGTGTGAATGAACAGCAAAGGTATCATGCAAATACATTTTGTTGTTTTTGGTTTTTTTTTTCTCTTTAGTGTTTATCCAAAAGGTTTAAAGGGGCACATACTTCTTCATGTTGCGAAACTGAAAGAAGTTACTGAAAGGGACCTCAGAAGCAACTTCACGTGCTTTGCTGAGAATTCGGTGGGGAATGCCACCGCTGTGATCCAGCTGAAAAGAAAGCAGAGAGGTAAAGACATTTGCTCTTGAAGACACATTTTGATTTACTCACTGCTACAAAATCAGTCCTCATTGACACTTGCTTTTTAACCAGCTGCAGAAAGTCCTTGAAGCTGGATGGGAAAAGTTTGATTTGTCAGATGTCTGGAAAGGCACATTATTCTGAGGAGTACTCAGAAGAATGGGGGTATCTGGGGACTTACTGCAGGCAGGTGGGCCAACTGGGAGGAAGAAAAGGAGAGTAGCATCTCTGAGCATTAATAGCCAACCTACTAAACTGAAGCAGAGCAGCTGCTGAAAGTAATAGTATTTGTTGATTTTTCTGCTTGTTTCCCCAGTCCTTAGCATGCATGTTTCTAAGAAGTCAACATAACTGATATGAATGTGGCAGCCTTTCAAACAAGGGCCAAAACCAGAATCAGTGTGGAAATTAAACTGTTGAACCGTAGTTCACAGTGGAGATTCATCATCGGAGTGGCACAGAAGTCTCCAGCGGGGCATTGTGTGCAGCTATGTGTGTTCTGACGTGTCTTTTCCATCTCAAGTGATGGACCATTTTCTCTGTGCCTTCCGTCGCAGATTGGCTTTTCATACCATCAAGGAGAGATCATTCAAAAAAGGTCCCTAATGGTAGACTGGAACTCTATGTTAAGGTTTGCAGCTAAACGAATTTCTGACTTCCCTAAAGTTTGCCAGTGGGGCAAGAATGCAGATTGTGAGATAGTTTGCTCCCGTTTCTGGACTGAGTTTTCATCTAAGTGTCAACATTATTTTGGAAAGTCTGAGTTATGATAGACCGTTTTCTTTCTACAGTGTATCTCTTATATATACTCTGCAGTGCCATTTCTACGCTATTTGCATTGCTTTTGTGCACTGCCTTTATTTACCAGTACTGGATTGAAATAGTGCTGATGTACCGAAGTTATTTGGTCCACAACAAAACTACAGGAGGTAAGAAACATTGTATAATGTTAATTTTCTCCATTTTTTCATTTTGTCTTTTGCCATGTGGATTAATCTAGTGTGAATTAAACATTTAATTAAATTCTCTAAGTGACCCTGTCACTTTGAGACTATACAAAGGTTGTTAAAGCTAGCAAGATGCTCAGTGGATTCAGGTGAGAAAAAAGCCTTGCAGTGTGGAGGAAATATCTAATACCAACTGAAATGTCACAGTTAGCCTTTTACAAGATCCCTAATTTACCCATGGAAGATTAGAATAGGAAGTTGGATTTTAGCAGTCCCTTTGCAGGGAGTAATAGAACATCTCCAACATTTTAACCTCATTCTACCAAAGTGTTCAACAGAACCTGTGGACAAGAATCAAATGTCCTTCAGAGCTAAGTGAAGGATTCCAGAGTCTATTGTATTTTTCACTTGAAGCCAAATAAGTTTGCAGAAGAATAAACAAAGGAGAGAAATAAGATGATATAGGGCACCACCTGAGAAGTGTGTGTTTGGGAAATATTAATATTTCCTTTCTAGAAATTGTATCGACCAACCTGACATTTACACCAGAGCAATCAGGTTCTGATATTTCAAATCTCTGTAGTAGCATTGCCCCATCATCTCAGTTAAAATGGGCCTCCAACATAGTAGGCAGTGTAAAAATGTATCAGAAATGACAGTGCCTACTTCAAAGAAGTAGGCATACTTCATACTTAACATACAATTTTCTTACATGGATTAAAAGAAAACTGGTAGTATGTGCGCAAAGAATTTTTTCTAAAAATTCTTGAATCTTGATGCAGCTTGAGATACAGGTATCTGAGTCTGCTTCTATGTCTGCATGTGTATATATAGATTATATGTGTGTGTGAAATAACGGTATCTAGATATATATAAATACATATGCAATGAGATAATTAACTGCCCTTTTGAAAAGTATTTTTCTGAGTCCTAAGGCAGCTGGCAAAAGCGATTTGGGAAATCACTCAAAATTTCCCCTCTATTTGCTAGCAAATTGATTTAAGAACCTCTGGAAGTTCCCTTAGAGCTCACTCCATATGTGAGTAGGACAGAGACAGACCTACCAAGATTCGTGCACTGAAGTTGAAGACACTGCTGGGCTCCACCATGGCAGCCTCTGTCCTGCTCCCTGACTCTCATGTATTGCACACACACAGCACCATTTGCAGAGTGGGGGGATGGAGTGCGCAGACCAGCTGTGCCTACCCAGATAGTTTTCTGCCTAAGGTGATTGGCCATAAAATGTGTTCTCACCTGCAAGATTATGTCCTTCTCACTTCATGTGGATGCGTATCAAGTCATCTGAGGTCTGAAAGGGGTTGGTCATAGAGCATCAAAGCAGCATTTATGACTTAATTTTGCTGTTTCTTCCCTTCCATCATTTCTTCCCTCCTACCCCTCTTAGCACAGAATCAGAGAATTGCAGAATCCCACGAGGTTGGAAGGGACCCCTGGGAGTTGTCTGATCCCACACCCTGCCCAAAACAGAGCAAACCTAGGCCAGGTTGCTCAGGACCGTGTGGAGAGAGAATCCACAGCCTCTCTGGACAACATACTCCAGTGTTTGACCGCTCTCACAGTGCAGACTTTTTCACTAACACCTCATCAGAATTTCCCTTGTTGCAACTTGAATCTGTTGCCTCCTTTTCTACTACTGTGCACTTCAAAGAAGAGTCTGTCTCCATCATCTCTGTACCCTCTCATTTGGTAGTTGAAGACAGCAGTAAGGTCATCTTTTTTCTAGTGCCTCTCTAACCCTTGGTCTTCCTCCTTAGCCAATTCAGATATATCTCTTAAAAATCTTGCTTTCTTCCCCAAGGAGAAAGAAACAACGCAGAACCCATGATACTAACATTTATAGACCATGTATGCAGTCGCTTTGCATAACTCTGGTATTCTTCATTTCCTATCCTTTGGGCGTCTTAAATGTTTGTGCCAAAAGTTCCTCAGATTGTCATTGTCCTTCTGTACAAACCTGGAAAAAAAATCCTAGTGGTGCCTACTGTGTATTTGTTTTTAACTTGCTATTGTAATAGTAATATTATAAAGGAAAACAGTGATGTATTAATTAATAGTTGTGTCTAATAAGATTGCAGTGACCTCTGTGGGTGAAATGAGGAATATCTGGCTTGTTGTGCAACTTACTGTCATTTAAAAACTATTTTCGAAGGCGCTTCAATTCAGGGTGTAGCTGAATTGAAGTTGAGCTAAACCAATTTAGGGACCCTCTGCCCCACCCTCAATACCCACACCAGTCCTGTGTGCCTGCTGTTGGTGGTTCACTCTTGTGGGCCTAAATTGGCTCAACTTGGCAGAAAATAACTCAGTAAAAGACACTGGGCAGCTGGCGAAGCGAATCAGCTTCCTCTGTTACCTCAAGAGCTTTAGCAGCAGTAGAAGGAAGTGATGGAAGCGTGTGGCCAAAAGCAAAGAGGGGATGAGCGGAGACGTAACGTGTGGTGTCTAATCACATCTTTGGCCTCCAAACCTGATCTGCACACCTGTGTTTTGTTTTGATGACACTTTCTGCTACATGCTGGTTCTGAATGTAGGGGTTCAACCCCAGCTCATGCATGTCATTAGTTTTCTGTGTGTATTTCCTTTGCTCCCTGGAATCCACATGGGCTCTTCTAGATCCTGTGGGAACCTGATGGCTCTAGCTCAGGTTTGTGATCCTAATCTTACAGCTAGGGATAGAAATCAAGAGGTTAACACTGGGGCACGGGGTGATACTCAACTCCATTACTTAGGTGTCTGTGCTGGAGGTAGGCGCCTCAGTTACCACGCAGTGAAGATGTAGTCAACGTGGTGAAATCTAGAGAGCTTCTCAGCTCACCCTGCAGCAGCACCCTGAATTAGGACCCTGCATTAAACAGCTGAATTTCTTCCTGGTTTCTGTTAACAGTATTGACATACGATAGAACTCAGCTGATTGAACATTTGGGCTGATATCATTTGGGTTGCCTGAGGATGTCCTGCCATTCCAAAACATTTGAGTCTCCAATAGTTCCCAAATCAAATTTGGCAAATCAACCTTAGGACACCTTAAATGGGCTCAAGCATCTATGTATGGAGAATTGGACTGACCCCACTCTGCCTTTTGCTTTTACAGGCAATTCTTTTTGTTTTCCTTCCTCCTCTCTCAAGTGCAGTTTGAGTTTTATTTAGCAAATAGATAAAATTTGCTTTTGCCTTGTAGTTAAGAATGGGCCTAACTCAGCTCATAGATACCAGGTTGTTTCAAAGCTGAGAAAAGTTCTTCATATATTTTTCATCTGCACCACACAAACATGTTCTTTTAAAGAGACTGAAACAAAGTTCAGGAACTGGTTAGTACTCAATGCCTGAGATGATACTTGGATCAGACTTAGGCTTTGCTACTTCCACCAGTCTCTCTGATTAGAAACATAACAGTGCATGAAAACAGCACATATTTTGCAAACAGCTAATATTTAAGAACATTTTTCCTTAAAATTCACTATATTTTCAAAGTAGGCTGTGCACTGATGAGTATTTTTGGAATCAACGTTTGGGCAAATAAGAGAAAAGATTGGGAATCATTCCCTACAACATTTATTTTGCCTGGAAGGGGCAAGATCTTCCACTGGTGAAAACTGGACTATGTTTGTGAAAATGCAGAAAAATGCCTGATTTAAACTTCCTTGCACTAGTCATCTGTAGCTTCTTCATTTGCTTTGGAAATGTATACCTACAAAATCTGCAAGACAATGAGGAGTAAAGGTTGGCTTTGGGTAACTAGATGGCTGTACTTCATGAACAGGTGATAGTTTTAGTTTTGTGTTGTGCTACTTAAATAGATATAAATGGAGACTGAGCACTACGAAAGAAGCTGAATGCTTCGGACAGACTTGTTAATGTATATTGTGTTATTTATTTATTTATTTTAGATGGCAAAGAATTTGATGCGTTTGTGTCCTATGCAAAACTAGACTCTTCTGAAAGTGACTCTACTTTAATTAGTGAAGAAAAATTTGCCCTGGAGCTTCTTCCAGATATGCTGGAAAATAAATATGGATACAAGTTATGCATTCTTGAACGAGATATTCTTCCAGGAGGAGGTAAGGCCCCTGTGGATGGTAGAAGAACTAAAGATTTAGTTCTTTATAAGATTGTTTTTCACTTTCAAAAGAACCCTTATGCACCATATCAGCAAATGGTATATTTTGGTACTGGAGTCTCTGTCAAAATTTTGTGTTTTGATCCTTATATCTGACCTCCGTACCTGAGGCGTACATATGTTTGAGTGTGGTTGCTGGGAGCTACCAGGCTGGGAAAAAGCTTCTTGCCCAAGAATTTCTTTGCAAGCAGACTCCATTTCCTGAACAGAAGACCCCAAATATTTCAGTAGGTACTTTGTGGGCAATTTTAGTCAGTGCTACCTGCAGTAGTTAGAAAGCCCTCAGTACCTGTCCCAGGGAGAGACAAAGACAAGTGTCCCTTGAGACCCTGCTTGAGTAGCAACAAAGTGTGTTGAGGTCTCAGCTATGTCCTCCACCACCTGAGCAGCAAGTGGTATTCTCCAGGCTGCATAAGAACGGCCACAGTATCTCTGATAGCAAAGACATTGCTAGGGGTTATGTGATTGCTTAGCATCCCTATTTTTGGTTTTCCCTATTCCTGGGTTTTAGCTGTTGATAAAGGAACCGATAAGTTAAAAAAGTCCATTGTAGATGTCAGTAATGATCACCATTTCTTCTCCAGCATACACAGATGAAGTTGTTACAGCTATTAAACAAAGCAGACGAGCAATAATTATTTTGAGTCCAGCCTACGTCAGTGGACCAAGCATGTTTGAACTGCAGGCAGCAGTGAACTGTGCGTTGGAAGACAAAAAGATCAAAGTGATATTAATAAAGTTCCAGGCTTTCCAAGAGCCAGAGACTTTGCCTGCAGTAGTGAAGAAAGCCCTTCGGATTTTACCAATCGTTACCTGGAAGTCTTCTATTTCAGCTGCTCCAAACAAGAAGTTCTGGAAATATATGCATTACTACATGCCAGCGAAAACTACTAAGATGTTGGGAAATTGCAGCCTAAAGGGCTTTTTCCAAAGGTTATTCAGTCTGGTATATCGACACATAAATTTCACAGAGAAATCGACAGCAGGCCCAGGAATGGTGGCATGATTGTAAAATACCTTTTCTACATCCGCTGACCACTGTGGATTGTCATTGCAGTCAGCAATAGGTCACTCCAAAATAGTGAGAAGGACTGCAGTGTGACAGTGCTGCAGCCCGACAGTAAAACTAAATGGCACTGCACACAACTGTAAATGTGAGCTATCTTTCATAAATTATTATTTTATTATTATTTTATTATATTTATTATATCCTTTTGCTGTGATGTTGAGATATACATGTGAATGTTTTGTTCTTTGCACTGTATTTCTTCTGGAATATTTTTGTACTTGTTTTCTAGAAAGAGATTAAAAAAAGGAACTCCAGAGGAAGCTTGCAGTTTAATTTTCCCATGCAGTCTAGTGGGACATATCCAAACTCTTCAGACTAGTTACCTCCTCCTATGGGAACATCATTGAAGTCCCACAGGAGACTGCTACAACTGGGTATGCCAAAGGGGTTGAGCTGAAGGAGCACTGTGTCAGGGCTGATCCCAGGTGTTTCCATCCTTCCTGCCATGGGAGACAGCATTCCTACCAGTTGTGAAACATTTCACACTCAGAGACATCTGCACCTTGCTGATCCTGTCTGGTACTGGTCACTCACGGGTCCCACTGAACCTGTTGGTATTATGGGTGTGTTGCAGTCATAAATCAAAGTCCTGGCTGTCACAGCTAGTAGACTTCCAGGGACTCTGAAGTCTTTCTCATGAAGTCCTTTGGCTGCTAACTCTCCAGGGTTCTTATCACCCACTCTCAAGGCATCTTGCACTCTGAGTGTGTATGGCTCTAGCTAAGTGAAATGCAATGGTTGGTGTTCAGAAAATCTGAGTAGGAGAGCTACTGAGCTGGTGTTCTGCTGACTTCAGTTGGCCTTCAAGTTAACAAATCATTTTTTATAATGCTAAGTGGATAGCTCACCTGCCAGATTCCTTGTTGGAAAGGGGCTTCAAGAAATACTATTGTTAACAGGACCAGTATACCAAAAAAAGAAAAACTCCTTTGCAAGCAGGCTGAGCATTACCTACCTAATTTTGTATTGGGTTCAAACCCTTCAGTGGGATGACTGGTGGTGGTGCTGTGAGGCAGAAGCAGAGATAGTGCCTTATGTAGAAACAGAACATCAAACGGCCTTGCTGGTTGTACCACAGAAAATTTTGACACTGCATTTGCACCTGCATTTAGTTCAGATCATGATAAGCTTTTGAAGAAATTTTCCCAGTTGTCACCACTTGTTGCCTTTTGCTTTGCACTATAGAACAGCATAGGTGAACACACTGGATCCCTTTCCACAGAAAGTCAAGTGGAAGATATTCTCCACCCATGAAGGGTGATTCAGTCTGTGGGACCAGCTGGCCTGAAGGAAACCCCTCCCAAACATGTGCAGCATGGATGTGGGGTCCTTAGCAGCAGTTATTGTGGGGTACATCTCTGTTCTCACTAGTCTGCACTGTTTCCCAACACAACCAAATAAGGGGGCATTTTGAATAATTTGTCAGTAAATCAAATGTACTCCCATCCAATATATGTAATATAGGCTTCAGCAGCTTCTAATCAACACTGCTGTGTTTGCACACTTTGTTACCCTAACACTAAACATGGTGGGGTTTGTGGAGGAGAGAAAAGGCTAACCTTTTTAAAAAATATTCCATAAGGGTGAATGTCGTGTTGGAGGAGGATCATGTGGTTGTCCAGTAAATGCCTTGCCGGCATGAGTAAAACAAATAACAAACACAAGAGAAGTCAAGATCCAGTTTTAAGCACGTGATGTGACTCCGACCTTCCTCCTTGTGTTGTTATAATGTGCTAAGTTACATACGTACCTTTCTAAACGAGAACGTAATTTGCATGGTCCTCCAGCAGATGTCCCTACTGCAAGCCCTGCAGAGTCCGTTTATTTACACACCGAGTAGTTCTGTCACCAGGCGAGACAGGACCAGTGAGCAGTGCCAAGTGTGGTACCTGAGGTGCCAGTTGCGCTGGGGAGGCAGACGGGGAGTGAGGGCAGGAGAGGAAGGTATGGAGCAGGCTCTCCTGCCTGCCCAAGGTGCCACCATCTCTCCCACCTGATGCCATTTACCTGTGCTACATTTGCTGCCTGAATGCTGTGCAGTGCAGCTTTTTTTCTTTTTTTCTTTTTTCTTTTTTTTTTTTTTTTGACAGTGGGAAAAAAATCAGAGTGGCGACAGAAATGATGTAGTTGGAAAGGGCTTCTTATTCTTCAACGGGGTGATGCTGTGGCCAAGGTTTATCTGGGTCGGAGGAACCTGCAGAACCGGTATCTTCATACAAACTCCAGGTCCGTCTGTAACACGAGGAAAGGACAGGCACATTAGGGCCTTTTAAATGACCTTTAATAGGCAAATGAAGCAGCCCTGAGGAAGAAGCGGCCGTGGCTATGATCAGCGCAAATTGACGGGAGTGAGTGCTACATACCTTCCTGCACCCTCTATATGCTATATCTGTAATAAAATAGTCACAGCCCCAGACATGGGCTCTGCCACGCTTTCACATGCAAAGCTTTTGAACTGGTTGCTGTCGCTGTCGTGTCTGGTATGCTGTTCTGCTGCTGCTTATGTGGATGAGCCCCACCTGAGCAAGAGTTTCTTGCCTCACTACGAACCTGATCACGGGGGTGCTGTTGGCTCTTCACAAGATACGAGGCTACAGGTTTTCACAGTGGACTATGACTATGTGCAAATTCCTTATGAAGTTACTCTTTGGATCCTCCTTGCCTCTCTTGCAAAAATAGGTAAGTAAAAAAACGGGATCTTGGAGCTTCCTACCTCTGCAAGAAGTTAAAAATGTACCATGTAACCAAGTATCTTCCATGCATTTTTGTAGCTGAGATTTTTTTTTACAGCTTCTGACCTCAAAAGAACAGGCGTGTTCATTAACATGACAGTGACAAAATTCCACCTCTGAATGCTTCCAGCTTACTTAAGTAAATGTATGACCTCTAACCCTTATGTCTCTTTGGTTGTCTACCCTAGTGAGTAGCAAACGGAGCTCCCCAACACAGTGCTGTCCATCCCTTTTTCTAGTCTCTAAACATCACAAGATATCAGACTTTACAACCTGCCACAGCTGTAGAAATCAGTAACACCAGACTGAGACTTCAAGCATATTGAATTTGGGGGAGAAAAGCAGGAAGAATTCTTCCATTGTGCGAATAATAGGAAACATTTCCCTATGAGTCTTTGTTTTCCATGATTGCTGTTTAAAGTTGACCAGAAAGTAATACCAGAGGAGAGGGACTGAGAGTCTAAGATGGTGTAGGTAACCAGAGATGCAGGGTAAGTGCCTTTTGAATACATACCGATACATGTAGCTTCTACTACAGCTCCATGTAGGTATTTGAATGAAGAAAGACGACTCATGGAGAAGTAGGGACTGCAATTAACATAGCAAAAATGGCTCACCGTGGCTCTCACACGTTTGCGTTGGTGGGCTCAAATTATTTTGACCATTCAGAATTAATGCAGCAATATCAAATAAACGAAGAAGATGGTAACAATGTGAAGAGCTGCACATATGTGATCTCCCTATCCTTTTGATCTTTCCATGGGATTTTCAAACATTAATATAAAAGACGATGGTAGGTGGGAGTGCCGATTTTCTGGACGTGGCCTGAAGATAAACATTTTTCATGTCATAGTCACACAATTAGCAAAAATCATTACCACTGACCATGATTTGCCAGTTTCATAATAGCTCATGATCTCAACCCAATTTCTATAAACAAATGTCTTCACTGCTAAAATAATAATAAAAAATTTTGCATATCACATTTGTTGTTATGGCATCAGCAAAGTGTATTAGCAGTGAGCAAATTGATAAATTTCTTTATTCATCATCCATAAAAGCACAGGACTTGCCATATGGCCCATCTACTCAATATTCATGTTTTGAGCAAGAAACAGATACTTCAGGAAAACTTTGTGATGCCTCTCAAGCAGACCTGTTCCTTAGCTGGGAATTTGCAAATAATATTATTTTTGATGAAAAGTATTGAGCTGCTGACTTCAAATCTACTTGGAAGAAAGAGTTGGAATAATCTAGTTACCCAGGGAAGATTTCCAAACTGTTACAAATTTTCAGTGTTTTATTCAGGTATTATCTTCTTTCTGTATTTCAAGGTTTCATGGTGGGAAATATTTTTGAGATCTCGAAAGGCAAAAAAATCCCCTTTTTCTGTAAAACTGACTGATTGGTTTTTTTAATGATTTTTGTAATTAAAAAAATGAAATGAATAGAGTTATGAACTTAACATACTTTTTGGTAAAAACAAATAGTCTCTTAAACAAATTATGCAAAATTTCATAAAAAATTTATGAAATTTCGCTTATGAGACAAGCTGAGAGAGTTGAGGCTGTTCGTTGTTCAGCCTGGAGAAGAGAAGGCTCTGGGGAGACCTTATAGCAGCCTTCCAGTACCTAAAGCAGACTCTTTACCAGGGAGTGTAGTGATAGGATGAGGGGTAACAGTTTTAAACTAAAAAAGGGTAGATTTAGATTAGATGTTAGGAAGAAATTCTTTACTGTGAGGGTGGTAAGACACTGGAACAGGGTGCCCAGAGAAGTTGAGGATGCCCCATCCCTGGAAATGTTCAAGGCCAGGTTTGAGTAACCTGGTCTAGTGGGAGGTGGCCCTGCCCATGGCAGGGGGGTTGGAACTAGATGATCTTTAAGGTCCCTTCCACCTCAAACTATTCTATGAATCTATGATTCTAAAAATATTTTTCTTTTGACCATTGATAATTTGAGGGTCACAGAAATGCAGTCATGGCATTAGCTTCTAGAGTTACGGGATGAAGGCTGACCTAACTTCAGGCACTGAGACGCAGCCACTGGATTTATAGGTTTCTTACTCTGTCTCATTCTCATTCTTGTAAATTCTGAGAAATTCCTTACATTTCTAGTAAAGGCACCTCTCATTTGCAATATGATTACACAGTTCCTGGTATAGCGACTAAATGAGCCATTGCTAGACATTATCTTAGTGATGGTATCAGTATTAGTGTCAAATGGGAAGAATTATACTAACACAGTTGCAGTAGTGGTACACCAGTGCGGGCAGGAGGAGATTCACACCCACATTTCTATGGTGAGTGTAGCCCTTTCTCTGGAAAACAGCCTGGCTACATCTATGCTTGTAAACTAACAAGCACCCTGTCAGGACGCTGTCTGTCACTGTCCATCCCACATGAGTGTTGGTGTGCTCCTTCTCAGCTCTAGCCCATGTCGACAAGCCTCCTCCCAGGCAGTGCCTGGACAGACTGTGGGCCAGGATCTGTTCCCACAGGCAGTTTGGATGTGACCACTTCTTGCTGGGGTAGGGAAGAGAATTTGGCTGTATGGATGCAAGCTGAACCTTTCTACTTGGAAAAGTCTTTGGCCTGCCTTATTTGCTAGTGTGGACTCAGCTTTTATTCTACTGAGGAAAAAAAAAATCCCTTAGGATGCATTATTTTCTCACATATTTGATGGCTGCTGGTAGTTCTTTCAGCTCTGCTGAAATCACTGGTTTTGTTCCAGTAAACTAACTCAGAAGGTTCTTTACAAAATATTGTTTACCTTATGTAGGAACAGCAGTTTTCCCAGAAAAAGCAAGGTTAATCAGCTTGTACAAAGCCTTATGTTACTGTGGCTTGATTACTGCTGCTTGGGATATTTTGTTGTTCATGAGTACTCCCTCCCTCTGCCTGTGGGTTACGTGGAGTCCATACAATGCTTCAGGGGAGTGCTGGAAGTGGAGGGAGCTGAGAAGATGGTGGCATCTGAGCTGCTCCCTGCTCCCTTGGGCTTCTCCAAGTTCCTGGTTGGCCCAAATCCAGCGGGGGCTCTGCAGCCAGGGACCCTCCTCAGCACGTGGTGGGAAGCTGCCTTCGAACCTGCAGCCAGGGATAGCGGGGTCTTTGGGATAGAGGGACAATACCATGCCTCAGAGGTATGGCTGTAGCAGTTGGGCAGTAAGGATTCTTGAAGAGTACTTTCTTCTCAAATTGTGGAGTACCTTTTCAAAGAGGTTTCCGTATTCCTAGAAGTGGAGCTTAGACTCAGGCACACTTGCTCAGAAATAGAGAACTGGGGAGTGGAAAAAGAAGAGGTTCGCGGCCAAACTCTTTCCCTGCTTTAGTGATACAAGTCTGGGAATGTTTAATTTTGAAGGGAACAGTACTGTCTGTTTTTACATTCATAATCCTAAGAGCAAAACTTGTCTGTGTGAAGTCAGAGTATTCAAAGGCAGGCAACACATCTGTCTGACACCAGGGTAATTTAAACTTGAAAAGCACCCTAATGTTTTATTCAAGGTTTCCATCTCTATCACCGATTACCAAGACTCATGCCCGAAAGCTGCATCCTGATTGCCATTGGAGCACTAGTAGGAGCGATCATCTTTGCTTCTGATCACAAATCTCCACCAGTTATGAACACAAGTATTTACTTCTTGTATCTTCTTCCACCCATTATCCTGGAGGAGGGTTATTTCATGCCAACTCGCCCATTTTTTGAAAACTTTGGGTCCATCCTGTGGTGGTCTGTGCTGGGATCTCTGCTAAACTCGTTTGGGATTGGCCTCTCCCTCTATGGAATCTGCCAGATTGAAGCCTTCGGCCTGACCGACCTGAACCTGCTGCAGAACCTGCTCTTTGGCAGCATGATTTCAGCTGTGGATCCTGTGGCAGCTCTGGCAGTTTTTGAAGAAGCCTCCGTTAATGAGCAGCTTTACATGATGATCTTTGGAGAGTCATTACTAAACGATGGCATAACTGTGGTGAGTTTCTTTCCACTCCTTGTCTTCCCCTCTTTGGGTTCTTGCAGCTTGTAGGGTTATTGGGCACAGAACAAGAGCAGCTCTAAGGTGATCCTGGATGCATTGTTTATTTTATGGATACTCCACTCCAGTACACACAAGTAATTTTAATGTATGGAAAGATTACATCTTATATTAACTCTTTCAAAACCATATTGTTTTAGAGCTGCTGGAAGAGGGAAGCATACACACACGCATTAGACATCACACCTCGCTCTTGCATTCACTGAAGTGAATGTATAGGCTACATTTTGATTTTGCGTATGGGAACATTCTTGACATTGTGCAAACAAATAAATAGAAAATTGTACTACTTAAAGACTGGAGGCAGCAGGAGTAGTAATACAGGAGACCCTACATGCCTTAGAGAGCCCTCTGCAAAAAAAAAAAAAAAGAAAAAAAAAAGGGCCAGATGTGGACAACCTCTGGAGGCTGCACTCCTTCCTCCAGCCCCTGCAAGGAAGTTCACCAGAGACCTTAGACAGGAATTCCAAAAGCCACTAATAACTTCTCATAACTCTGTTTCTATAAGTAAAAGACCTGATATCTGACAAATATTCACTTTTCTTAGCTGTCTTATCTCAAGTTTCAGGAAACAACGCTTCTGGAATAAGAGAGATTTTGTTCATCTTTTTTTTCTATTTGTTTGTTGTTTTTGCTTTGTTTTGTTGTGTGGTTGTTTTTTTTTTTGAAACAGGAAAAGAGTGTTTTTACAGACCTCCTTTTGCTAAGACTTTTCCCCCTTTTTCATTAGTTCTACTAAAACTTGGAGCAACCTGAAATTCTAGCTGTAAACCACAACTGACAAAACCACTTAGAACACGTGTTTTTCAAGGAAGAAATTTCAAGCAGGAAATTCATTGCTTAGAAACCAAGAGGACTGCTCATGTGCTGCAGGTTAACTGCAAGCAAAGGAGTTTCACTAGATAAGATCTTTACAGAATTTAAATCACTGGAATCTAAAACACATAAAAACTATTCAGATACTGTTATACATGAGGTACAGAACAACTTGGACTTGTAAAATCTGTACAGAGTTCATTGCTGAAAGGCTTCATGGGAGAAGCACAGTTTATGAGTAATGCAAAAAGGAAAAGGAATTAAGTAGTTTCTTGCAGCCACAGCCTATTGATCATAAATCCTTCCTCTTGGTGAATCAGAGATGTAGGACTGATGTAGAACCAAGGGACAAATGTTACTTCACTTTACGTGCAAACTGCTGAAGTGTTATAGTTGTAACAAAAAAGTCCCCAATGTATTTATCACTTCTACTCATCTTTTTGGTCCCTTCAAGTGCAAACCTCAAAGGGTGATACCCCTTCCTCACTCTGGAAGAGCTTGTTTCATCCTTTTTTTGACTGGCTCTCTGCCTTGCTTTCCCTTTGTTCCCAGGTGTTATTTGTGATGTGGGTCCAACTCAC
>NW_009647874.1:3078985-3094728 GCF_000708025.1 Charadrius vociferus | reverse complement strand
ATTCAGGTTTTCCAAATCTCTATCTGGCTTCATGTTTGAGAATACTAAAGTATTTGTCACCTGGATGGAACCCAATAGGTGGCTTTCTCCTTTCTCATACCCGGCTTGCTTTTTTAAAGGCTTTAAAGCTGTTTAACTCAGGTGTCTTATCTTACCATTTCCTCCCTGTTTCTGTCTTAACAGTTTCATTTGAGTTACCTCTATGTGTTTAAAAAGATAATATCACCAAGATATATTAAGCATACATATTTTTCTATTGTTTAAATGCAAATATTCCCTGGTTCTCTCCAGTCTGCTTATCAGCTTGAACATTTTTTTCCCCAACAGGAAAAACTGGTATGAATTTTGCTGAACTTGTGTATTACATTTGAGGCAACAATAGCTCCCTCTCCTATATTTAGTTCAATATCCTTGTATTAAAAATTCTCAAAATAACAGTCTGTGGAATTAAAATGATGATTTAGGAGTTATGCCTTTGAATTAAAGGACTGGGACAAAAGTGAATATTTACCATTTTTACCATTTTTACCTTTTCCCATTCTCCTCAGTAGGGCCCTGTCTGTGGATGGAACAAGGAGGTTTCAGGTCCTGTAAACTGCTTCTTTTCCCAGTTGCTTCTGAGTGGACTGTTAGCATCAGAATAGTGCAGACAGCAACTGGACTGGTCCTGGCATGTATCATACATTATTGGAGTTTCAAAGCCCTGTTCAAAACAGTGATGCTGGTAAACCCAGTGCAGATTTCATTCAAATCTGAACACAGGTGGAGGACCTTGATTTTGCTGCAAAGTGTTTCAGGCATCTGAAGCTCTGCTCCTGCATATACACAGACCATTTCTGTCTCCACAGGAGCTGAGCACCTGCGTGCATCAGGAAACGGAATATTTCTCCTGGCTGCTTCATCTCTGAGGCTTTATTTTAGAAATACTGAGAACACCTACACATCATGCTGTGCTCAAAACGAAGTGGCAGTGACTATTTTCTCTAATGGTGCCCTCTCTTCTTTGTATGCAGTAGCAGAGCAGTTAAAGAAATCTACTACAGGACGGACACCCAAGTAAAATTAATTTCTTTATCTGAGGGGATTTGAATTGTTGCTGAGCAAGGCTTTGGCCAGCACCTTGATCTTTTCGGGTGCCAGGAAGGAGGTTGGAGATATTCTTTGCTCCTGCTGTTGAAGTTGACCCACTGTGTTTAGAGTAAAATTAAATGCATGTGGTCAGAAAGAGGATAGAAAGAAAGAGTTATTGAGGCTGCCTGTGTTGGTGGTTAAAGCAGTCACTTGAAAATCTTTTTTCCAATGCTTCTGATGTGGATGGTATGTACAATATTTGTATCTGGAGCAGTGAGCAGTCCCCGGGGAGGTCCCCTGTGGGCAACAGTGTCACGCTTTCTCTTCCTTTCCTTAGCTCTAACAGCCCCCCAGTGGTACACCACTACATGGTAATGTCCCCTCCAAAAAACCCAAAGCACGACATTCTCAGAATTGTTAAATGAGGCCAACTATCGGACCATCCCTTCTTTCTGAGTGAACAAAGGCACCCTAAGCTGATTCAGGCTTTCCTACCACATAAAGAAGTATAGTACGCCCTTTACAGGCATAAACACTGCAATGCATCTTAGCTGACCAGCGTTCACATGGAGCTTGTATGATGCAGTGCAGGATGTTGTACAGAACAGTTTACTCTCACAAAGCATGTCACAAAAAAATTGAAATTATGTCGTATGTGCATAATTTCAATCTTAATGCCAATTCAGTTATGTCATATAGACACTTTAGGAACTAGGAAAAGAGAGAAAAACTTACTAAATAATTTGCTTTATTCATAAGTCAGCATAGATTTATGCCTTGGTATCATTCATAAAGAATGATTCACAAGCCTTACGAAGAGGTTAAAGTCTGCAAGAAAGGGAGAACAGAGAGAAAACAGACTTTGTAATTAAAAGTTATATAGTAAGTACAGTAAGGTTTACTTACAGTGGAGGCATGAACCCTTTTTTCCTTATCTGCCACTGAAGAGCTTAATTTCATACATAATCACCAGGGAAAAGCAGCTCAGGGTATTTTCTCACATGAAACATTTTGTTGTGCTTTGTTTGTCCCCCAGAAATATTAGCAATAAGCCTTCTGGAGAACAGCCTTTGTGACAGCTCAAGGTCATATGTTTCCAGCAGCAATTTAAGATTAGATAGTAGCTAGGGAATAATTATTATCCTAATAAGCTTGATTCTTCTACCTGCAAATATCTGCTTTAATCTTCTTAATAGTCTTCTGAAATTAACTATATGAAGAAGAAAGACCAAAGAAAAACACATAAGGCAAATGATTTTGGTCCGTTTTCTGTTTTTGAACTAGTTAGTGCTTTGGTGCAACAGCTTTGGAGAGCTAGTGTCTTTAGATGTTCCCCAAATTCTCTTGAAAATTGATCTGTAAACAGATCCAACAGGACTTAATGTTAACCAACTGTCAGCAATCTCTAAGACCTTTTTATTACTGCACCACTCATTACTGTAGAAACTTTCTATTAGTTTCTAAAAAACGGATGAAAGTAGAATATATTGAAGATTTTTCATCACAAATTTCTGCGGAATAGAAATTACTGATAATAGAAGTATGGTAAACTTACCTGCTCTAAACTAAATGAAAGTACCTTTACAGATCAAATTATATAATGTAGCAAATTCAGTCTTTCTTCTAATCTGACATTGGTTTATTTTCATTTTTATAATTTCAAGCTTTCTAGTCAAAATATATGTGTGAAGGGCCTTTAGGCCATTTAGAGTGCCACAGTTTTTGGTTTCTACTTTGAGATTGATGCCAAGTTCCTGTGAAGGAGGTTAAATGGCATCAAACACAAAATACATGAGGATAGAGAGGTTGTATTTATCTAGCTAGAGACAATATGAAATGGAGGCTACCATTTTCCCTTCCCTTCCCTTCCCTTCCCTTCCCTTCCCTTCCCTTCCCTTCCCTTCCCTTCCCTTCCCTTCTTCCTTTCCCATTCCCAGTGATGTATAATGATTTTTATGCGTCAAGTACTATTGAAAAACATTTAACATTCCAGAGTCCACCTAATGAAGTGTGCCCGGTCTACTAATCATACAGACAACCTAAATGGGATTTAAATCCAAAAGTGTGATTCTTAGTCGCTGCCCTGCCCCATCCTGAGTCAGAAAGAGAAGGCAGAGGGGAGAGCCCGCAGTTGGTGGGGTACCCAGCTGGGCTTTCAGCATCTGCTACGAAGGCCAATAATTAAGTTTACCTTCAGAAAACAAAAAGCATGAGTATTTTTCGGTTACTTCAATTGCATTTGATCCCTCAGAGTTCTACTCTCAGTACAGAACCATCTAGCCTTCTTTTTTATTTTTTTGCTGTTTTTCAGGACACTTAACAGACCCTTAATTCTGGGACTTGCTGAGCTGTCTAAAGAAATTTTAGGCATACACATGCACACACATTTTATGCACACACATGCATACGTACACCCAGTCCCATGAAATGAGTAAGCCTGCCAGGTTCAGAAAGATGTCTGACTGCTGCCTCCTTATTTTCACACCTAGGTTTTATATAACATCTTCATCGCCTTCACCCAGATGCACAGGTACGAAGAGATCGAATCCATTGATATCTTTGCTGGCTTTGCTCGCTTCTTCGTGGTAGGGCTGGGTGGCATGTTGTTTGGCATCGTCTTTGGATTTGTTTCGGCGCTCATGACTCGATTCACCCACAACGTTTCCGCTATTGAACCCCTGCTGGTCTTCATGTTCAGCTACCTGTCATACTTGTCTGCTGAAACCCTTTACATCTCAGGCATTTTGGCGTGAGTATCCCTTATGGCTTTCTGGATGCCCTCTCAAGGGAAATGGCACTGTTTTGAGGAAGTGGTTTGCTCGAGCTTGGTACAATATAGGCATTTCCAGTCTCTGACCTAGAGATCTGCAGTGGACGGCTTCTAAGGGACCTGTAAAATGCAGTGGTAACTAGGAAAAGCAAACCCACAGGCTGAACTGGCATAGGTATACTAACGAGGAGTGCATATCTGCTCTGATTTTTTTTAGATTTTTGCCAATTGGAAAAAATACTGCAAACTGTGGGTAAAATGACTAGTGCTGCCACCATCTGGCTGCCAGCTCTGAGAATATCAGAAGAATGAGAGAAAGATTTGATAATATTGTATCTGTATTTATTTCTAAGCAGCACCACCATCAGATTACAAGAGAGATGAGAAGTAATGAGTATGGAAAACATAATAAAACACGTCCAAGTTCTCACTTTTGTATACAGCTGTGAACATCAGCTGTAACACAATTTACTGGAATTGCATTACATTTGAACAGCATCACTGGAACTGAAACTAGCCAAAACCAGACAACTGAGAACATCAAGAAGATAGTCATGCATATACTCATCTATATGGATATCATATTTTGATGTAGTCGGGATAGCTTGATACTGCTGTAATGCTGGGGACTGCTTCCTGAAAGTGCTGTGATGGCATAGGTGCCCGCTGCAGAGACAAAGCTGGCAGGTCTATCAACCACAGTAAATGGGGAGAGGGTGAGTAACGTGGGAAGGAAAGAGGATGGCGGCAGGAAAGGAGTCAGAAGAGAAAGGAAGGAAAAAGGATGAAAGTGAGAGAGTGCATTTACTCACCGTTGCTTGTCAAGCCCTGATTTCATAGAATCATAGAATAGTTTGGGTTGGAACAGACCTTTAAAGGTCATCTAGTTCACACCCCCCCTGCAATGAGCAGGGACATCTTCAACTAGATCAGATTGCTCAGAGCCCCGTCCAACCTGACCTTGAATGTTTCCAGGGATGGCACATCTACCACCTCCCTGGGCGACCTATTCCACTGTTTCACCACCCTCATTATAAAAAAATTCTTCCTTATATCTAGTCTGAATCCACGCACTTTTAGTTAAAAAACATCACCCCTTGTCCCATCGCTACAGGAACTGCTAAAAAGTCTGTCCCCATCTTTCTTATAAGCCCCCTTTAAGTATTGAAAGTCCACAATAAGGTCTTCCCAGAGCCTTCTCTTCTTCACGCTGAGCAATCCCAATTTGTTCAGCTTCAGAGTGGAATTGACTTTGTAAAAACAACCTTTGCAGGACGGCCCTTGGAAGCAATATTTGAATATTTAACCATATTAAATAAGCAGTTAGACAGGAGATATGTTTTTCTGAACAATTAGACAAAGCAGACAAGTCTTGTACTATGTTTTGCATATCTAATACATTTGGTCTGACTGAGGTGACCGGTGACTTTAGTTGAGCAGGTTTAGACCTACTATGTGGTGAGCACTAATACCCTATGGACCCTTTCCTACCTGCACTGACCAAAATACTGCTTTCCTGCCTATTCATTACATTAGACTACATAGCTCTTTATTTCTTTTGCTCCTTATTTTCATTAGAATCATGAAATTATTAGTAATAAAAGAATGTTAATATAATTGGGATTTATTATTCTTACTGCTTCATTAAGGAAATTATTGCTTGTTTTAGGGATGGGAACTTTTTGTCACCCTCCTGAATTATTGAGGAATTCATTCATTTTTCACTTGGCTCATGAAAGTCTATTATGCATGTGTCTCTGAAAGTCAACAGTATTAAACATTAATGCCTAATGGCCTTGTCTTAAGAGTGTCCTTGGACCTGCTAAATGTCTCAGCTCCACCAGAATACCCTTGAGATTTCTTCAGTGGAAATTAAATGAGCAGAAACTAGATAAAGGGTTATTTAATGAACAGTCAGCATTCTCTGAATTCACGAGTTTGGAAAAATATCACAACAAGAAGCCCCCAAAGACTAAAATAATATCAGTAGAAACTAGATAGATGATGGCATATGTTACTAGCGTAGCACTCAATCTGTCTGTTACCTATGACTATGGAAAATGAAAGGGGGAAGAGGAAAGCCCCTTCAGTATGGCTGCTCAAAGACTGCTCCTATGTCTGATTGCTACCAGTGTCTGTGCTGGATTGCTGCTGATGCCTCTGAAGAAGGCTCTAGTTTTCATTGACCATGAAGAGGTGGAAAACGTCCCTTTGCTTCCTTAGGCACATTCCCCACACCCTGGGTAAATAAAATGGGGGGAGGGAAGGTCACTTCTGTAGGATAACTGAATTTCTCACTGCTGTACAGCAATGGGCTGCTGTGGGTGGAGAGTCCCTGAAGCTTACCCTGGCCCTGCTGGTCTGCCAGCCAGCTGGCAGGGAGCTGCTGGGAGCTTTGGACCCGGCACAAAACTACCGCCATATTCTCCCACAACCACCTTAAAGGAGAAGATCACCAAGAGGCAGGTTATGTCCCTCTAACCGATCTATCTGTAGGCTGATACAAAACTGACTTGCCCTTTGAGACTCAAATATTTGGTGCTTGGTGGTTGTGTTTGGCATTCAGGATAAAACAGACTTTGAACTAGAACATGATACCATCACTTCCTCATCAGGAAGGCTGACTGGTTTGCTCCCTTTATCCTGTATGCAAAATGGATTTGTAAAGCTGAATGAAGATGGTCTTCTATCTAAGGAAATAGCTAAAGTCAGTGAAGAAATAAAATGCTTCTTGATACCAGGAAGGTCAGAGACTGGTGATGGAGAGTGCAGGTAATGAAGGCTGAGGTTGTTCTTAAATGAAGAGAAAACCAGGTTGTGGCTGATATCTGGTGTTTTGCCTGGTACAGGATGACAGCATGTGCAGTGACAATGAAAAAATACGTGGAAGAGAATGTTTCCCAGAATTCCTATACCACAATAAAATATTTCATGAAGATGCTGAGCAGCGTCAGCGAGACCCTGATTTTCGTGTTCATGGGAGTGTCTACAGTGGGGAAAAACCATGAGTGGAACTGGGCCTTCATTTGCTTCACTCTGATCTTCTGCCTCATTTGGCGGACACTGAGTAAGTCACCACTGAGTAAGTCAGCTTTTGCAGGAAACCTTCTGAGAGACACCTTTTGGTGCAAAGGTATGTTAGAAAAGTCTGTGCAGACTGGCATAACCAGTTTAATATCCAATTTACTAGGCTTAAGTTACTGACAAGTTAATTTCACAAATTTACGCATGGAGAAAAAGGGGGGAAAAGCCCTAAACAAATCTGAATGCCAGTCTCCAAGCACAGAATTTATAATTAGGTGAGAATGGAATATTTTAAGCATAATTAAAATAATACCATGATTAAGCCCATATATATGCTTATACCTCAGTTAACTACATGTCTTTGGGTAAGTGGACTTGGAAGGTGAAAATTAGCACTGGTAAATAACCAGAAAAAAAAGAGGAAAGGGGAAACCTGTGAAGGTTCAAGTATGTGCATCTGAACAGCTCTGTTATATAGGGATGACACAAGTGCTCAACAGTAGAGGTGATACAATTCTTGTGGGTTGACAGCAAAAAGAAAGTAATTAAATATTTTCTTGGTAATCCTGGAGCAAGAATGGCCTCTAAGTTTTTAAAGGCTTAGTTTCAGAGTCTGTATTGGAATATCCTTCCAAACAAGACAGAAAAAGTGCTCTCCTTGTGCAAAAGCTATTTTGTTGCCACATGTCCATCCTTCTCTCAAACACCAAGGGGAGTGCTAGAGCTTTCCAGAGGAAGGCCGAAATATTTTCCGCTAAATTTGTTTGCTAAAATGATTACATCATTTTCTCTGAAGCTTGACTAAAGTAAAGAGAGTTGGTCTGAGGGTGATACCTCACATACGCAGTTTCAGTCTGAGTAGCTGATGTCTAGCATAGTTATAAGTAGCCAAAAAAGTTCTTATATAAAGTGGTATTCAGGAACCTACATAACAGGATATGGATACTGCCTTACCTATAATAATCTGCTGATTTTACCAGTGACAGCTGTGTAAAATATCATCAGTAATTATCAGCATTTGTCAGCTTTTACTTCAGTAATTAAATGGTTTCCATACAAAACATAGGATACATTTTTCTTATGAAGAAGATTAAGAGTAAATCAAGCAAATTGCTGAATGTACTCTGTAAAGAAAAGCTGCAGTCCTTACAGAGCCACAGGCTGTCTCATTAATTTTAACTTTTATTAAAAGCAAAATGAAATTTGAGAAATAAACAGAGAATTAGAGACCCAATAAGCCAGAGGATTAAAAATTAAAATGCTATTACTCTTTGCCTTTCAGTGAACCTGTCCACAGGACTTGTTGGTAAAGCAGTGTTCAAACACTTTCGGCAGATACTGTGCAGAAAGCAGGAAACATTGCAAGGGAAGGCACAGCAAAAATTCTCATCCAGTGGTTTGTTTAGTCTCCAGAACGTTCTGGAGAAGAACTGTGCAACACAAATATAGAAAATAAATCTTTTCTCCTAATCTCACTTCTAAACTGCATAAGTGAATTTAAAGCCTGAAGCAGTTAGGAAACATGGTCTTTTCTGGGAGGTTATTTCACACAAAACACAGTTCAGCAGTTGGTCAAAGAGAAGCTACAAGAACCAAAAATGGAAAAGAAAGGTCTATCAACAGCTGCCTGAGCCAAGATGTTGTTTCACTTTAAATATTTTCTTTTTCTTCTTGATTAATAATAGCTGTGTTTTTTCCCTTCCTAGGTGTATTTGCTCTCTTCTACATCAGTAACAAGTTCCGAACCTATCCCTTCACCTTCAAAGACCAACTCATTATTTCCTACAGTGGCCTTCGAGGAGCCAGCAGCTTCTCTCTCGCATTCTTGCTTCCAGCGAAGCTCTTCCCAAGAAAAAAATTGTTCATTACTGCTACACTTGTAGTTATATATTTCACTGTATTCATCCAAGTAAGCGTATTTCTTAATGGATTGCTTTCATGTAATAGAGGTGACTGAAAGCTTCGTAATGAAGATTGCATTGAATTTCTCTTAAACTAGGACAAGCTATTGTATTTTATGGCCAGACTTAGCACTGCACTGTGTAATTACCCTTTCAGGGCTTTTTAGGTATTATTAAATAACTTTTTCAGAAAGTCTGTATTGAAAACCTGTGTCTTCTAAAATATTAGGTGAAAAGGGCACTTTGTGTTCAAAATCTCTTGTTTTCACTCCACATGCACTTCCTAATGCTTCCAAATTCGGAAGCATTTTAACTTTGCACTTCAGCACAGAATCATTCTTTATTCATGGTGTATCTCAACAGAAAACAGCATGCCTGTTCTATGAAGGATTTTGAATTTTTTACTCTTACCTTCATCCATCCTAGAGACCAAATGAGAATATTTTGAAATCCTTTGTAAAAGAGTATTAAAGAAAAATAAAGTGAATAATTCAGATTTGTAAGAATAGGTGTCTACTTCAGATGTTTGGTTTATTACACTTGGCTTACACTTCTGTGCCTGGAAGAACTGGATCTTCTGGAGGTATTGCATCCCATGTTCTGTTTTCCCATACCAATATCTCAGATACTCTAGGGTTCCAAAAGGGCACTATGCGCTTAAGGTTAGGCACTTATATTCCACCAGAATGCTTCAGAAAAAACATTTTTTTTCTATTTTACTTTCTTAAATGCTGTTCTGTAGCAGTGCAGTAAAGAATTTGGAACAGCTGAAAATGGTTTCTAAGTGAAAAAAAACCCCAAATATTTCATTCTGAAAGTTAAGAGATTTCAAGATTGTAAGAATCTCACAAAGATAATATTTTCTTTCAAGTGAGTGCTGTTTTGAAGAAGGTTGGCAACGAGTCAGTTACTTTACACCTACAAACATGTTGCTAAATACGATCTCACTTAAAAAAAAATGGTGCGTAATTTTTTTTAAGTTTTTGAGTTTTAATCCTCTTCTGTAGGTCTCCATACAAGTAATAGATCATTCTTGTGTCTGAGACATAGCTTTCCTAATTGATTAAAATTAAATCCTTTTGCTTTTTTCTGTTTTTTCTCTTTTTTTCTTTTTTTTTTTTTTTTCTAAAAGATAATTAACATTTCAACTCATTGTTCCAAATGCAGGGAATCACAATTGGACCATTGGTCAGATATCTAGATGTTAAAAAGACCAACAAAAAGGAGTCTATCAATGAAGAAATTCACGTGCGAGTAAGTTTTTTTCTATCTGTAGCTGGTATCCTAAAAAGAAGAAGAGAAAGGGTATTCCAAAAGAGCTGGACAGAGGGAGACACTGGCATTCAGTGGATATGGACACTGAATGCTTTTAACATTTGGAGGAAACCCTGGGCATAATATTCTAAAATATGAAAACTCATTTTATATTCATAGTGCCTATTATATTATAATATCTTACCACAAGTGTCATGGTGTAGCAGGTCCCTTACTTCTTGATACTTGCAATCATGGATGGACAGAAACATAAAGGTAGCATTTACAAAATGCACTTGTCCTTTCCAGCTAGATACCTTCGTTGCCATCCTTTGACTGGCTTTAGACACATTGACACCTTAAAAGTCTTTAATCAAGTTTTATTGAACTGAAATGAGTTGAACAATTGGTCTGCAAATTTAGTTTCAAGTTATTGAGTAATGATCTTTTCCCTCTCAAACATTTCCTTTAGCTCTCAAATTACCATTATATAAAATAGTACAAAGCTGCTCAA
Organism: Charadrius vociferus; assembly: GCF_000708025.1. Taxonomy (NCBI): domain Eukaryota; kingdom Metazoa; phylum Chordata; class Aves; order Charadriiformes; family Charadriidae; genus Charadrius; species Charadrius vociferus. The sequence goes on along the minus strand of NW_009647874.1, from coordinate 3,084,194 downwards.
ACTCACTTAACAACACTGCAAAAAATATACATACATCCTTTCATTTTCACAATAGCGAATATATTTGAAATTAACAGAAACACTGTGCCTTAAAATTAAGCACATGCAGACACATTAACAAAATTAGAGCATCTGAACTGATTTTAATTTGAAGTGCGCTTAATTCTTACTATTTCAACCTTTACACTTAACCTTGAAAGGAATTTTTAAATGTTTAAAAGCACCACTTATAACAACATGTATATAAGAATTGCCATTTTTCTGTCTGCTTCTATAATTCTAGAAACATACCAAAGACGAATGAAATTCCTGGTAGTTAGCAGTGATGAACTTACCAGTCTCATGACAATTTGCAAAATCCTCAGAGGACTTTTCTGTCAAGGCAAGGGTACCTTGCCCTGTGCCCCTCTCAGGGAAGTCACACATGCAGAAGGAAATCTCAGTTGAGAGAACCAAGAATTTAGTTTTTCGTCTAGTAGACAAAGAGGACCAGGCAATTAGGATGCTCAGTATCATCTTCTATTGGACATAGTCCCTTACTTGGGCCTATACGTTACTGGGTGATGGTGAGATGATAGTAGACTGACAGACTTGTCACCTCCATCAAAATATTGCCACTGCTGCCAAGCATAGGAGCTGCCACAGTGGGATCTTTGCCTTAATTTTTAGAGAAATGTACGTGCTTTCAGAATCAACTCACACCCTCCAATTAAAAAATCTCAAAATCCTCTCAACATTTGTGTGGTTGTGGTGACATTATTTTCTCATAATGGCTACTTAAAATTTTTCCATGTTTGTTTGTCTAGTTGATGGATCACTTGAAGGCTGGTATTGAAGACATATGTGGACATTGGAGTCATTATCAGCTGAGAGATAAGTAAGCATCTTTTATTGCAGCGTACTATAATAAAATAACATATCTATCTATCATGTAAAATACAACAGGTAAACAGAATGAGAAATTGATCTTGTGCCCCGTAAAGCTAAAATAGTATGAAAATATTGGAGACGTGTGCAATATCTCTTTTTAAAAAGTGAACTCCTGAGTAACCATTATCTCTTGGGAGTGCAGTGCTCACGTATTGCCTGCTAAATTGCTTCTGCACAAATAAGCAGAAAATAAGCCTTCTGAAAGAAAAACATAGCTCGAGAACTCATGCTGCAGACATCAGCCTGTGCACATAGCTTTGGCGTAAATCTTAGATCCATGGCAGTGCTCCTTCAGGTCTGGGTTTAGAACAGAAGCTACGTAAGGTGCCAGTGCTTCACTGACTTTTGTCGTAAGCCTCCACAGCAAATATGATCCCTTGTTTGTGAGTATAGATTCAAAAATAATTAGTCACCTGTCCTTACAGGTCTTTGCATTCAGTAATAGTTAAAATAAAATTACTGAAGGGAATGGTTGAATTTCAATATTCAGTAGCATAAGCATATACTTTCAAACTAGTCTTCACTCAGAAACGCAGGACCTGTATTGTGTCTTCTATAAGCAGGATGAGGTGGTTTTGTGAAGCTGTTTGGCTCTTCCAGGCACTGCCCAGAAGAGGGGGACCTGCCTTTCTGAGCTGCCATTCCCTTTACCTTTTCCCCAAGGAAGCCCTGTGATCACGTTGGCCACTACCGCAACAAGTGAAGGGAAGAGTGGGGAGAGTTTAATCTTCCTTTCCTACAAACATCTTACCATGATGCTGTGGGCTAAAAGTTATCCCTAGTTATCCTAGATATGCCTAGACTTCTGTGCTGGAGTCCTCTGTCTCACCTTTCTGGACCCCAGTAATCCAGCCAGGGGGAGTCTGTTGGGACATGCGGCAACTCCTTTCATGACTGGGCTTCTCCCTATGGAAATTAGGAATTACGAGTGGGAAGAAGGCAGCTGGTTTGCATCCAGCTCTTGTCCTAATGAGCAGTAATGATGTAATGTAAAAGATGAATGTAAAAAGTTCTCTTTGCTCTCCCAGTGATATCACAGAGACAGCTTTAGGACATCCACTGGGACCACACCATTCTCTGTGCAGTCAATAAACTAAACAAATCCCTGTTGCAGCATTAATTCCATTGAAATAGCAGCATTTACACATGTCTGTGAGGACATCTTGTGCCTTTATCTCACACCTGTGCAACAGCTATGAAAAGAGAATTTTGTCCAAATTAGCCATAAAGGTAGTGTTCCAGTTCAGGGGCATATTCAAAAACACACTGTAGGTGAAGGCATTTAATAGAAGCAGATTTTATTAAAAGGCACTCCTTAGACTTTTCTACGCAACTTTAAAGACATGTATAGCAGAATTAATTGCCTAAGTGATGACACTCCAGGAGGCTTTCTGCTATGTAGAAAAAAAATAGAGCTCTAATGCCAGTGGAAATATTTGTGTACCTATCTCTGCTATTAATGTATAAAAACTAGCCTTTGTTAAGAAAAAAAATGTACAAGTAGTAGTGCTATTCCTAGCATTGGGGAGCACATTACCTTGCTGTGGTAAACTATTCCTTTGAAAGAAACTTATAAGAAGATCTGCTGTTGTTCTGCTCAACGTCTGCCTGAAGGCACATACCTGTTCCACAGTGCACACACACACACATTCACATTCAAATTAAGCAGCACATTAGCGATATTTTACAATCTGCAGCATGCGAGCACATAGTATTTTGTGGTCGATTCAATTTCTCCGTTATTCAGAATACAAAGAAATGTATTTTCTCTGCTCTAATTGTCAGGATTCAAAATTATCAGCAACATAATGGGCCCAAACTACTGTAACTGCTGGGCCATTTAGAGCCTCATTGGTGTCTGGCTGAATAGGCCAGCATTACTGTAAGAGCAGCTGCTGCTGTTATGCCCTACTAGAGTACAACATTTGTACAAAAGCGTGGAGACTGGCCATATTCTTTTCTGACAAATGTGGCGGTGTTATATGCAAACACACACCCAGCCCTCTTTTTTGCTCTGATTGCAGCTTGTTTCTTTCTTTTGTCTGGTGGGCTCTGCAATCTCTGTGGACCAGTAGACCATGCCAAACGTCCTCCCCCTAAAGGTCTCTGCTCACTAGGCCTTCAGGAGTCCACAGGTGCCTCCAATTTGGATTCAGTTTCCACCACTGAATTATATATGTGTGCATTTGAATAACAATCAGCTTGTACCACAGAAATAAAAACACATTTTCATTTTTTACACTTTGATTTTAATATCTGTTTTGCAGATTTAAGAAGTTTGACAATAAGTATTTGAAGAAAATCTTAATTCGGGAACATCAGCCCAAATCCAGCATTGTGTCATTGTACAAAAAGATGGAGATAAAACTGGCAATCGAGATGGCTGAGAGTGGCATGAAAATTTCAAAATCATCTGCAGCTTCTTTACAGTGAGTACTGACTTCCTGACCCTTTCCAGAGGAGGGACAGGAAGGAAGGGGACAAAAATAAGGAAATACCCAAGGGGGTTTATGACTTCAATAGAAATGTAAGAAAAAAAAGACAGTTATGAAAAAAGAAGTTGCTGTTCTGTGCTGGCAATTTGGCACTCATCATATTCACACTTCGGTTGTTTGTTCACAGAGTGAAAATTAAAATCAGGGACATTTTCTCTGTTTCTCTTCAATAATGGGCAGATCTGAAGAGGAATCATGAGTCAGGCGCAGAAACCACTCTAGCTGCTTTAAGTCACAGCAGTGGTTGAAGGTGGCCACACTTGACACTTAGCTGGCCAGTGGGTTTTATTCATCACTGCTAGGTGATGAGAGACCCACAGGAGAGATTAGAGCACAGGTCCCGACTCCATTATTCCAATCACAAATTTTTGCTGACAGCAGATTTCCTTGTAGCATTTGCAATTTTTGCTACTTCAGTTTGCAGTCCCTCAAACTGTCTTGCCATGTTTTGGTATTTCTGTACCAAATTTGTCCAATTAAACATCGAGAGCAGGCCTGTGGAGAAGGTCTTGGGGGTACTGGTGGATGAAAAGCTGGACATGAGCCATCAATGTGCACCTGCAGGCCAGAAAGCCAACTGTATCCTGGGCTGCATCAAAAGCAGCGTGGCCAGCATGTCAAGGGAGTTGATTCTGCCTCTCGACTCCACTCTGGTGAGAACCCAACTGGAGTACTGCATCCAGCTCTGGGTCCCCCAGTATAGGAAACACATAGACCAGAGGAGGGCCACAAAAATGATCAATGGGATGGAACAATAGGATGAACTCCCATCCTATGAGGACAGGCTAAGAGAGTCGGGGTTACTCAGCCTGGAGAAGAGAAAGCTCTGGGAAGACCTTATTGTGGACTTTCAATACTTAAAGGGGGCTTATAAGAAAGATGGGGACAGACTTTTTAGCAGTTCCTGTAGTGATGGGACAAGGAGTGATGTTTTTTAACTAAAAGCGGGTGGATTCAGAACAGATATAAGGAAGAATTTTTTTTATAATGAGGGTGGTGAAACACTGGAACAGGTCACCCAGGGAGGTGGTAGATGCCCATCCCTGGAAACATTCAAGGTCAGGTTGGACGGGGCTCTGAGCAACCTGATCTAGTTGAAGATGTCTCATTGCAGGGAGGTTAGACCAGGTGACCATTAACAGTCCCTTCCAACCCAAAACATTCTGTGATTCTATGAAACATTAATGCAACTTGGCATCAGACAGATCAGGGGAGAAAACTAGTGTGATCTCCAGAGACATCACTGAGGGAACTACCCTCTAGGAGAGAAGTTTGTACAAATCTTCCCTCCTGCATACATTAACTGCTGTGCATGTATTTATCCTCACCTTGCAACCCACTCTCCAGAGTTTGGGTAGCAGGTATGGCTAATGCCACTTGCCCCCACAAACTCTTTTCTGGGCTCCCACTGGGCACTGTTGTTGCTACTGCCTACTCTCTGCTGCTGCATCCTTCAATACCTCTCCATTTTGCAGCAGCTTCTGGCAGGGCCCAGCATATTTTCTTTTTTGAGTGATCATCTCAACCTACACCACGAAGCCCAAATACCAACTGGACATTAAATTAATTTGGCTTAATCATGTCAAGATTCATCTGCTTTCTTGAAACTGACGTCATCATGTAGCATAAGACCTAGCCCTTTTCTTTCTAAATCATTCTTTGCTGAATGGATGATATTAAAAAAGATCGTGTGTCTGACAGGCTCCTTTCTGTCTGCTGTATTCCCTGAACTGTTCTGAGCCAAGAGAAAATGTGCAAGGTTGGTAGACAATCATCTGTGGCAA
>NW_009647874.1:3045767-3078970 GCF_000708025.1 Charadrius vociferus | reverse complement strand
CGTAGTTCAGAAATTCTCTCCTGAGCGGAGAATTTAGATTGAAAAATATTCTATAATAAACAGCTGATAAGATGATAGACTAATTTTTGCCAGCCCTACTCCAGCTGTAATTGAATTTTTCTGTGCATCAACCTCTGATGCACAGGTTCTCCTACTGAGACAGCCTTTTTAAAAATAAAGTGTCAACCTCAAAAACCAAAGTGCAGCCTGTGGCTCCGAAACACTCCTGGAGGCTGTGAGACCGTTCTAGGAAAATATGTGTTTTCCCAGCTCTGTTTGTTGATAGGTGTCTGCTGTTGAGCACTGGAGGAGATGGGATAGCGAGCTAGTTGCTGGGTCTTTGGTCTGAGCTAATACAGCAGTTCTTATTTCTCCATTCTCCTGAGCAATTACATGAACCTGCTTAAGACCAAAAGGTTTCTAAATGTATTTGTAAATTGTTTGATTGTTATCATTGAGATAGCCTGTATCTAAAGTCCCTGTCTTCAGTGAGGATGCAAAAATCTGGCCATGAACAAGTAGAGATTTGAAATCAAATTCCAACATATGGCATGTAAGGCAATATTTGTAGTGCCAGAGTAGTGAGAAAACTCTCTCACTAGCACCTCTGATCAGTTCTGCACCCTTTAGGCACAGGAGGGGAAATGCTTTATAACAATCAAAGCAGATCTCCATTACTGTGAATTAGTATTATTCTCACAAATTACATTCATGCTGGTGTTATTCCTGCAGGTGGAGTGGGTGTCCAATATGCAGTAAGTATTTCCAGTGCAGACTGGAGAAATTTGCCCATGGGCTGTGCAACAAAGAAGCCACATTTGAATGAAAATAGAGCATTTTGTTATGATGTTTTGGAGAATATAAGCCTTAGAAATAAGGATAGAAATAGCAAAAACAGAGCCAAGCAGATATCAAAACTCTGTTTGTATGGCTGTTTTTTTGGAGGAAATATGCCCATTAGAGAGAGACAGTTTGATGCTGAGCTTACTTAATGTTGGCTTCGTATTACTGCAATGCTGACTTTCGTAAGAGTAAATCTTGGAATGTATCAATACAATACAAATCAGAATCAAGCGCTGTGTTTTCATTTGTGGTGGTGCAGTTGTGCAAGAGCTCTGCCTAATGAATGTTACCTCCCTCACAGGACTAGTGAAGATTGGTGGAGAGTTCACAAAGTTCAAAATATTATACATAATATATAAAAAATAATTGTACAAGGTTTGTGGATGGTATTTTATTTCCTCCATGTATGAACTATCCATATCTAAAGAAGAAAGAGATACTGTAGTGGTACTCATTACAGAGACACAGACAGTTTTCATGGCATATTATTATTTCAGTATTTTCTTCACAAACATATCTCCAATGATATGCTTTGTTGTAACACGCTGGAAGCTTCAATAAGAACAAAGAAATAGTTTTAATAAGGATTGCTTTATCGGTTTGGTAACATACCGAACTTGTTCTGTTTTTTTTGAAGTTCTTTTTTAATGTATTGTATATTGCAAAATGTAAAAGCAATCTGTTCCTTATTACCGTACTTGTGCATTGTTATCAGTTGGGTAGGTTAATATCTAATCCCATGAAAAGAATACACAATTTTTATTTGTGCTCCAGAACAATACAGACTATCTTCGAGGTGTTTGTTCTCTTGCTGCCCCAGGTCAGCTGAAACTCAGGGAATTTTATTTATTTTATTTTATTTTAGTCACTTTAAGAGCAAAATGATAAGTCTTTAAATGTCTTAGGACAGGTCACTTCTGTGCTGGCATGTGGAGGGGGTCAGGCGTGGAACTAGAAAAGTAAAGGGATGATCTGATATCTTCCCAGTGGAGTTCTGCTCACCACTTTCCCCTATTTATTCCCACCTGTAAGGTGTAAAGACCCTGTGGAGACATTCAGTGATGTGCGGACAAGACAGACAGTTATTCCCTATGACGTCAACACCGCTTGCATCAACTATGACAGTTTGATTTTCATTACGCAAATGAACCGAGCCTGCATGTTATATACCACTACTCGACAGACTAGATTGCCATTAATCCCCAGGGGCTGTGCTTGTGTTTGTTTTCCCAGGTGTGCCCTGGGACCTTGGTTTTTCTTTCACCCAGAAAGACAGCAGCAGCTAGGGACTGCTGACAGCAGAGAGACAGGTTTCCTTGCTGTGGAAAGTGGCATACACGGGCTGTCCCACCTCCTGGGACATGCTAGTCCCAGTATGGAATAAAGGTGCCATTACACCTAAGCCTGGAAACTTGGCAGCATCCCTGGATCCTCTCAGTGTTACCCCTGAGAGCTGAAAGCAAGTGAAAAACCGACCAACCAACCAACCAAAAAACCCAGCTGGCCTGGAATTGGGTGGTGGTGACGGTCTTTTTTCCCTGCTGGTAAATACCTGTGTTTGTTGTTGTTGCTGTTGTTGAGAATTGATCAATGTCAATTAAACATTTGTTGGGAAGGACTTATCAGGGTCAAGATAAGATTTCTGGTCAAATCCAGAAAGGGAGTAATTTTTTCTCCCTCTGGCTTGCCGATAGCTGAATGGTAGACTCATGGGTCTGTCATGCCTCAGTGAGATCCTTAACATATTGCTTACCCCAGCCCTACCACTAACACTACTCCTGAAACTATTGTCATTTTCTCTCTTTCTTCTTACGTTATGAAAAATTTGGCAGATCTTATTTTTGGTCTGTCGCAGGATGAAAACACATTCCAAAACTTTGAAATATATCTGGTATTAAGTCTTATATTCCAAGCACTTTGGACACGGCCAGGCCACCAGTGCTCACCATCTACGTGATGGTAAGAGGCAGTAAAATGCAGAATCCAGCCAGCTCATGATGGTCCTACAAATTTTCAAGATGTTCATATTAGATTATGGCAAAAAACAGTGACAATCTTATTAGACTAGCTGTAATTGCAAATTCCAACTTTTTTCCTATGTTTACGGCATAATCTTAGTTTAGCTTGAATCGACCTCCCTTTGCCATTAAAAGTTTTTAATTTATTTTAGAGGGAGTAAAAAATAAATGCACACAAAGTTTTGGTCATACTGTACCTTGATCATAATCCATTCTTTAATCACATAATTTACAGACAACATTTCAAGGACATCACTTAACTGAGAACAAAGATTTGCAATTTTATTTTTTTTTTTTTTAAAAAAAAAAGGGGTAAGAAAGAAAAATGGAGAAAGGAAAAAAATAGGAACAGCAAGATGAACTCGGCCTGATTCATCCTGGGTTATCACTATCTGTTTCCCTTTCTTTTCTTGGGAATTTAGCCGAACTCTAACTCTCACACAGATTGACTGATTTAGCAAAACCAGTTAACATTTCACAGCAGCCCTCATCCATTGTTTTGCTGGTGAAAAGGCCAGGCAGCTACAAGGAACTGTCGGCCTCTTGTCCCAGTTTGTTAAAAGTGCAAAGATGACTATCTTTTAGGTAGTTCTTTTATTTTAAATGGAAAAACAGGCTCAGTACCAAGGAAACCTTATACGTTCTCCTCCCCAAAAAGCAGATATCTCAGACTCCTTAATCAGCATGTACTTTATTTCTTAAGGATTTGCTGCACTTTCTCAAGGGAGTTAAAACCAGTAGGACTGCAAGGCTCAAACTGCTAGGACATGCTGAAGAATGTATTCAAACAGAGGAGGAAACCTACAGTGCTTTCCTGAATCTACAACCGATTGTTGCCCAATCTAATCCTTAAATGTGAACTTCCGTATTAAGCTTTGAGCAAGAAATGGAGAGTTTCTGCTAACAGCTGTATGAAGGCTTAAGGCCCATTCTGACTACCCAGTATATTGATAAAACCCAGGAAAGGGCAAAATCTGACATTTTTTATTCATCTGTGGAGGATTTTGCAGTGTCACTGGTCACTGAAAGGCTCTTCAGAGCCTTCTGTTCCAGCACTAAGAATAGATCATGCGTGGGAATACTATTTAATCAACTCATTAATATCATATTTAAACTTCTCTTTTATTTACAGGAGGGGTAGAAATCGGCGTGTACATAGGCTCTCCCCCGCAGAGGTGGAGTCTATGAGAGATGTCCTGGCACATAATCTATATCAAGTGCGACAAAGGGTGCGTAAGCGTCCTGCTATCATGCGCAGACTGAAAGCTCTTGTTTGCCCTCCCCATATCATAGCCACGGCGGGTGGTAGCACTGGGACCAGCCCTGGGGTCACACTGGTGGGAAATGTGGGCCCGGAGCCTGCAGCTGCTCCGACCCAGGAGCTGGATGGGGAAGGGAAAGCAGGGAAGGAGCCCTAGATCAGGGCTTGATGCTGGGTGGAAAAAGGGAAAGCAGGGTTTTTTTTTCCCATCAGCTTTTCACCCTAATGGCAGTGGGGAAAGCCAGGAAAATCTGGGACTGAGCTGTAGAGGTCAGGCTTCCCTAACTGCACTGCGACCTGTGACTCAGAAACCACCTTCCCGAGGCTGCCAAACATCCCCAGGGGAACCCCAGCTCCCACGTCCTCTTCCTGGGGACATGCAAAGCCTGGGCGGTGGAGGTGGCCTCCTGGGTGACCTGCGTGCTGCTGCAGGCCAGCAGGATGGACCGACGCGGAACATATCTGGCGTGTAGTTTTGCTTCGTGGGAAGCAACGGGCTGGCAGGTGGCCAGCAGCAGTGAAACTGCCTTGGGGAGGTGGGTGGACCAGTGGCGATAAAAGTTGCTTAGCCCAAAGTCAGCTGAGAAGGCTGGTATGTCCTCCGTCTGGGTGGGAGCAACAATTTACCCTCACCACAGGAGGAGAAAGGGCAAAAAAAATTTAAAATTCCACGTCCCCTGGGGTGTTGCTTTACACGTTTGGGTTTGTTTTCCCCATAAAATGGGGGTGATAATACTTCAACAGGGGTTTGCTTTGCAGCAATTTGTACTGATTCTGATGCAGCTCTGTGTATAAAATCTACTTAATCCAATCTTGGGCCCAGAATATACAACTGAGTGCTCTCATACAGCAATGAGTTGTAGAGGATATATCTCATCCGGCAATGAGTGGTAGAAAAAATATTACAGTAACCTTGAAATTACACAGATAGACAGGGCTAACTTGTGTAATCCACATTTACTAGAAAATGCTAGGCCCTGCTCATTTAAATGTGTCATTATTAATATGATATTCATTCCTAATATTGTTTGATTTGCCATGGCCAATTATCCTTATGTTATTAATTTCTTATCTTACCAGCAACAATTTGCATATATGGTTGCCTCTTAGACTACTGAAATGATTTCTCTCTCTTCAAAATCAATTACAGTAATGACTGTTTGCGCCATTCACTTCCTATGTGGTATTGAGAACTGTGTGCTTTTGGAAATGAAAGATCAGAAGTAAAATAATATCACTTATAATGCTTCACTTTCAGCTCTGAAGGTCTGGTAATGCTCCGGCTCACCAGACCAACTTTACAAGGGACCCTTGCAAGAGAAACAGAGATCAGGTTCTGCTTTTCAAGAGGGCTTATAAACTTAAATGAATTTTTCTCTTTAAGGTAGATAATTATTCCCCTTATTTCACTAGATGTATATGATAAATTAAAAACCTTGTCCTAAAAGATGCTCAGTTTTAGGGTAATATTAAGGTCTAGTTTTTCCAAGTATGGAAAGGAAACTCAGCTGTGCATCTCATTCTGGAGATGTACTCTTCTTAACGTAGTCTTTTGCTCCCGGGCACATCTGCAACTTGCTCCTGGCTCAGTAATACAAGTAACAAGGCACAGAGGTGGGTTAACCAGCTCTCTCTCTCTCTCGGGATCTGCATCAGATCTGTAACTCCCAATTGTGTGATCAGGAGAGGGCTGACAAAGGGAGGACAAGCCCAGAGATGTTAACAGCCTTGTGTAGGTGGGTATATTTTCATGGTACGCTTTAAGCAGGCATGAGCCTATCAAAAATGGCATCAAAATGTAGCCCTTCAGGTCTGAGACTTACAGCTATTTTCATGCTTCCTTCCATCTTGCTCTGCAGCAGTGAGGTTAGTGCGAGGCTGCATTTTGCCATGTGATACCAAAGAGAGCTGTGGTGGGTCCATGGCCAAGCCCTTGGCCCCGTGGTCGACCGGACTGCACAAGGTTATTCACCCTGCAAGCGCAAAGAAAATCAGCTGGCTGCATTTTCTGTTTCAGGCACCGACATACAGCCGACACAACCTGCCCACCAACACAAATGAGAAAGAAGCCCAAGAAATCCTCATCCGTCGGCAGCACAGCCTGAGGCAGAGTTGCAGGAAGGGAAACAGCTTACCCTGGGGTAGACTGGTACCTGTTATGTAAAGTACTATTCTTCTAAAAAATGCCTCTGCTTCTCTGCAAATAAGGAAAGAGACACCCATTTTTAAATGCTTTTTGCAATAGTTAAAATGGATACTTTCCCCGGTGTCCTCATGTGGCACCTAAGAAGAAAGAGAGTTACTTAGCATGTTGACAGCAGCATCTTTATGTCCTACCTGTATACATTGGTCAGAAATCAGCTACTGTGGCTGTAAGTAGCAAAATGATGTAACTTGCATTATTTTGGCATTTGCAAAACATAGTATAATCACAAAAGGCCTGATGCAAAGCCCTTGACACCTTGCACTGTCAATTTGGGCTCTTGATCAGTAAGAGTAAGATTTGTCTGACCAAATGCAGGCACTGGATAGTGTAGACACTTACAGCTGAGATAATCACAGTTAAGGAAGAGAAATAAGTGCTTGTTGCGTGTGTTAATTTTATTTAAAGTTGTCACCTGAAATAAGAAAGGTGAAGAACATATTTCTCTCTGCTGACTGTGAAAAAACCCTTCGGGCTATTATATCAGACACAGACATTTTCACGCTGAGTCCAACCATCCAACCCAAGCACTGAACTTATTCACACCCTTCTAAATTTGGCTGCAAAGGTGCAGAGGCACAACAGAAAAAGCGTGTGACCATCCCTCTTTACCGTCCCACCCAATAAGTGCAAATTGCGGAGGCAATCACGGGCACCAAACACATTTCTGTCTCATCCACAGGCTAGCACCACCGAAGTACGCTACCTCTCTTTGCCCCAGGGCCCCAGCCAGCCCATGAGACGAAAGGCCAGGCGTGTAACTTTTACAGGTAATGGAAGTGCTTTACTATGTATCCTGCTCCAGTGGTGAAAGAAACTTGGCCACTTGCTCACTGGATTTAACAGTACTAAGGAATGCTCCCATGGAAGTCCCTGGCCTCTTTAAATGAGCTACACCCTCCTCTCCTATCTTTTTCATCTATGTTGTTTATATGGTCATTACTGCAGTAGTTTCTGTCTCGTTCCAGCAACGCCTAGTTTTCTCTTTTTCCCTCTTGCACAAATATTCCTGTGATCTCTGCGGTCTGGCCTGGCCACGAGGGCATCCCTGCAAGCCCGAGAAAGAAAATTATCTGTTCCCCACAGTCCCACAGACACAACTGCATGTGAAATCGTTAGGAGCTGCTGAAGCAGCTGCGTGCCCCCAGGTCCCGCTGGTAGCAAGGCTGGGCAGGTACTCCCGACAGGCACCCCCTCACCGTAATTCGGGTACACGTACATGTGGCCGGACACGCAGAGAGCACAGACAGGCCACAGCGCTCACGCAAACACAAACAGCACCAATGGCCTCGTGCCGGTCCCCTCTCTGGCTGATCAGGGTGAAAGGCTGTTAGTGGAAGATTATATATACATACATGCTATCTGAATCCCCCAGTAGATGTCCTTAGACACACGCTCTGTCCAGTAGCTGGCCCTGGACCCTCGGTCTCCCCATTTGGTGGCACTTGGGCATCGGAGCCCCTTGGGACAGAGCCCAATGGCAGCGACTGGTACTCAGCCCTACACACAGGCACATATACACGCACAGATGCTCTTCTCCCCACCATGCACTACAGATCCCTCCAGTAGCTGGCCTTGGACACCAAGTCTTCCCTGTCGCGGACTCCTGGATCCCCTGGTGTCTCCTTGCCTCACACACAGGGACACACACATGCAGCTTGTCTCTTTGGTATCAGGTCCAAATTATGGCCTTACCAGTAGCCAACCACTGACCCCATGGTCTCTTCAGTCACTGGTCTGGACCTTCTGCCCCTCACAGTAGTCAACTCACAGGCCTTCTGCTCTCCCCAGTCTCTGTCCCAGACTTATGGCTGCTCCAGCACTTGGTTCTCAACCCTCTTATCCTACTCAATGGCTACTCTGGCTTGGTGATCGCTAGCAATTTTGCACTGACATATGCACCCACACTATATGCATGCACCCCAGTCCTCCCAGCTTCTGCCACTCAGACCTTCACACACACAGGTACATGGTATAGGGACCTGCTTACCTAGGAAAACAGTCAGAAGTGGAGTTTAATGGGAAGACAGGACAGACTGTGCTGATCAGGCACAGAGCACCAGACGCATATACTGACCAGCCCCTGTTTACAAGAGAGCAGCCCTTTTTATCCCCTTCTTTCTCTGTTTTCCTGTACTTCTTCCTCCTCAAACTACCCTGATCAGTTCCTTTCCCTGCCTTCGGTTCCAACCCCCAATATTCCATTGTAAGTCCTGTATGATCCAAAAATACTCTCCCCAGACATCCCAATAATGAGCCCTGTACCCTACTGCACCTCACCCTATGAGATGCCCCACGGAGAACCTCTCCATTGGCTTATCATGGTGGGTCTTACCCAGCCTATGGAGCTGATCGCCCCCATGATGGATCAGGGCAGGGGCTCGGGCTCATTCCTCTGACTGGGGTACTGGGGGCTCCCCACCCACCCTTGAGCCTTGAAGATCCTCTGTGTTTGTGGAGATCATGTAACTTAGCAAAAAATCCTAACAGAATCTGTCCCCAAGCAGCTGGTCTCTTCTTCCCTTTTCCCAGCTTGCTCTCTATGAACTTTTCTGTAGTAGTACTGGTATTATTGCATGAAGTTATCAGCCAGTCTCAGGTTACCATATGTACACAGTAAAATGCAGACCCATCCTCACTTACACTCTAAGTAAGGAGGCAGAGGTTATGGATGGAGCAACACTGAATTGCCCTAAGAAACATAGCAAGACAGTGTCAGAGAAAACATGGAATTTACAGCACTTGAATGTTCATCATTATCTCTATCTGAAATCTTCCTGACTCCTTTCTGAGTTTATGTGAACCTGAAATGCATTTGGCTTCCGTAGAGAAATTCCTTTTCATTTCTGGCAAAAATAGCTATAGCTACTGAAACAATATTTTTAATCTTTGTCTTTGTATCAAAAACTTGGACAACAAAGTTTATTTCCTGCAGGTGCAAAATTGTTTTCTTTCTTCCCTTTCTGTTTTACTCTGAAAGAGAAGAAAGCAAAAGAGATCTGTGTACGCAAACCATCCCCTTGGGGCTGGGCAGAAGAACAGAAACCCGTAAAATCTATTCAGAGGGGAAAATCAAAGTTACTCAAGGGGATATTTTTTTTCATACAGCTGATTCGTTCTGTTTGTCGGGACTCCGTGGCGGGGGATATGTGTCTTTCTAAAAGATTCAAATTGTTCTACACAGCAGCCTCAAACCTAAAAGTATTTCAGATACTTTCAAGAGACCAAGTCCTGCTATAGCGGACAGGCACGTTATTTCAGTGAGGAGAGGAGTAAATCCTGAGGCAGTGAATGCAGATGCATTTTCACTAGTAGCTAGGCCTGTGATCTATTTAAATTATTTTTGGTCTGGCTTCTGGCCCCATCTTAGGTCCATTGCATCACAATCACACCACTTTAATGCCTCCAGCAGGAGGAAGCCACCCTAAACACCTCTCATAAACTGTGTTAGGACAAGATGAATTGCACTTGGGAACTGAGAAGAGAAATACTCAGTATGTAGGAAATTAGAATGGAAACCTCGTGTATGCACATACGCATTTAGAGAGATAAATGCCACCTCTTCTGTCTACGCCTGGAAGTCTTCCTGGAACACACATCCTCCAGCAAGCTTGGTTTAGCTTTTATATATAGCATGTGCAGAAAGTTTAGTAACTAAGAGGTCAGAAATGACCACATATAAATCCTTAAACCACCTGTCAGCTCGTTCTGCCACTTATACAAACGAATTATTTCTTTGACAATATATATAATTCATACTTTGTAGCAGTAATGCTCCCAAAAGGCTAAGTAGAGGCCCTTCAAATCTGAGAAAACTTATTTTATTGCTTATGGTGTGGTATGCCCACATAGCCTATGAGAAGCAGGTTCTGCTGCTAAAGAAATCTGTACCTCTGTTTGGTAGAGATAAGTGCTAGTGCACACATTCTTACTTTGTGCCAACTGTGAAGTAAACATTAGCTTAAAATAGTTTAATGGTTATTAAGCTGCAATAAATTGATAAATTTTGACTGTGTGACTACACCCATTTCACGTGTGCTTTAACTGCAACAGGATATAGTCTAATTTTATTATTCATAGGCCTTTGCGTTTATCTCCCAAAACCTCCTAGCTTGTTACAAGCTGTTTCTTAAATTAACTAATTTGCTAGTGCACAGTCAGACTACAAGTGGCTTTAAGAAAAGTGAAAAAGTATATTCTATAAACTCAAGAGAATGAGAAAGCAAGTTATTGGCCTATTGCTGTCAAATTTTTATTGTGTGCTTGTGGCAAAGAAAGCTGGTAGGAGCAGGTCTGACACACCCAATGTAATCAAAGCACCCTAGAGTCAAACTCCTGGTTTCAGGTGAAACTGTTTTCTTCCCAGTTGTTAATCGCAGGCGACTGGTAAACTTGATTTTTGATGGCACTTAAAGTCTTCTCCCTCATCACTTTTTGTCTTCTGCTGTGGGTTTCACCATGCTTTTCAACCATGGTACTAGGTATACTTGTGAAATTTGTAGAAAATTGAAAGCTATATAAAGGAGCACTCTTGCCCTGTGAAGGCATTGAGCAGCTCTGCAAGGCACTAAAAGCCAGCTGAATGTGCTTATTCACTGGGGTTTCAGGGTAGAAACAAGATCAATAAAATCTTTTAAACATCAGCTTCAGGATGAAAATAAAAAATTAGAGTTATATTTAGTTCTTGACTGCTTTCTTATTCTATACTAATTATTTCAAATGCTTTGGTCCCAGGGTTTATAACTGTAATGCTGTGTTGTACTGAAGCATACCCTTTAACTGTCCTTGCCAATACCATGATGTTTCTCTTTTCTCTTCTTCAAAATATGAATTAGTTGTCTATTTTCCTTCAGATCACCACAGAAGTGGCTCTGACACTGCGTTGCCGATAACGTTCAGACCTCAGCCCCGACTACGGCCACTCGAAGCAAAGCACCGCCAGGAAGAGCTGATTCCAATGGCACGCTTGGAAAGACGAGCAGGCTCATCCAATCTGTCAGGTCGAAGAGGAAATTCAGTGAGCCAGCATCATTTCACCAGAGCAGATAATACAGCTCTAATGCCAAGGTCTCGATTCACTGTGGGAGTAGAGGGGTATGAGTCAGAAGAAGAGACAGAAAGGATGGCACCAGCCAGGCCATTAGCCATATGAGGAGCGGAGAAGAGCTATGTTTGCATCTCTAGGGCCCTTTGTGCACTGCTCCAGAGAAAATAACAAAGCTCTTATATGAACCAAACCGCAATTTTCCTTTTGGGACCAGCGCACTTGTTCTCGTATCACTTTCAAGTGCTGTATCAAGGTACTTAGTGGCTCAGAGAAGACTCAAATCCTTACATGTTTTTATCAAGCTTTCTTTCCAACGGAACACTGCAGGAAAGAGGGGAACATGGTCTTTGTAGAAGTTTGGGCATGGATTTAAATGACTATAGTCGGGCACATGTAATGCTCTGGTTGGCAGCTGATATTGCCTTTCTCTGTTCTGTACTATGGCCTATATCCAGAAGAAAGAAAGACTGAAGGACATGCTTGACATATGAGTGCCCAGATTGGTAACTTCAACTTGCCTACAGCTTTTCATCTCAGAGTAGCTGCAATATTCCAGGAAAGAGTTTAAAGAAAAAAAAAGGTAATCTTTTGGCACCTAAATTTCACTGAAGATGTCTAAATAGGTAATTAAGTCAAAAGGATATTTTAGTGGACATTTTTAGCACTTGGGAATCTGTTGGCATTTCAGGTTTTGGCTCTGCAAAAGTGCCTGAAGTCAGTTGCTGTGATGGTCCATAACTCCTGCTACTTCAACCAATTTCAACATGTAGGCACCTGTCATCTCACCCACCTACAGTTGTTTGGGATGAATACAGTAGTCATCCTGGTACATACAAATCCAGAGAGGACTCTTCAGGCAGGGGTGCTCTCAGGATGCCTTTTATTTGCAAATGTGGGACGGCACAAATGTACACAGTATTCTTGTGGTTCAGCAAGTGGGAGGCTTCACTGTAGAGCATCTAACCTCCATTCCCTACTCCCACCTTGCCAGAGGGTACCCAAATCAGTGGACCACTCTTTGAAGCTGGACCAGCACTGCAGACAGGAAGCAAGAAAACTGGGACAAAATGCAAAGGGAGCATAACTTTGTAGCCTGCTGGCTAACATGAAACAGGGGCCCTGTGTTCTGCTCCCAGCTTTTTGTAGGGTATCTGCCTATATGTTGTACAGAGAGGCATTTGCTAAAAGACAAAAAAAAAAGCAGAAACAACTAGGGGAATGTGCACTGGAGCCCGTGACCTGCCAGCCTTCCTACTGAGCTCCCTTCCAACTGGCTCTGCGCGTCCATGCTTAGTCTCAACGGTGGGTCTTGCTGGTGGTAGGAGAAGCAAGAAGGTACAGAGTCCTTTTGGATAAAGTCTGCAATCGCAGGCACCTAGTTCCTCTGATGGAGCTCTTTTCTGCAAAATAGAAGTGGCATTGCCACTGTCATCAGTGTCTTGAAACTGCAGGTGAGCTGATTTTATCCAAAGGGATGATTTGAGTCCAAAAGTCCATAAACCCTTCCTTGTAGCTGCACTAAACACAAATCTGCAGCTGAGAAATGCGCCGAGTTCAGTCATGCTCTCTTCAAGTTTCGCTGTCTGTCCTTCACTCAGAGCTTGCTTAGCTGCCCAACTCAAGGTCCGTAAACACTACTGTAAGTGGCAGAGAGTCAAGAATTAGAGGGAGCAGTGCCACAGTTATATTACTGTTAAGCGTTTGCATCTCCTGGTCTAGAAAAAAAACTTTTATGTGTAAGTTATGACTTCACATTTCTTACAATGGATTTCCAATTCAGGACAGGTAGCAGCTAAGCTAACAAATTTGAAAAGCGCCATCCAAGGAAAAAAGTAAAGGCCATTTTTCCCCTTTTCTCGTGTTTGCAGCTTTTGTGTTTAGCAGGTCACAATGAATCATCTGTACTGAAACTGTACAAAGCTTTATGAAACTTAAGGTCTGTTTGTGTTTCCTCATTGTGCCAGAGAAATTGTACAACTTCCTTTAATGAAAGCAGTGGCACGTTGTTAAAAGAGGGTAGGATTTGGCTTTTGTACCGACAATGAATAAGCAATGAAATACAGTTCTCTTCCTGAAAATCAACAAATAAAGCCCAGCTCCACCAAAAGAGGAAGTGCTCCATGTAGTTTTTAAACAAAAGCCTTGTGTCAGATCTCAATCCTATAGCAAGTTATATTGACATATCATAAATCTCAATGAAAACATTATTTTAAGAGAAAGAGGAGTTATACAGAATCAGGTCTTAAATTGCACTGTGAGCCACCTGGTTGCCACTTGAAATTTAACTGAGGGCAAAATCAGTGCCCGTGTGACACAGTCCTTAGGCCACAGAGTTGACGCAGGTGCATGGAGTAGGGTGATGGAGGTGTGGGACCTGCTTCTGCATCGCAGGGTCGGGATGGGGTGGGATCTCCAAAACTGGCTGGTGGGTGTTGTGAAGTGCAGCAATCCTTGAGGACAGTGATGAAGGGAAAGTGGAAATCTGAGAGGAGGGTGAAGAAGGGATACTGTCTTATCTTCAAAGGGAGGCTCAGGAGAGGGGTTAAACAGAAGAATTACTGTGAACTGCAAATTCAGCATTTCCTCTTTAAGAAGATTTAATCAACACGTCTGGGGGAACTGGACAGACAGAAACTGTGTGAGATGAAGAAGGTTAATGGGCTGTGGCATGGAGAGGGACTAGACATACAACAGGAAAAAGAGGAGTCTGTGCAATTTGGTCAGGGTATGTTTGAAATTCTTTACTAAATATTACAAAATTCTTTACTAAATATTATAAAATTTGTGGAGCATTTATATAATTACGTGTCATAAGTAGGGAGCAAAGCATTCCATTTCTAATGACTTTCTATTAGAACTAGAGGAAAATAATTAAGTCTTTCTAAAATACAAATAAAACTAGGGCATAGCTGGAATCAAATCTCCCACTTTGGGTTCATTCCTAATTTTTCCTCTGAAGAAATCAATGAGCCAGATCTTCAGAGACTGTAAAGCCATAGAGCATCTGGAAGTTAATAGAGCTCTCCCAGCATTTGCAGTCTGCCCCCCAAACTTGTAAAGTCTATTTTTAGTTTTCTTTCCTAGCAATTAGAAAATAGGCCTGGAAGAAAATTTCCTTCTATGCCATGAGTTACTGTTAATAGTTTTGCTGGCCATTAGCCAAGAAGAAATGCTGCAGATGCCTGTATAAAATATGTTGTAACATATAAAGTTGCACTTTTTTTTTGTTTTCATGGGTATTTCATACTTGTGGACAAAAGAATTCTCCTTAAAGAAGCACATTGTGTATGTTTTAAACAGCAATAACTACAGCAATATTTCATTTCAAGAAACTTACTTTGTGTCTGTAGGCTCTCAGGCCTGGTCCATAAAGAAAACTGAAGTGGTTTAGGGCACGAATTTAAATCCACTGTGTGTGGGCATTCTTAAACTCTTTAACCTGGGTCACATCCAGGAAATGTGTGCTGATAATTTACAAAGGTAAGTTAATTCAAGATCTCCTTTTTTTTAGACTGGTACAGCGATATTTACTGAGGAATTTAAGTTGTACTCTGATTTAAGGTGAACTGGCATAGGAAAATCATGCCCAGAAGGTGAAGAATTATTATTCAAAATCCATAGAGGAAATAGGAACTCGGGGAGTTAAGACTATTTCCTTGGGGCGGGAGTATAGTGCAGGACAGGTGAGCTTCACAAAGGAATAATAATGAATACCCTGTATACTTGACACTAGAAAGAAAATAGAAGATACACTTGAACAGAACTTGCCAAGCAATGAGAAAAATAAGACAATAATATGATCAGGACACAGTGATACAGAGAAAGTATTTTAATGGTAAAAACAACAATGGTCAAACTGAATATTGCAGAAAAAAGGGGGGGGGGGGTCATCAAGGTCAATAGTACATTGTGAGCAACCGGCAATACTTTCATATTTATTACATGTCGTGATCAACTGTTAGATCCTGTTGTTCATGCTGCAGCTGTTACTCTTCAACTGATATCCCAGGCAAGTAGGAAAGTGCAGTAAAAGGAGAATCTCTTCCTCAGAGAGCTTACCATGAAGGACGCAGCAGCGAGGGGAGCGCCGGCAATCGGGGCACGGTATCAGGTAGCTGCAATGGTTGCAAAAGAACGAACGCCCTGGCAGGAGCTCTAGATGGACTGATCTACCGCTGTGCATGTCAGCCAAGGAAGTAGGCCAACTTAAAAGACAAAAGTTAGTTCAGATGTGTGTAGAGCAATTAAGGAAGCTTAAATGAGCTTCAGAAAAGTAGGCCATGTTTTCAGGCTGGAGATACTGGTAGAGAAAAAGTAACCGTGACCATCTTCAGCACAAGAAGGATTGATTTTTATGAGAAAGTTAGTCAGAGAAAGAGGACCAGTGGTATCTGCAGAGGAAATCATCATATTGCTATGGAAGAGAAACTTGACTTTTAAGTAACAGAAGATGAAAACAATTGTGAAGTGATTCTTATTTTCTTACTGGTATGTTGATTTTGAGAACTGACACTTTCAAGGTTTTTCCTGCAGCCATCAGACCCTGAAAACTCACGTTTTATTGTCATGTATGAATGGAAACTACTATTTAAAAGCCTGTGGGAGACTCTGGAAAATGTAACAAATCTTTCCAAGCTTCCTTTCTTTATAGGTACTTTTTTAAATTTTCTATCTACATATAAGGATAGAACACAAACATTAAGAGTGGAAAAACAGATTAACTTATCTTTATATTTTGTTTGCTTTTTAGGTAGGACAATTACGTTTATTGTTTTGCCAAACTCACTGTACTTAAGAACCTTAAAATTAGAGGTGTAAGGTAACATGAGTAATATTCTGAAGCAGTTCAGAGGACTGGAAATCTATTAAGCTAAGTTGCCTAATTTATTTCCTTTTGAGAATTTGTCTCAATGTTAATCACAAGTGAAACTCCTTTTTCTTTCCTGCTTTGGTTTCACAGGTGTGAAATTTCAAAAGTTAATATCAGGTCTTGTTTATTTCTAGTCCACCCTTCCTCCTGGAAAAATTCGAGTTTCTACTACCTTTCAATCATAAGAAGTGAGACACAGACTGAAGAAAACAATGCCAAGCTCTGATTTTCAGAGTTTTCTTTCTTTGGCAAGGTAGATTGCAGCCACACCAATAGTGAAGAGCTGGTCGGGAGGAGACACTCAAACTGAGCATCAGCCCTGACTTTTTTTCTACTGTCCTTACAGGAGCAAGCTAGGAAAAAAGAAGCATCTGTCAAGAATAGCCACAGTGAGCTCGGGGCACAGTTATTAGTCATCTGCAACATCATTTTTACACATCCAAACACAGGTCAGATCATTACACATCTGCTCAGTGCTTTTCCATCAGTAACTTATTCTGCTAAGTACAAAATTATCATAAAAAAAAAGCTTGAAGTTAAATTGCTTCTTTTGCTGGCATGTATGTCAAGTGTTAATTTAGACTCATTAGTTGGTTGTGGGCCTAACACCATTTGCTCCTTGGTCTACTGCGTTATCAGCAGTGATAAGGGGTGAAAATAATGAGTTATGCACAAACGTCAAAATAAAAGGGCTCTTATTTTTTTTTAAGATATCTTGGAATAAAACCTATAGCCCTCTCGCTAGCTTTATTTGTGCCTTTCTCTAAGGGCAAATTTCCCATCACAGAAGCTGAGAAGGGTGAGAAAGCAATATATAAATGAAAGTCACCTGCCCAAAGATATTCAGCTTCAATATTACATGATGATGAATATTGATAATACTTGCAGTGGTGCACAGTGTCTTCCAGGTGCTGTGTGAACACAAGGCACAGACAGTTGAGAGGCAGGGCATCCTGAGAATTATGTCAGTGTTAAAACCCATGTGAAAGGTGGAGAAACCTGCACAAAGCAAATGAGCTTTGTATACACATAACTCAGGAACAATGCCAGGAACCGAAAGTGAGACCCTGGTCCCTTGACCCCCAGTCTACCTTTACTTCCCTTAGGCTTTCAGGTGACTGAAACCTACAGAAAGGAACAAAAGAACAGGCTGAAACTGTTCATCCAGCTCTTGCTACAAAAAAAAAAAAGAAAAAATCTGCACAGAAATTACATTGTTTGTGCACTGCTTCAAGCCAGGCATCAGGACCTGCTGTTTACAAACACTCAGTGATGTAAATGACATCATAAAATTTTGCAATACTTAAGATATATGTATATAATGTAAAAAAGATGTAATTCTTCGCTCATTTTTTCCCTATTACATTCACTGCTGTTCCTTTCAAAAAAACCTACATTTGCTCTGCATGTTTTTCTTAGGTACAAAGTTAGTAGCATTGAAGGGGCTTATGAGAAGTGAATGTACTATGACAAATACACTTTTTCCTTGGCACCTGGAGCAGAAACTCTTGGAAGTTATTTATTCTTCATTTTGGTCCGGTGGGGAAGGGAGGCTGTAGGTGTTTAACACAGGTATAAGACCTAGGACAAATCTCTTCAGCTTTCTATGCCTCTGTTTTCTCACACATACAATAGGGATGGAGACCCTCAGGGCTAAGTCATACACAGGTGCCTCGAGCCATCTGAGTTGCCAGATTTGGCACAGGAGCCGCAGGAGCCCTTTGCTCCCTGGCTCAGCAGCTGGAGACCAGGGGTCTCCAGGGGTCCCTTGGGGCACCCTTGTGGCAGCTGGAATGCACCCCTGAGGCTGGAGTCAGCGGGGATCTGCCCAAGGCAACCAATGGCGCAAATCATTTGAACACATGTGGATGGCCACCTTGCAGCGAGTTGGTGAACAGCTTAGACTCCACTGACTCCAGTGGGAGCTCAGGCACCCACCCCACATGTAGACTCTTTCATGGTGAACATCTACCACTTACTGAGTCTGAAGTGGGATTCCACTGTCCTCATCCTTTAAGCGATTTTGGCACCTATGAATGAAAACCATCTCCCCAAAGCTAGGCATTATGACTGCTTTAGCTTTGAGATGAATCTTCTTTTCTTCCTCAATAAACTAAGCTATTTCTGCATGTACACATAAAAAGTAATATACATATTTTTTAACAGTGTCTCACTGTGTACAACTCCTATATTCTGTTTATTTCTAAAGGCCTCTCTGTCTGCAAGCCTATTTGGCTCAATCTGCTGTAATGGGTTTAGCAATAGAAAATTGCAAGGCTCACATTACTGCTGGCTCAAATGGACCTTTTGGCTTGAATTCCTCTTAGTGATAAATATCCCAAAATCTCGCCCCATCATTTTCATAAGTATGCAAACATAGATTCAAATAATAGTGATGACTGCTGACAAATTTGTTAATCAACCTTAGCAATTTGAAGGAGCTCTTTCACGAGTGTTTTTTCTCATTTTTCTCTAACGCAAAAAAGATTTACCAAGCACTGCAGAGCAGGCAGAACAGCTGGTGCCAAGACCAGATTTACAGGTCTTGTTCATAGGTAACGAAAAGAAAGATAGATGTAGCGACAAAGCTCAAAACACCGCTATAAACAAGTTTGCATGATTAGGTTAAGTTCCAAAGCTCAAAAGAGCTCTCATTATTACTACTATTTTTTTTTCCAGTCTCTCACAACATGTAATTTTTCCTGTACCAGTTTCTAATGGATAAACTAAAACTCTGCTAGATGAGAGCATTAATTCTTCTGCTTTATGCTGGAAAAAGCATGCTTTAGCCAAAGAGGAAAAGAGCTGCAGTGACCTCTGTTGATGGAATTAAGCAATGTATTTAAAGAGCCAAAAAGGAAAGGTGACACATTCAAATCCTCTGTGAGGATTAAACAGGACCAAAACCCAACTGTGCAAAGAGGGAGCAGCTCTCAGGTTGCAAATGAAAACGAATATTTCCCAACACCCACTGAAGTCAGAATCCTCATCAAGATAGTTTCCTTTTAAAAACGATTTGTGGACAATTTGTTCCTTTTTTTTAGTGTGGAATTAAAAACTATTGGCATGAAGACAGAGGACAACACACGAAGGGAGATGTGGTTTTTTCAAGTGCTATACTGCATTCCAGGAGTTTATATCACCAAAGGAAAACATCACGCCTGCATGTATTACGTGATCTGAATTTAGTGACTGGTTGCCTGTGCCAGCCTGACACTCAGTATTCTTGAAGTTTTGAGGCAAAGAAGCTTTCCAGTTGGCGGGCTGCCTGCGCCAGGGAGAAGTATCTAGGAACTGTCATGCCCTTATGACCAAGAATTTGGAACACATCTTTATGGGTTAGTTCTGATCCAGGAAAATAATTAAACACGTAAATACCCACAAGGATCTGGACCTTAATGCTTAACTTCAAGGTTGGGAGTAGTCTCAGTAAAGCCAAGCATTTAAGGTTTGATCCTCTATGATTAAAGTTATTGAAATCAATAAGAAAACTTCCATTAAGAGCTAAGTAGCTTATGGAAATCGGGGTATTATGTCCTAATTTTTTTTAGCCTTGTGCTTTTGCTAAGAACTATTCAGTATTAAACAGAGGCATAAATGGGGGTCAGGGCTTTGCACTGTTAAAGTTATTTTGTGCTTCCGAGCCGTCCAGTAAGCAATTGGTACCCACACTGTTTGGCTTTTCTAGGAGCCACACCAGTAGAGATCTTTTTCCTTCTAAATCTGGTGTTGTGGCAGGTCTGACCATGATCACAAAGCTGGGATTTTTCCCAGTTCAGGTATTTCAGTTTGTTAATGCCTCCACCAGAGCCTGAGAAGTTTTATTTCTAGTATACCTTCCAGAACCACTGCTGTCCCTCTGACACTGTTCTTCTCACAAGAGACAAATGGATATTGGTAATGACACTTTACTACTACTCCTCCCTATGGTATCCTCGTTCAGGCTTTGTAGAAAATAATTTCTGCAAGTATAAGGAGGGAAAAAACTCAAGTTCATTCTGTTTTTAATAAAAGGTATGAAAAGCTGTACAGAAAGCAATATCTTATTTTGATACAGATACAATCAGAAAATGAAATAATAGGTCAGTGCACTGTGATACAATTGACTAGGTATTAGAGGTGTACTTGCTCTGCCAGTCTAAGAGCATCAAGATACGCAAAATTATTAAAATCAATCCTAGTTTGCATACCTTATAGATGCCGTAAATGTTATGGCATCTTATACAGATTTCACAATAAAGCCAAATATTATAGCTACCTATTTGAGAACTTCATGCTGTCAGGCACGAAGAAAGTATTGATGTATCTTCCATATATAATTAATGATCCTGGAGAAGATCTTCATTGATTTCTGGGAAATTATGTCTGGTTTTTTTTCACTCTGCATAATTTTTGTGGAGAGTGGTCAGGATAGGAAGTACAGCTGGATGGTAGGTTGGATCAGAGATTTCTTTGCCTCAATATATTTAGCATCCTACAAAGATCTCTACATATTAAAGTACTCTGCTTATCCACTCACTCTTCCAAAGACACCTCAAGAAAAGGCTCTATTCCTGGGAGTGTTTATACATTAAGTAAATTATTTTACATTAGAATAACACATAGACCCATTCTGTAAAAAGAGTAATTATTTTCTGTCAAGCTTACCTTGTTATAGGACAATAATTTTTTTTTTAGGTTGTTTAACAGAATTCTAAAAAGAACATTTGTAAACCTGTATATAGCTACAGCTTTTGCACTGAAGGCTGAAATCACCCATGCTCTGATATCTGTGCTAAAGCTGAGCCCCAGCAGGTTGTGCAGCAAAAGGAGTCAAAATATCTTATTGCCATTTTTCTGCCGTCCGTTCTTATTACCCATCATTCAGGCTTTATAATTTAGTTCTTTTCCAGTTTAGTCTTACAGTGCGTTTATGAACAAATTCCTGAGTGGTTATTTATGTACCAGTCTTCAGCGGTCAGCTCTTTTGGCTTATCTTATAGAAGAGAAAGGAAAAAGTCAGCAGTCATCTCTTTTTTTTTTACATCTGGAAAAGTATCTTTTTTCATACAATTATAACTGTTTGACAGGAATTTGCTCTAAGTTAAAGAATATCTTTGGATGGAGATTAAAAATGGAAAATTACATCTTCAGAGATGTACTTTTCTTTAAATTACTAGTATGTGAAAACTGTTTTGGAACTTTAATTGCTGCTACAGACTTACTACAAAATAAACTTTGCAATAAACCCTAGCTGATCCTTATCTATAACCAAAAATCTCCACACTGGAGAATATAATATAGGGTGAAATCATGTTTGGATTTGGAATATTTTGCAGCTGAGTCCAACAAGGCAGGATTTCCTCTTTCAAATAGCCCCAAACTTCTCCTCCTCTGTGTATGTGGAGATTATCTGGATCCTGCAATAATTGCTGGTTAGGTCAAGTGCTTGATTTTTTACAGTGAGGAAACTTACATACTTTCTGGTTTTGGCCTCACACAGAGGCATGATTTCTCAGGGTAAACTGGACAGTCCAAACCCAGAGTTTGAGTGACCTCCTGAGTTAGAAGCTAACTTCTCTGCTCAGTGCCAGCTCTGAACCCTAACAATTACGCCTGCTTCCAAAAACTGCATCTGAACCTGTCATTCTTTTAACCATTGTGATTTTGGAAATTTGCATCTCTCTGCTCATCCTGTTTTAGCATACTGCAGGTGGGACAAACCTGAGGCTCAACCCCAGGAGTGAAGGCTTCGTCAAAAGCTTCCAGAGTAGCAACCACCGCAAAGTTGATAAGTAAAACCCCTTCTCATCACAGAATCACAGAATGGTGGAGAAGGGACCTTTGGAGGTCATCTAGTCTAACCCCTTGTCCATGGCTCCTTTCCCCTCTTATGAGTACTCACTTGGAGAAAACCTGGACAATGCACACAGCTGCAAGTCTCGTAGCAATGGGCAAAACTCATATTCCATCCCAGCACTGTAACAAAAAAATCATGAAAAGAGGTACATGCAGTGAACAACGAGGGAGGAGGCACCTTGCTCAGTTTGGCCCATGATTTTAATAGCAGCAGCAGGACAAATGAGGGGTTGGAATCCACCACATCTGGCTTCAGACGTGTGCGCCAGCCTGTCAACCCGAGGCTCCTTTCATGCTCAGCTGTGAGAGTCAGCATCTACAGGCAGTGATTGATGGGCCTGTACTGGGAAGCAACAAGCAGGCCCTTTCAAAGTGCCTGCTGCTTTCCAGGAGCCCTAAATAGAGCCCAGGGTGACAAGCTGGGACATAGATGCCATTGCTAAAGGACAGATAAGCCACACTGAAAATAAAATTATGAGTACCTTTTACTGAGGAGCTGGAGGGGTTTTAATAGATTTTGGCCTTTCTATGAGCAGCATCTGTATACATATTATGTGATGCTAGGGCTGAACATGTGAGCAGTTGTTAAAAGAATACTGACACATTTTACTGTAATTCTGTACCCAAATGCTCGCATTAGCTCTGAAAAAAAGCAATTTCCAGAACTAGAACAGTTGTATCAACATCTGTATCTTGAACCCTGTGCTCAAACGTATCTGCCCACGTGTATTGTCCTGAGCTAGTCTGGGAATCCCGCTGCCAGGGCTGGACTACAGGTAGGATAAAAAATTTGTTCATCCCCCACCACTGGACTTCATGTAGCTTTAGGTTTTAAGGCTTTTGACTTCTACAATAGAAAACACAGGTCAGACTGATTTCTTTTTCCTCTCTGAGGTTTTTCAGATCACTAGCTGCTCTGGTTTATTTCAAACACTGTGGGATGGTTTGTGCTACCATTACAGGACTGGCACGAGCATGCTGGCCTAGCTGAGCTGAGAACCAAACTGCTTATGTGCCAAACTTACTTCACCACAAGACAAGCAGAGGTCAATGACACAGGACAGATATGCAGCCTCTGCTCCTCTCCTCAGAACTGACATTGTTATTTTCCTGGCATTTTCAGTACCTGAAAACGGAAAGGGGGATTTACTTATCTCTGCGTGTCAAGAGATGATAACTTCTTTTGCCAATTCTGTTAGAAATTTTGCTAATTCCGTTTTTTGGCAGTACATTCCTCGCTCAGGAAGTATAGACGGAGTGTCACACAGGAGGAGTTCAAAAAAATACCGGTAGTTAATGACTACGAACATAATTGCTCCACCTTTTTTTTCCATGATGTAATGTTCCAAGAAAGACTGTTGCACAAGAAAGCAATCAGAGGCAGGTTAAAATACAAGGAAATGGGTATAATCTTCTCAATAAAGTAATGCTATCCTGACATGGCTTCTGTGAATAGATTTGTTTGTTGTAGGCATCAGAAGGCACTTTACCATTCTTCTGCACTTTCCTGTTATACTTATTAAAACGGTTTTCTTGAGGTATTTTTGTTTGTTTGTTTGTTTGTTTTTTTCCTGTGCAGCCTTTTCTCTGATGGAAAAGTATGCTCACATTTTGATCCCCATATGTAATTGTGGGATCAAATCCTACTGCTTTTTTTTAAAACTCGTAAATGCTTGGGATTAAGTTGGGAACTCTAACATTTAAGTGTCTATGCCTAGCTGAAATGATTTAAAAATACAGGAGCAGATTCTGGCTGCAATATCTGCATTCATGAAGAAAGAGAGAAATAATTTAAAATGTAGGACCGTTAAGCAGAGCTAATTACATGGAGAATATATAAAATATAAATAAAATTATACACATATACATATGTGTGTGTTTGTGTGTAAATGAATAGATATAAAGTACCTGTATCTATATATAAAAGGCTGTTAGACCATGCAGAAGTAGTAAATTCATCCTCTATTGAACTGTGAGTTGTCCACTATAATCAAACCCAGAATACAGGTACATACAGAGGGTATGGGAGTCAAAGAGATACCGATGATCACCAAAGGACTGTGACCACTGAGAATATTCACCAGATCTTTCCAGTGGTATAAGTTACATGTCTTGCATTTAAAAAGTTTATCAAATGCTGTTAAAGTTAACCAAAGTCATTTCACTGAGACAAAGAAAATTTGCCATCTTTCTTATGATGCCAATATGTCCAGTTTGTTTCTATAGCAACCAGCAACCATTAGTTTGTTAACAAAAGTTTCCACTCATCTGGAAGCTTTCAATGAAGTACCCACATTTTCCATTCCTGAAAGCTCTTGTATCCATCTTCCCAACCTAAAATGCCACTAAAATTCTTTGAAAAGATTTATATTACTAGTAACTCATCCTATTACTTATCATTTTTTATTTGGAAAACTCTGATAATGAAAATACTCTACATTTTTCTTTATACTCTTTTGGAAGGTTAAATGAGGCAAGGGGTTCAAACATATCATCTCTGAGATCAAGAGAGATCTCGTTCTATAAAACAAAGGATTTTGATGCTTGGCTGCTGCTTGCTCTGACTACTGCAACATTGAATGTTTTAGGCTGTGGCTCTGTTAACCCCATGTACTGATGCTATTCCACTTCAGAAGTGCTAAAACTGAGCTGCAAGTTAGGGAGGGTTCCATGTGCAGCTGAACACCACAACCTTTATCTCCAGAGCAGAGAGGCAGAGTTGAACAGCCGCAGACCTTTTGACTCTCCGTTTATATTGCCTACAATGAACTTCAAGCCAAAGGTTTTCTTTTCACTCTCACAGCCTCACTGACTGCATTCTCCCAAACACATTTTATGCAGCAATGTGGTGGGTGGACTTTCCCATGCTATTCCTTCTTGAATGAATGAATGAATGAATGAATGATTTTCGTTAACTTCTTACCTGATTGTTCTGTGCTAACTTTCCCAAGGACAGGATTACGTGAAAAGGTGAGGATTTACACATGACTTTGAAACAACAATGAACTGAACTAATTTTTATTGAAAACAAGCCATATATAACATTCTGTGTAAATTTGAAAGCCAAACTTCCACCAAGTCAAGTGGAAAACCTATGTTCACACCAGCTGTCTACTGATCACAAAGCCAAGCAGCTGAGATCAACAGTTAAAGATTCTGCAAGGGTTTATTGACCTTCTGCAATGAAAATATGGTGACGTAAGAGATGCAAGCAATGGTTGATTAACTTCAGTGAGTAGGCTGGACAAAGCGAAATAAGAAAAATTGGGGAGAGATAAGCAAAACATAAACTCAAGCCACCGAAGAGAAGAGTTCATCAACTCCTGAAATGTGCATTTCTGAACCCTGACAGAAAGTTATACATAGTGTACAGAAAATATCACCTAGTCCTTCTTTTTCTAGATAACATATGCTAGCTATTTAACCCCTGCGTACATGGTATTAGTATACAGGCAGTTAATTCTTTGGCTGACCACTACAGCAATTCACAAACTACTTTTTAGTGCAACTCGAACTGCAAAACGCCTTCTTTGTATTGGGGCTGCTTCTGCTTCAGCTGTCAGGAACACTTCCCTGGCTTCAGTGGGATACGTAGAGTATCACCCAAGACAGAGAGTCAGCTTTGAGGACTGGGGAGGATCTAGGGTAGTTTTTTATGCTGTTGCTAAAGGATGGTTCTTCTTGACTCAGTGATGACCAGTGCTGGTCAGCTCTGACCGAGCAAGCACCAGGTGCATGTATTCATATTTTGCGGGTGGGTTCTTGGTGTAAACGGGAGAGACAAGAAGGTGTCAGAAACAAAGGGGCAGATGAGAAAGGGGGCATGGGGTGAACAGTTCCCTATACTATCCACATGCACATGGCAATTGCAGTTACTGGTTCTAAACAGACTGCATCACTGACTACAGGTTGATGTTCCATAAAGCACCCCAGTAGACGTTTCTTGACTCCATCTGAAGATCTGGCTCCTCCTAGAAAAGTCCTTATCGGGGACCTAAATCTAACCTGCTATGCCTATACAAACCAGCTTGTGTCAGTGAAGGGGGAAGCAGAATTTCGGCTGTGCTTATAAGCTGAGTACAGGCACAGAGAAGAAAGCTCCTGGGCCAGAGGAACTGGTCATGGAAGGAGCGTCCAAGAATAAGGTGGCAGTTGATTTGATTCAAGACAGAGCACAGCCTGGAAACATTCTTTGCTTGCTTCAGCACTGCTTGGAAAACATTGTAACATTTCTTTTTAAATGAAATTTTCTTTAGAAAAAAAAAAACCAACAAAACAAACAACCCTCAGCATTTTTGAAAGCAACATTTGTTCAACAGGCTTGTGCCAATAATCTACTGACAAAGAGCGAGTTGCGAATGTAACTTAGCAGAAGTCCTCCCAGGACTCTAGGACTGGGTCAGCCCTTACCTTGCCCTTTGCAAACAGAGGTTACGCCTCTGTGGTTTAAAGGTTGCCAGAGTTGTAAATATAGGCTATAGCCCAATAGGAATCACTTAAGTCGCCAACTCCAACACTTGAATTCATGGGAAAGCATTTAAAAATATGTTTATAAACCTATCAAACTCTGCTTTCAAAGGAAAATGCTGGTTGTCGGTTATGATGTCATTGTAAAGCTGAAACTGGAGGCATTCTTTTAGTCATTAACTTT
Source organism: Charadrius vociferus (assembly GCF_000708025.1). Classification (NCBI taxonomy): domain Eukaryota; kingdom Metazoa; phylum Chordata; class Aves; order Charadriiformes; family Charadriidae; genus Charadrius; species Charadrius vociferus. The sequence goes on along the minus strand of NW_009647874.1, from coordinate 3,052,239 downwards.
TTTCCCCCCAAAAGTTAAACATTTAAATTAGTATTTCTGTATTCATGTCAGAGACAGGTGCTAGGCTTGAGAACAGTGGCTGCTTTTGACAGCCTCAGAAATCATTCAACAACTAAGTGTCCTGGCGCAGTATGAGCTAAAGAGGGAATTTACAGTTTAAACATTAAACATGTTGCTTAGCTATTAAACAATTAGATTGTTCTAATCCTTAAGAGATGGAGACCCGTCTGTCATCTCCGGTTCTGGGTTTCCAGCAAATGTGCCCAACTATGTCATTTTCCTGTGATACCCAGATCACCTGGAAAACAAGCGATGAAAGAAAGGAAAAACAGCACAAACCTCCCCCGCGCAGCTCCTCGTGATTTTGCCTGTCTTATGAACAGAAGAAGTGCACTTTACTTTCAAGTAATGGCAAAAATTAACTTCATGGGTTAATAGCCTTCTTGGGTTGTAAGTGTCCCGCTGGGGCTAGAAACATCACTCAGCCCTCCTGCAGCAGCTGATGGCGGGTCCCTATTTTGTTCTTCAGGATGATATTTAATGCCGATGCCCTGCAGCACTGCAAAAACTTCTCCGTTATTTGGTAGGAGGCACAAAATGCTCTCCCACAGCTTCCTGACTGAACCTGCTGGAGATGCTTACTCATGGTGAGCAGAAGTGCCGGTGTACACACCAGCCGGCTGGGGAAGGCCTTGGGAGAAACCTTCGGGAGCGTGTTCACAGGGGTGCAATTACACTGATACCCAGATTAGCTCTGCCTCTGGGGAGGTGGTTGCCCATAATCCTCAGAAGCAGCAGCAGCGCGTTGCTGCCTCAGGACTTCAGTCTGGAATATCCACAATCCGGTGCTGCGGGGTGGTAGCCTCCGCATGCAGCCTCAGGGGACCCCAAAAAAGCAGAGCTTTATCACTCCGAATTCAAGGCTGGCTGCTGCCACTCTGTGCCACGAACTCATGCTCAGCTTCGCTGCTGCTTTGTTCATGGGGCTGCTTTGGAAGATTAAAAAAGAATAGCTGTGCTCCTTGCTTCATGCTCGGCGCCTGCAGGCAGGTAGGCCTCCGCTCCCTCCGCTCCTCCGGTTCTGCGAAATTAGGCGGCTGCCGGTACCTGTGCCCTTTCTCAACCCCTTTTCCAATTCAAACACCGAGTTGTGCAGACACAACAGTTAACATCGTAAGGGCCTTAAAACGGCTTACCAAAGTTCAGACCTGCACAAGTAAATTGCTGCCATTAAAGTGCCCATATTAGGAAGGTATAATGCCTCTGGTAGACCTGGTTTATGGGGACGGTTGCTAAGCAGCCCTGGAAAAGGCTGTGGAAAAAAACATCCTCAATGGACTATTGATTTCATATAATAAATCACTTGATAGCTGAGATATTCTTTCACTAATTAATGGATTTAGAGACAAACTTACATGGTCAAGGACCTGATGGCATAGCCCTCATTAAAAGAGTCGAACCCCTAATGGAAGAGAGATTTTGAGAAATGTTTTTTTAACATAGCATGTGCAGGTGAGTGACCAGCTCCTCTCCCAGAGAAACCAACTCTCAGGCAAGCATCTTTGTATTTTATAATCCTGAAATCTCCACTTGAAGCTATTTTTAAATCAATAAAAAAGATCTGTGTCAGGTCCTTGGTGTCTGCTCTCCCTTCAGTCTTTGAATATCCGGGTGACATGTACCACAGGGACAGTTTTTCCCTGTGTTACTGTGATTCCCATGGAGCCGCAGAAGTCAAGAAGAACCACCTTTAGAACTGAGAAAACCTCAAAACTTCCTTCTGTGTTCTAATGGAAATACTAGATTTTAAAACAAATTTATTTTGGTAACACACTGATGTATTTCAGTAAGCTACTCTGTGTCTAGGTCTCCTGTATATACTATTGGGGAAAATTGGAGAAAATCTTTCTGTCTGTTTTAGAGAAGTGTCTAGGAAGAAGGGTGAATTTATACTTTTCTTCTCTACCAGGAACACAGATGTCACAATATGGCTATCTAGGCTGTGTCATGGAAAATTTAAGAAGCATGTGACCTAAAATCTCTTCTGCACAGAGTTAATTTCCATCAAAGTAAAATATCAGCGGTAGAATATAACTTTTTTTTTAAAAATCTGCTGAAAATGTCTGTCATACTAAAACAGCAATGAAAATTATGAACAAATATTTATTAATATGTTTATGATTCTTCTCCCAACCATTTCGATTGTTTGATCGTATTCACTAGACAACACCTATGACAGTATAGGTGACTCTCTCTCATAGGATTGAAATATATATATATATATTGAAACAGTCACAGTATCATCTTCAAGAAATGCTTCCTTCATATCAAAGAGAAGCCAGAAAATTAAGTAGGAAAATATGACCTCCCTAAAAATGGAGCTAAATTTATGACACAGGGAAAATTCTAATTTGTTCAAATCAGCATGTTTTCTTGTCATTGTGAAAGCAGTTAACAGCAATTAAGATAGATCTTTTCCCACTATATAGATAAAGCTGGCTTAACATAACTGATGATGTACAACCCTGTAGCTCAAAGTCGTGCCTACAAGGAAAAAGTCCCAATGCCTCCTACAGCAAAAGTCAAACTAAACTGTATGAACCACCTGAACTCGTGCAAGCCTGCGTGGTGTGACTACCAATGCCTCCCTTTCCCAAATGCCACGCTGTGGGTAGCCCCAGCCCCAGCCCCAGCGGTTCCTTGCTCTGGTAGTAATTTCCAGTAGTAATCAATAAATGGATTAAAAGGTAAACAAACTGAATTATGTGAGTTACCATCTTAATGTATAAAATAGCGTGCACTTTGTCACGTGAAATGCTGTTAGCGCCGTATCTGGTAAAACAGACGATGCCTGCGAGCAGAATTAGAGAGATGAAAGTGCACCCGGGTGCAGATGGCACGGCACAGCGCGGGCAATGAGGCATTGGTGGGGACACCGCGGGAAGGTCCTTTATGGATCAGTTGCAATCAGGCAAGTGCGGCGTACGTGCTTTCTGTTTGTGCTATCACTGAAATGGTGCGGAGCGACCCGACAGAAAATTGTTCTGAAGCGGGAGCAGATGCATTGAGCTGTCAGGGGCAGAGCCATGACGAGACACCGTGGCGCCAGGGACACACCTTCACGTCTCCTCTATCGCTCTGCCAGGCTGAGGGGACCCTCCCTCCCCTCCCTGGGCAGCTTGGAGACTCGGGAATATTTTTCTCCCTGTGACGATGTCCCCCAGCCGTGCCCTCAGATACCAGCAGGGCTGGGCGCAGCGCGAGCGGTGGTGGAGGGGAGCGTTGCTGCTGTCTCATACAACCTGGGTGAAGCAGAGATAATGGGCATATCATACCCTGCCCTGCTGTCTCAGGCAAATCTCTGCCTGGATTTAAAGACCTTCCACCAGTGGTGAAACCCTTCAGCATCTGTGGGACCAGCTGCACAGGGCTGGTGGCAATGAAAAACAGCACTGGCTGCAGATACTGAGAGAAACTCCACAAGACCTTCAGCACCTCATACTGTCCTGAGCTTCACTGCGCCTTTTTCAACTATCTCCAAAAGCAAATAGGGTCCACCTTCCTGCTGTATCATGCTATGCTGTAAAGGCAATTCCCAAGCAAATGTTGGATATTCTCTTCTGTACAGTCCATCCATAAAATAGATTATTTTGGTGTAACAACGGACAGTATCAACTTTAGCAATTAACCGCAACTCCAGTTCAGTTTTCTTTGCTTTCTCAGTTTTTGGGGGTCTGTGTCAACGTATTATTTCCCTTTTTATTACTGGCATGTAAATCACCAGCCTCAGGATTAATGACGTCTTTCCCTCATTTTTTTTTCTTCCCATTTACCAACTTCTCATTTTCATAATATTATTTACAAAAAACCATAATCAGCCTAATACCCAGACCCACAGCAGTGTCAGAGCTAGAAGGATTTCTGTTGTCTGTGCCCTTTTATTTTTGGAGGGGAGGAGATTAAGAGGACAAACAATGGCAAATATGTGGATGGTGCCCCGAGGAAGGGTCCGTACTCCTGTGTTTGGGAGAAACTGTGACTGTAAAGGCATGACCTGGGTGACAAAGCATCCTTCTGTCGCTGCCAGTCCGCAGCAGCCGGGTTCTGTCATCCCTCACTGCCTGTGGTGAAAAGGGCAGCAACTAAGAACAATTCCCATGAGAAGAGACCTTCGTCCACCTTCTCATGCCTCAGCACTTTCCCACCCAAAGGCTTCTTTCCCCTCTTGTGGCGAACTGATAATCCTCAGCCAGTGGTTCACGCTCTCCAAACGCCTGCGGGGCTATCATACGGTGCTCCAGTTCCCTGCTCTACAGCGTATTTAAGCTGTGACTATTGAACAGGGGTATGAATCCCAGCACAGAGGGGGATTATGAGGTCACATTAGAGAAAAGAGTTGATGGAACAGTATATAAATGATTATGCTTCCAATAGCCTTGGCCAGTTTGCTCTTGCCAATGCTTTTTCATTGACATTACTGAAGACAGTTCTCAGTCCCGTGCAATATCCTGCAGGCAGATAACTGGTGAGGATCTGTAACATCGCTCTTAGGAGAGCAGGTGGTGACACTTTCATAACCGTATTTTTCAGAAAGGCTTCCTTCATTTGCAGGAAAGGTCATAAAACGAGACATGCAAGTACAATTACTGATCTTATGATTTTAGACCAAATTAAGTTTATGATTTACAATCTGATTTGTGTGTGAGAGATAAGGTTATATCCTTCACCTGAGAGTTAGATTTCTCTTTTTATGGACTACCTTTTGGCACGGACCAGGAGATTCAGGAATGACGGAGCATTTTCTTTTTGTATTTTTTTTCCATATAAAGGAAATGTTCTCAAAACTTGGCAATATTTATCTATCTGTTTCTCTTATTTCAGAGAATCTAGTATTACGAATAAAGGAACCTATGAAGATATCACATGCAGCTAGAGGGTTGGATGGTGTATACGCTGGTTTGATATTTAAACGTGTTTTCCTGGCTGACTTGCAGATAAAATAAAGAAAATCCTTTCATTTGTGTCTTGTTTTTAAATTTGTTATTAAAACCATAGGCTTAGTGCCCTATTTTCAGTTCTGGGGGTAAATGACAGCTACAGATATTCAGCTAATTGCTTCTGAGCTTTAACTTTAACTCACTACAGAAACAGTAGCCACTGGTTACTTTTTGCCATTTGGGGAAAAAAAAAAAAGGAGAGCTCATACTACCTGCTTTTTGTTTTATTTGAAGTCAAGACAGACATGCTTCGCTATAAAGGCACGCAGAGCGGTGTGCTATAAAGATTTTATGAGTTTGAGCTTTGGAATACTGTCTTACTCACAAGTGGTGAAGTCATGAGCACATCGTGGCTGAGATTCCATTCTTTCAGGAAACAGAGAAAGCCGGTGCTCAGCAGTATCTGACGGAATACCGGCCGTGCTAAATCCAGGGCAAATTCCCAGTGCCTTCAGGAACAGTCTTTTGCCAACCACATGTTTAATACTGGCAACACACACACACTCTCTCTCTCTTTCTCACACACACACACACATATATATTATTAGGTCTATATTTATATACACATATATCGGATTGCATGTATGAACACTCATATATGTTTATACAGTGTGTTCTTTTCACTCTCTGAATTAACAGAATGTTAACTCTCTTAATTAACAGGAATAGGATTGTGCCTGTCACATGTTTGATAGGGGATAGGGGAAACATATAGACAATATATATAGTCATTTATTATGTATTACTTTATATATTAATTATACTAGATACTATATACTACATAGAATTGCATCTTATATACTATATAGCAGGTATATACATATGCATGAACCTACATATATAGATTTGTATAGAATACGTTCTTTTAACTGTCTAAATTAGCAGAATTTAACTCTTAATTAGCGTGAACAGAATGCTGACTTTCATATACTTGGTAGAAGCACTTTTCCTGTATTTGGTAACAGCAACATATATATGTACATATACATATACATATACACATACACATACACATGCAGATATGCATATGTACATACATATATAAAAAATAATTAATATATATACATATACACATACTTATGTATATATCTACATACAAGTTTTGGCATATGTATGTATGGATACATACATATATATTCCCTATATATATGTATGTATCGATACATACATATATATTCCCTGTATACATATACTTACTTTTAGTAATGTAATGTGTGTGTACATATAGGCGTGTACATACCGGTATATGTTTATAGAGTGCGTTAACCCTCTAAATTGGTTTATACAAATCTCTCCGTGAATGGGTACTTATACGGCCGTACACAACCGTCTTTTAAAGTCACTCAGAGCCAAAACAACACTCCCCGGCTGTGCCGACCCCTCTGCAGGCCCCTTCACCCCGGGATGCGCTGGGGTGTAGGGGTTGCCTGCCCCCCTCGTTCCCGCACCCGGTCCCGGCACCTGCCGGCGGCGGG
>NW_009647874.1:2995271-3045121 GCF_000708025.1 Charadrius vociferus | reverse complement strand
GATGCTCCTTGGCGGGGCGGGATGGCCGGGCCTGATACGGGCGGCAAAAGACGGGGTTTTCTCGGTTCGGAGCGTGTGCGGAGGAGAAGAGAGCTCACCTCCAGCCCCCGCGCTAACCCCGGGCTGCGAGGACTGAAAAACCCGGAGTTCACCCAGTGCGCGACTGACTTGTCGCTCATCCCCCCGCTGTCATTTGAGCACTGGCTTCTTTCTCTTAAAATAACGCCCGCTATAATGACGGATCGATGGAAAGCAATTATTTATGAGGGCAGAGTGAGCCTCCTCATTGTACTTTCCCACCATTCACTTTCTTCCCGAGAAAGACAGAAAAGACGGCACTGAATGAGTAAGAAAGGCCACCTCTTCCCTCATGTGGAAAATATTTGTATTGCATAGTTTCACTGTGTTTTGTGCAGCTTATATATAATGTTTTTAATTAGCTCTCTGTGTCCCAAACAGAAGAATGAGTACACTATGATAGTCTAAGGAATGTCAGGTGAAGGTGTGCTAGAGAGCTATTTAAAAATCAGTAGATCTCCACAAATGATGAACTTTGTATCTTCTTAACTAGAAGATAATGGAAGGGAACAAAAAAAAAAAAAAAAAGTTTGTTCATGCTCCACTTGTTTGATTCAAAAGTCTTGATTTCTCTGCTCAGATTTACAATAAAAGCTATGATCATACTCATTTTCATAAAACTTAAAACTTTGACTTCTGCTTGGGACATTTAAATAGACTGTGTCACATTCTGGTTAGTGGTCAGGTAATTAGGATTCTGCAAACCCAAAAATTTGTACTCACCTCCTGCCACAACTAGTGTTGTAGTCAGGGGCATGATCCTCTACCCAAGCAACTTGCTGTGGCTTCATTTCTGCAGAAATATTGTATGTTGCATCCACTAAGGATGCATGTATCTTGATGCACGTTTCTTAATGCATTGAAGATGCATGCTTAATCTTGAGTACGTATTTGGGTGTTTGCAGCATCAGGACAGAGTTCAAGTAGGATACACTGAAATGTATCATGAATTGTAATAGCCAGAAAAGATGGAGTCTGGTAAAGAACTTATCTCAGCCAGTTGAGTATTGTAAAATTGCTCTGGCTTCTGAGTTTAGCTACAGCAAGAACTCTTGAGTAAGCTAAGACTCAGGAAGAAGTTTCTGTTTTATTAAAGATTACAGGGAAGCCATTTGAAACCTGTAAACACACATACATACACAATAATACGTAATTTCTGTAGGACTGTACATTCTGACAATCATATTTTGTGAGTGCATAGGCATCTAAAAAGTAAAAAAAAACAACAAATGACTTGACTAATTTTCCAATCTGACTGCAGTGCGCTAAACAATCAAAGAGCATAGATGAGGAAAAAAATGTGTATAATTTTTAAATCCCTTCAGTTATACCAAATGAAAGCTGGTGTGGCTAATCTAGGGCACTACCGCTGCTGTTCTAAGTGTGCGTGCGCTAAGCAATGAGGGCCGGACCCAGGAGAGGCCGTAGGTGTGGTAGTGCTCAGCTTCACCACACCTATCTGCAGGTGCCCTGACTCCGGGACTGGAATTAAGAACATCCAGTTCTTGCTCCTGGTGCTCCGTCTGTGCTTCCTTATCCAGCGAGCGCATCAGGTAAACCTTCCCGGGACAGACTCCTGTCGCTCCTAAGTCACATTCCCACAGCGGCGATTTTTCACTCGCTTGTGCCTTCTTTTATGTTGAAGGTAGTCCTGGTGAGCAGAGTTCTCTAAACACCGAGATACAGAAATGTCATCTTTCTTCAACCACCGAGACACAGAAATGTTTGCTCTGCCACATCCCATGGCGTTACTAAGAGTGGGCCCTGTGTCTCAGTTCAAAGGGATGGAGAGGGGTTTTCCAGCCCGTCTCACTGCCTGTAGCCCCGAGGAGGCTCTCAGGTCCATTCCTCTCCCCAGGTGTTCCCTGCTGGGCAGCACAGGCATCTCGCCCCTGTCCTGCTGGGCAGTGTGAAATCCACCTCCAGACTCCTGCACTGCCCAGGAAACTTCGGTGCTTAATCTGGCATCGCAAATTCCTTTCTGGGGCTAGGCGCTGAATGCTTACGCTTGGCACTGCTGAGCAGCAAACCTTTAGGACCGGAGCCCTAAGGTCTTTTGAGCTGCAAGGAGCTCAGAAGATAGGGTCGCATTTAATAACAGCTCTCACACTGTGTGAAGGATCCCAAAAACAACTGTATTGCAGCACCTGCTTAGCACCTGACGGGAGGCTTTTTGAACAAATGTGTTTTCACAGAAGTGCAGTTTCACTGGAGCTGAAATGTTCCAGAATGTGCTGATTTTTATAGGGGATTCATCTGAAAGGTTTCTCAGGTCCCGGCTGTGATTGTGAAGCTATAGGCTAGGTTTAGAGAGAGCAAAAGAGACATCACGAAAAAGGAAAACCTGAAGTTGTCGAGCAGCACTTGAACATTTTGGCAAGGTATATTTTCACAAAGACATTAGAAACATAGTGCTTTTTATTCCAGCGTAGAACAAGGGCACATTTGGAAATTTAAGAAATTGCCTTGAATGGAATTGTTATTTTCTGGCTACCTCTACTTATTATCTTGTGTGGTGATACCGTATAGGAGGTATGTTACTAACACGCTGATGGACTCCACGAGTACATTAGGTGGGAGCCAGTGCACCAGAAGTACGCTGCAGTCTCTAGGCAGTGAGACTAGTCTACTTTACCTCCCAGTTTTGCTTAATTCTTCTGCTACTAAACCTGCCAAAAGTTGTCTGACTGATCCAGATTCCCATTACTCCTATGTTTAATCACAAATGCACAATTAGAAGTGCTTTTTCTGGGAACTGGGCTGATATCCTTCCAACACTTCTCTCCTGAAAAAAGATTTAAGCTGTTCAGAAGGCCCTTGGAAAACTCCCGTATAATCAGAAGTACACTGTCTCAGTGGCATTTCCAGCATCATAGTGCACTGGATGTCACCCAAGAAGTAGGAAACCAGGACTCTAAGGACTTTTAGCTTGCAAAATACTGACCTTGCACATCAGGCAAGTGTTCTAATGCCCAATGGCCTGAGGGCAAACGTCTTCCATCCTCTTGAAGTTGGGTCACTGCATAGTCAGGAGCCCAAGAACAGGGTCAGAGGAGGAGGAAGTAGCTGTGGTCCTGGGTTCAGCATAAAAGTCTCAGTATTCATGTACTGCAGGGGATCTGCTCCCAGGGCACTCCTGACCACGTGGCTGTGGGTCTGGCAGAGCAGGGAAAATGTCCCTCATCCTGCAAGGCACCTGCGCCTGAACTGATGTGCGCTGGATCCTAAATCCTAGCTCTCTGCCCTTAAATGGGGAACCACAGCCTGTCCCTGGTCACCTTTGAACGCCTTTCATGGAGGCAGGCAGTCTTAAAAGAGTTTTGATGCTGTTTATGTGGCTACAAAGCACATTTAACTCAGTGGAAGCCTTTCTGTTACCTTTAAGGATGAGGCGAAGTCCCAAAAAACTCTGAGAGCGTATGAACTTTCCAAAGAATGACTTACAAAGAAGAAAAGGAAAAGTTTTCTATTTTTATATTAACAATAGACTTTTCATTGCCATTGCATTACAACTGGTCAGGATGATTTTTGTTTTCATTAAAAGCTGCGTTTACAAAAATTCCCTCCTCTTCAATTTTTATTGAGAAAATGATTTAAGATACTTTTGAAGGGCTTAAAAAACCTTTTCTTTTAGCAAAATCTACTTACTCGGGGGAAATTTCAATCACTATATTGGAAATTTTGGCATCCTGCCACTGTAGAAACTAAGACAAACCATAAAATGTTTATGTGCAAGTGGCTGAAAGGTCAAGTCTTCAACCACAAATTCTTGGGTTTCCAGGGTCATTACCTATTCTGCCAATATAGAATATTGGTGACTCTGGTTTTGAAGAATGACCATGAATTTGGCAGTCCTTCTAATGAGTCACATAGGCTGTGTTTCTAAATATTAAAAAGCAATCCGTGTTCATCCAGAAAGGAAAAAAAATGCAGCTTCAGCTGCTTACTTTAAAAATTAGCTTTAATAGTTACAGAATATGTAAGTAAAAAGTCTGTAGATTAAAACGGCTTTCCCTTTGGTCCTTCTTAACCATTTGTTTTTCCTAATTATAAGTTCAGACTTTCTTTTACCTGGAAAAAATCTATAATGAAAGGAGAACTAACAAAATAGGTGTTTCAAGATACAGAAGCCTGAAATTGGGAAACTGGATGTGAACTGTACCAAGCTTGCACTAATTTAACTGTTTCGACTACAGGTGTGATTTTTACTGAAATAGTTTTACTGAAATAGACGCCCGTTATTACCACACCCAGTGTTTCCATGCAGCTCTCATTTAAAATAATTTAAATGCTTTTTAGTTACGCAGGAGTTGTGGGATCTTGTGGGTGTGGATAGTTTTCTGTATAATTATGTAGGCCAAATATAGATAAGGAGGAGCCTGGAAAAGATAGGCATCGCCGGGACCTGGAATGTGACCTTGGTGCATAAGGTTGATCGTTCAATTAGATTGGCCAGAGTAAGTTCCTTCAAAACTTTTCCCATTCATTACCCAAAGTCATCCTTAAAACAGTCAACTCATGCAAGTAACGGGAATCTTTAAATCAAAACTGCGTGGCTTTGAGAGTTTTAGTAGGCTAAGGAACATTTAACCATTAAGTCCTCAATCAGAACCTTTTTTTATTTATTTTTTCAGTACTTTGCACAGATCTTTATGAGAGACTCCTGACACTACTGCAATTCATATAAAACAGAAGACGAGCATAGGAATACAGGCTATAACTTACTATCACTTTACGGAAAACATGTTGGTTATTGTGAAATTAATTTGGAGGGTCTGCTAAAAATGAATAATAATGTGACTGTAAATGCTTCCTCATGGTGGCTGAGGAAGTGACCATGGGTGGCTGGGTGCAGGTCACATGTGCTATTTCCCCTCCCTAGCTTTGAGACTCTAAAAGACTTCTAAAAATGAAATTAATGTACTCCTTAAACTCTTTTGTGAAGCTATGCATGGAGGAAGGGGTGGTTGGTAAGATATTTTTTTTCTCTATCTAGATGTAATTTCCTCTAGAAAAAGGTGTTTGCATCATGTTTCTGGAGAATTCCACATCACAAAAATCCCCACACTTTCACAAACAGAACTGCTGTACACAGTTGCTCCCACCAGCCTAGCTTTTAACTGGAACATCTAGCTACTAAATTGACTCTCCACCGACTTAACTGAAGTAACTACCGTAGCTGACAGATTTGCCTTGACCTGTTTTGGTGGTCCAGTTCAGCCTTTGCAATGAAAAAGAAATTTCCCTGCAATTACTGTTTATTTACTGTAGAAACTAAGATTACAGAATCCAGAATAATCTCTTGGATTCTGTACAAATAACCATCTTACTTTCTTGTGTCTGAATTTCCTTTGAAGGCTTTCATCTGTATCACAAGTTGCCCTCAATAGTGCCTGAAAGCTGTCTCCTCATTCTGGTTGGATTGCTTCTTGGTGGGATTATTTTTGGAGCAGAGGAGAAGTCCCCACCTGTAATGAACAGTGATGTTTTTTTCTTGTATCTTTTACCACCCATTGTACTCGACGCTGGATATTTTATGCCAACTCGTCTTTTCTTTGAGAACTTTGGTACCATATTCTGGTATGCCGTGGTGGGCACGCTCTGGAACGCCATCGGCATTGGAATTTCACTTTATGGAATTTGCCAGATCAGTGCATTTGGTTTGACTGATATCACGTTGCTGCAGAATTTGCTCTTCGGCAGCCTCATTTCAGCCGTGGATCCTGTGGCGGTGTTAGCCGTTTTTGAAAATATTCATGTCAATGAGCAGCTTTACATCCTGGTGTTTGGAGAGTCTTTGCTGAATGATGCTATAACTGTGGTAAGTTCCTTGATAAATCATTAGTTGATAAAAACGATAAATGATTGTTTGCATGCCACTCCGTTAGATCTTTTTGTATCTGGTTATTACAGTTTGCTAATAGATGGAAGTCCAGGAGTGCTAATATGTTTATGTCATTCTCTAAACTTTAGATTTAGAAACTACAGCGGTCTTACTACACCAGAGTAACGTGTAATGGTAGCATATTTGCTCTAGCGATTTTACTACCCGATCTCTTTAGTTTCTGTATCTTTGAATTCTGTTACTTCTGTAATCTGATACTGGAGGTTTTCCTCACCTGCAGAAATGTTGTTGGACAGGAGAGGGAGAAGGTCCAATGTGGGGTGACCCAGCATGTTGACAGGGAGAACGGGCAAGTCGTTGAGATGGTACGGTGCCTGGTTGATGCTAGCCTGTCGCATGTGCCCACCCAGCTGGAACTGCTCTGAGACCACCAATACATTTCTCCCACAGATGAGATAGGACGACCATCTGGAGGCAGTAATTTCTAATCATTAACTAGCTGAACTGCATTTGTGGTGCTGACCTGAGGACAGCGATCTGCAAATTCCATTAACACCCCCGATGCCACTCATTTGTACCTGGTGACACCATGGCTGGGACATTACTCCCATTCATCCGTGCCATAATCAAAATCCTGCCTGTGCCACCTATGTCCCAGCATACTTTCTGTTTGTGAGATATGGAGGTCCAGTTTTTCATATGCCAGAAGAATCAGAAAGATTCATGAATTGGGTCCGCACCTTCCCTGTCTCTGTCACTGGCTTCTTATTTCTGTCCCACTGTGCACAATTGTCCTTTCGTTTTCCCCTTTTCTAGGACTTTGCCTCACCTGCTTAACACATGTATATCTCATCATTTAATCTGATCATTTGGTACTGATCGTTTCTTGGGTGTCCATGGGAGTACTGGTTGTTTCTTTCCATTTACACTTCATGCTTTTCCTGATTTTGTTGCCATCCAGCCAGCTGAATCGCATCCTCTCTTACAGGCTTGCCTTAAAGACTGGCTTTTCTCACTAGCTCACAGCTGAAACTGCCTGCCATTGCTAAACTGGTGCTTAAGCCAGAAAATAAGTGGGTGGAAATACTGAATTTCAAAAGGCTTAGCAGTTCAGCCATGGCTGTGTCTGTATGTTTACTCTTAATGGCCACTCATGCAGTAGAATTTTCACACAAGTTTTTTGGGAGAAAAAGGTCTGTTTTTATGTTGATGCTAAACTTTTTTTTTTTTGGGGGGGGGGGGATTTTTCCAACCAAAATCTCATTTTTTTAATTAAAAAATCAGTCACCTTTCAATTGGAGCAGCAGTCAATCCAGCAAGATTTGCTAGGAAAACACTGCGTCCTGATGACGGAAGTATTCACACATGCCACTGCCCGATGGCAAATTACTCCCAAAACATCCTTTTTATAGGCGCTGGCATGGCAGTTTAATAACCGTGATGCATGACTTTCCTGTAGGCGTCATTATCGTCTTCTTTGGAGGTAGTCCTTTCTCACGGCATGGCTGCCCAGGTGCCCTAACACAGGGGAGATACTCTGAGGAGTCTGTAGGGCCAGCCCAGCATACAAACTGGCCATACATATATTCATGAAGGGGTGAAAGGAATTTAGAGTACCTTGGGTCTTACTTCCCAGCTATCGCTCAACGGGAGCACTTGGCAGGAGATCAAGTGGTTTCCACAGACTCTGCTAATGGTTCCTTGTTATGATTTTGCACACCTGCAATCATGTGATTATACTTCAAATGTGACCCAGGCCGCCACACAGATCCCCCGTGGGGTGTCCTTAGAGGACCTCACCTCCCCTGTCCGTGGCGGTGCTGCTGGACCAGTCCTCGCCGTGGTGCTGCCACAGTTACCCTGCTATCTGCTCAAAGGTGACTCTCTCATCCTCTGTCCTCGTTGTGTTACCGAGAGAGCTAACAAAGCCAACCAGCAGGCAGAGCTCAGAACCTTCCACCTTTCCTCTGCTGGAGCCCTTGAGTCCCACCAACCCTGGCAGGTGCCTCCGGTGGGATGCAGGGACGAAGCAGGAGGGGAGCTGGAGGCAGGCTGGCCGTTCCCAGAAGCTGCCTAATTCCTATGGCCACTGCAGTATGAAAAAAACCTCAGTGGCTACACAGATGGGCAGTGCAGAATGGCGTGGCTTTAGTAAACATACTTTCTAAATACTTTAAGCCTTTCTTCCTGCTATCCCACTTGCACTGCCTGGCTGCTCCTAATAAAAGCTTTTATTAGGATAGCAGTGTCATCTGTGCTTTCCCTTTTCACAAAACTTGCCACCACACCTTCATTTTGGATACAAAGCAAGGTGTGCTTTCTCAGGAATCTCAGCTCTGCTGTGTTTCTCAGATGGTCTTTCATGCCTGCTAGTTTTTGTGATATGCTCGTGCATTTGGATGATCCTTTCCTCCCACTGATGGAATTTTGAAGCTTGAATTTGGCTGAGGACAACGTTTGCCGGTTGTCTTCTTGTTCAGAGTCAGTGCTTTACCGAAAGACTGGGTCAGTGATAACTAGCTCAGTGATATTAAATGGCAAGATCACAGCTGAGCTTGAGTATTAGCAGTTCAAATTCCAATTCTGGGCTTAAAATCACAAAGAAGGAGCCAGTGTCATCACAATAATATTATTCCTGTGTTAGAAAACATTACAGCCGTGCCCTGTATTCTGCTTCTACTGAAAACATTATTTTAGAACACTTTAAAGTAATTTCAGAATTAAAAACTAGTAACTGAGAACTGATAAAAACAAGCAACTAGTGTCTAGGAAGAGCAGAGATACTCTGAGACACGATTAAAAAGTGATTGGTGACTTACGTTCCGTGGTGTAACCTTCAGCAAGTTCAGCTGAAGGATGTTGAGTAAATGCAAATCTTGAACTTGAAAAAAAAAATGCATTCTCATACCAAATGATTACAAAATGTGACCAGAGTTGATGTTGTTTAACTCACCTGAAAGCTTGGAGAGAGCTGTAAAACTGAACTGCTGTAGATTAAAAGGGAAGTGAACCTGATTTTGATCTCATTTGCAGCAGCGTAAATAAAGAACAATAGGAACGAGATTAAAATCGTGTTCATGACATTGCGTATTCCTAGCTGCTGCTTCTACCACGGCGGTCTGGTTTTGATCTGAGGTACAAAGGAGAACATTGCTTTTCTTCTTTCAAATAACTTACGGCAACAGACTTGAGATTTATGGGGATGTCTGTATGTGGAAACAACAGGCTCCATTCTGTTAGCCGGGTGAATTCTTCACTGTGAGGATGAGGTGATGTTACGGAAAGGCTATTGCTTGAGCAGATCAAAGTTACGTGCTTCTTTACAAGCAGCTTTCAGTGTCCTTACTTTAGAGACTTGCCTTATACATACATATATATATTTATATAGTTACTTTTTAAAATATAAAAAAGGCTATTTAAAACTCCAGTTAAAGAAAATAATCTTCCCTAATACATCCCAAGGGAGTATTCTGCCAGGTCAAATTCTGTAGGTGTCTTGAAGAATAACACAAATCTGGGGTAGTCCCAAGTTTCAACAAGTGACTCTGGGAAACTCCTCTTCTTGCAAACAACACAAGTCAACAGTATTTTTATTTCAGTCCGTGATTCATGGAGTCCTGGGAGTCTGTAGATTGAGAGGTCCTTGTAAAAACTGACTGACAAAGGCACATCTCTTTTCAATAGGTTTAGTTCTGGTATAGTTCTTTTCATGCAAATCTGTAAGGTCCACAAATCAAAACGGGTTGAAAACCAGTGGAGCCTATGATACTACTTTCCTGTCTTGCACAGGACATAGTAACAAGGAACAGGGCAAAAACTCTGGGAGTCTGCCTCAGAGCAGCAAGAGGAAGGGGTTTATCTAGGTGAAAAAGGACACTTCTGCCAGATGGACTCCTCCTGAGGGCATCATTGTTATCAAATAAATAGTTCATGCTCCTGCTCTTGTCCTGTTTGTTGCTTTGTAATGAAAATTGCTGGTGACCGTGCTAGGTTTGATTTAACCTTCTTTTTTCATGCTTGCTCTGGAATATATTTTTTTCTTTTCTTTTCCAGTTCTTTCCTTTCCCTCAGCCCAAAGGACCTGAAATAGGCTGTCTTTGTATTGGTCTATAGGGAGAACTTTTACCTCTGTAAGACTTATCAGATTTTGGCCAAGAAGAGCTGAACAACTTACTTTCTGTCATGTGAGAGAGAACAAGACTGCAAACATGACAAGTCCCTCCCAGTCACTCACTATTCAAACACCTACATTGCTAGCACAATGCAAGTACTTGAAAAAAAAAAAAATTGTTCTCTCAAATAGCGTTTCTGATAGAGAAACCTGTTTTATTTACTAAGAAGTCCAGAAAGAAGGAGGAGGTTTAACTCCTGCAACCTGTCCAAGATGAGTTATTATGACCACGGAGGTGTAGCCTCTGAACCCACTGTGATAGGAATAGGTGCCTGTGACCAAGCTTAGGTCTCTACAAGGGGATTGTGTAGCCATCATGGTGTCACCTGGCTGGGAGCATACATGCAGCACCGGGCAATGCTTACATCTCCCAGTTAAGCCTGCAAATGGGGAGACCCTTTAAGGTTTCCTTAAGAGTAACCGATTCCATTGTTGTCTGTTTTGTAGTAACTAAAGTACTGTATATTGGAGAATTGTGGACTTTAAATCGTGCTGTTTCCTGTGTAAAACAAGAAGGTTCTCTGGCTAAGAAAATGTGATAATTCCATTGACCCAGATTGTTTGGGAGGGTGGTTATAAACACTTTGAAAATTAAACTGGACAAACACATGGTAGCAAGTCTTTTAATGGGAATTAAATCCAAATCTCTAGAAATAATCTAAAGTTTGAAAAGTCCTTAAACCAGTGGATTCCTAACAGTTAATAAGTCAGAGAAAGAACACTCCATGGATGCCATGTTTCTTGTACTCCTTGGAGTGGTCACTGCCCATCCTCTGCCCTCCCACCCCATGCCAGATGGATCTATGGTCCAATTCAGTACTGCAGCTCTAGGTGTCTTACGTAGATCAAACACATTTGAAAATAATGTGATTTTTCACTGATTATGAAACCGTATTTTTTCCTCCTCTTTTTTTTTTTTTTCTTTGATTCTGGGGAAAATATGAAATGACCATTTGTGGAGAAATTAGAAGCTCTGCAAATAAATGAATTTGAAGAAAGATTAGATAGAACTCTGCTCCTGGCCTGCAGAATGGCATGAGTTAAGCAACCTGTCCCATTTGCAAAAATGGAAATAGTGATATTTACCCTTCTTTGTCTATCTCCTTGATATTTATGGATGACAAGTAATATTCCAGAGGTAAACAACAGCGTATCTCTAACGTGAGTTCAAGGTAGACAGAGAAATTCAAAGTTCAGCATTGAAGCAAGGGAACATAATGACACGAAGGGAAATGAAGAGTTCAGAAACATAATGTGCTTTCTTTTTCCTCATAGGTCCTGTACAATTTGTTCAAGTCTTTCTGCCAGATGCGCACAATTAAGGTTATTGACATATTCGCTGGGATTGCTAACTTCTTTATAGTGGGGATCGGTGGAGTATTGATTGGAATCCTTTTGGGATTTGTAGCAGCCTTTACCACCCGTTTCACCCATAAAATCCGAGTGATTGAGCCACTCTTTGTCTTCCTGTACAGTTACTTGTCATACATAACAGCTGAAATGTTTCATCTCTCGGGCATCATGGCGTAAGTACCCCAAACTTCAGTAATAATAGCACCCAAGTAAGAATGCCAAAGGAAACTGCAGAGAGGACCAGATTTTGCAAACTTTGCCATATGGCATCGTTCCATGGTGCATGGCAGCAATGCTGGCTTGAGGATTTCCGGCCTCTCCCCTCCCGCTTCCATCCCATTCTCTCAGCTTGCCACCACACCAGCTGTGTCACTAAAACTGTTCGTGGCATCACACCGTAAACCATATCTTTGAAATGTTCCAAGTTAAAAATAATCCCTTGTATTTTCAGTGGGGTTATTTTTAACTCGGATGAGTTTGGTGATCTGTGTCCTCATGTGACCCTACAACTGGTCGTAATGGCATGGCTGAGGGGTGGCCCACAGCGATGTAGGGGCAGTGGTGGCTGGGAGGGAGTGGGAGTGGTGGCTGAGAACTTCATGAACTGGCTTCACTTCCGACGCCAATATATTGTGAAACTGCGTCTTACATTTAGTCATGTGAGCAGCCACTAAGTACCATTCAATAAAGACAATGCATATATCGTTAAGGCAAACTCCTGCTGGATTACAAGCACAGTAAGGATTGGGTGAGTGTAAAATTTGCAGAATCTAGTCCTATGGTGATATAACCCTTCAGTTTAGTATCTTGATATGTGTGCCTGTGCGTTACAATGCTCTCTGTATACATCATTATGTATAAAATAATATTATTCTTCCCACTTCCAACAGATGAAAATATTTTCAGTCCTGGTTTTTCACTCCTGGGCTTCAGTAAAGAGAGAGCACAGCCTCTCGCTTGATGCTGTTTATACTGTAACAACCTCAACTTTAGAAAGAGTTTGATATACTCAAACTATTTGCTCTGCTTCCAAGTAACATTTTTAAAGGCCAACCTTCCTTAATGACTTTGTATTGTTCTAGTGGCAAATATGAGTCATTCAGGCATTAGGAGCATAGCTTTTTATGAAAGCTCAGGTGTTTCTTCTGAGTATCACTAATACTTGATAATATCTCATCTGATAATTATCTTTTAGAAAAGTTAAGGTGGGTTTGATATCGCAGTCTGGCCAGTATAAGGTTTTCTGGGGCTGGGAAGAAGTTTGCATGGAAACTTACAGCTGATGATTTCAGTAGCATAAAAATAGAAATATGCCATGAAACGGGAGGGGTTAGTACTTTAATATAAGTAAAGAGCTACAGATTGCATGGGTTTCTTTCTCTGATATGGGCCTAAATAAAGTAACATATGCATCCACTTTGACCGAGTTCATAAACGTGCCATCTCTTTACCTAGCTTCTATTCATCGCATTTGTGTGGTTTCTAGTTTCCTCCACTTCTTAAGTCAAATGTCCTTGACATCCTATGATCAAATACTTAAAGGGCTTCTAAACCAAAGACATGCGGCTAAACTGTACATGGAAAAAATTGTGGCCGTGTGCATGAAAATACTGATTTGGACATGCTGCATCCAGGATGTGATGGAAAGGGCACGGCGGGTCTGCTGGTGGCTCAGCGGACCCACCGCACGCTGGTGCCTGCAGCCAGCACACCAGTGCTTCCCGTGGCACGAACGACCCGTTCCTTTTCACTGGTAACGGCGGCCCCTTGCGTGGGTGCAAAACAGAAGAGGAAAAACAAAGTATTTTTTCCCCTCCGACAGCCCAATAGAAAATAAGTTATCTTTAAAGTGTCCTGTGTGTTGGGTTTTTTTGACTGTAAGTGTATTTTGTGCTAGCTAGCAGAGCTGGGTACGTCAGTGACAGCACCCGGGGAGGGGGCAGGAAGGGCTCTCTGCAGCCACACAGTGTCTCAGCTGTCGTGAGAGGTAAAGCGTGCCCCTTCCCAGCAGCGCTGCTGAGGGCCTTGGAGCTCCTGTCATCTCTGCATCCCCTTGGAGTAAATCTACCCTGCGCTTCTCACGTTTTGTTAGGCTTTGAACTGCAGAGGGCATTTTGCTCTGTGTCACAGTGCAACACGCACCGGTGTTGAGTTCCCCGTCGTTTTCTGCAGCCAGTGACTCATGGCGTGATGGCCTGGGTCTGACTTTAAAGTCAGCCCTCCTTTGAGCATGTGGTTGGACCAAATGACTTTGGAGTGTCCCTTACAACCCGGGTTGTTTATTCATTATGTGATTCTGTGGCCATTTATAGCCCAGCCAATAGGAAATAATCGCCTGATCTCCCTTTTTTCACCCATATCCATGTTACACTATTGATGCCCACTTCCTTCATAACGAGGTTCCTAACGATACTCAGCAAGACCTTGGGGTTACGTGCCGTACCAGACTTTAGGTGGAGGACATGATCAGGAACATACAATGTTATCAAATAAATAAGATACATCCACAGAGTGCCTCATTTCTGTGCACGTAGGAATTCACTGACAGAGGAATAGAGGGGAATGAAAGGTGCTTCTCCCTCTTCTGATAAGTCTGTGAACTCATTCTGGAGACTAACAATTCTTGAAGCATCTGTGTATAACCCCTGCACCGGGTTACCCAGCTGAAGTAGCGAAGGGACTGAGGAATGACCCTGTGAGCCCCAGTGTGCAAGTCCTCTCCAGAAGGAGAGGAATGAGCTTCTACTGTAATTAGAGCCGGGCTTGAATCAGGAGCACGGCTGTAAAACATACAGATGTGGATCTGAACTTTTATTTTGCTTGGTTCCATTTCTGATTATAATGCTGCTTTTTCTGCTCACTAATTTCTCATAAAGGCTGTGGAACAGCAGAACTATTAATATGTGTTTCCTTTTTTTTGCAACAGTGAGTTAGCAGGCTGAAAGGAGCAAACATTGAAAGTACTGTAAATTTAGTAGGTCAAGGAAACTTGAGGATTGAACCCAGTGGCCTCGTTTATTGCAGTCGTGACAGAAACTGCACTGTTTGTACAGGAGGACTTTTATTCTTCAGAGGCACAGAAGGTTGTAGGTTAATTGCAATTAACTGTTTTTTCCCTCCCCTTCTTGACCAAGGCAACTACCTCAGGCCACAGAAGGGGAAGGCAGAATTTATGTGTGTGGATAAGAAATGTAAAATAAAACATACCTAAGCTTTTGCTTAGATTATGGTGACAGTAAAAATTTAGTTTGGGAAGAACATATAATAATATACATAAAATCTTTTATATTTAAAGAAATTTATTTTATATTAAATTCTAACACTATGTTGACATACCATTTTCAAATTAAAGACACTTCAACAGTGGGTTTTTTTTTCCTAATGTAGATAAGCATTCTGAAGAGATACCAGATTCATAAACTAAGCAGTGATTAGATGTGGAATATTACTTAACTGAAATGTAACAAATAATGTACAGGACTATTTGTTATACTGGTGAACCAACTCATCAATTAGTTGACAGTAATTGAATGAATGCAAAATGTGACTGAAATTAATATTATATCTGTATAAGAGCATTGCCCCTTTAAATTCTAGTGGTTAAGCATGGGAGGTGTTTTAAGTTACAGCTTGCAAAGATCCTGATTAATCTGGTGACAGATTCTTATCAGTCGTCTATTTACAGTGTCTCCATTACCTCAGGATCCAAAAACAAACCGTATCCAGAGCGTGCTTCCCCACTCCCCAAGCTGCAGGGATTTCCTAAATGACTGTAATCATGAAAACCATTTATTTTAAGAGGGTAATAAATAGTACTGAGTGTTTTGTTCTGTCTTTGATGCAGACCTGACAGCCCGAATGCTTTGAGCAGTGAGCTTTGAGACTCTGAAATGACCATGGGTCTGGAAATAGCTGTTTTGCAGCCTGCCCGCTGCCTTCTCTCTGTATTTCGTTTGCTGCCCCGGCACTTGCCAGCTCCACTGTGTGCGCAGTTGGCTGGATGTAGCCGGGATGCATCGGACTTGTTACGCTTGTATAGACAAGCTGTGCACGCACGGGAGAACTGTCAAGACCTGTGAGATAACCAGAGATATTTGTAGGTCTGTCAGTGCAGCCTGTGGCTTGTGAAAGAGCTGGTTCGCCACTGAATGTGAGAGTTCTGGAGGGTGAAAGTGTTAAGTAGATTTGAAACCCTTCTTCACATGTATTTTTGAAGTTGGTCACCAGAGCTATGTGTAAACTGAAGAACCTGGGAATGTTTGACAGTTTCTGGGCTTAGGGGTATGTCCTGGCCAAGTCATCACTTCATGTCAGGACAAAATCCATGCAGGGCCCTGGTTCTCTCCCACTTTTTTCCTGACATGTACATGCACATATGTTTGTGGGATCTATGGTGGGATCTATGACAAGTCCCCAGTCTGGGCAACTGTAAGATCAGAACAAGGAGGACAGCTGTGAAGAGCATCAGCAGTCTGTCTGTATTGGCAAAAATGCAGGACCTCTGTTGTCCCAACCACATGCTCAAACTAGTAACCTTACCTAAACCACTGAGCGTTGCAGGGAGGAAGCTTGCATGCTCATGAAATCTACATCTTTTCTGCCGTGATGGATCCCATGTAGCCATGATGAGCTCTGCTTCCCACATAGCATCCTACTCTTGGGCCACAGAGGATCTTTCTCTTCAAAACCATCATGAAATCTCTGTCATGGTGTAGGTGGATGAAAATGCAGGGTGAAGTGCAAGTTGGGTGCACTCTTCTGCTAGCAAACCCTCTCCAACTGTATTTGTAAGCCCCTACCTGCCCCATCGAACTGCATCTGTCCCCACATCAGGTCCTCTTTCCTGGGTTTTATTCACCTTTATGTGCCTGCAGGAGCTGTGCTACTTGACAGAGGTCAGGAAAGTACACTGTGCCCTTTCCCAGTGTCCATGTGTCCTACCGGATTTGTCCCTCAAAAGTAATGCTGCCCAGTCACTTTATGGATACAGATGTGTTGGTGGGGTCAGAGATCTACAACTATGTTTCAGATCTTGGCCATTGTCCTCCAAAGCAGGCCATGCTGGCTCCACGTAAAAGAAGGAAATTTCTAGACAAAACTAACTTCAATTAATTAGGAGAAACTTGTTCAGAGTCTGCCAGTGACTACAGCCTCAGCTGCTGCTATGGACACTCTCTTGCAAAATGCTAAGAAAGTTTACTATGTGAAGGTCCTTTTGAAGTTACTTTTGCTTCTGGGATTCCCCTTTCTACTTTGCAAAATATTTTTTAATCCCTTCTTGTAAAAGAAAGAACCTAGACACG
The DNA here is from genome assembly GCF_000708025.1 of Charadrius vociferus. Taxonomy (NCBI): domain Eukaryota; kingdom Metazoa; phylum Chordata; class Aves; order Charadriiformes; family Charadriidae; genus Charadrius; species Charadrius vociferus. The sequence goes on along the minus strand of NW_009647874.1, from coordinate 3,028,371 downwards.
TGTGTTGATAATATCAGTGAGCTTTTTCTGAGCCCTCCATCAGTCTGTCTTTCCATTTACACACACATTCAGGGATGTCTGAGTTGGTCAGAGATGGGGTTCTTGGCTTAGAGGCAGGACACGCTCAGCAAAAGAGTTTCTGCAGTGGGATCTCCATGAGACGTGGGAGAGTCTTCTTCAACTTTTTCCAAAGAGGTGCTGGCAAACCTGCCATCCTCCTCCATGAGAGAGAGCAGCGTGGAGATTTCAATAGGAAGAGAAATCTCCAAATAATTATAATCTGAAAACCTGGTGGAACGGAGATAAGTAAGGGTAGGACAGGTCCTCATGGGCTATGTTCAGAAAGACAACATAAATACACATCTCTCACTGTTTAGGTTTAGTGTACATGGTTCAACCGAGAACCTGTACATGGGTGTGTATAACGTTTTTAACTGGGAAATCAGAGAAGATGTGGTTTTGCCCTAGATAAGCGAACTGGGAGTGACAGCTATTTCACAATGCATCTTGCATTAATTGCCCACCCTGATAGTTATTAGGCAATTCAGATTGTGCTTCCCTACGCTGACGCACCACCTTGAGGTTATCCTTCAGCCAGCTCTGCTAACTATCTTTAAACCTGCAGACTTTCTAACTGAGTGATCCTCAGCCATCCCTGCACCATGGGCAACCACACTGAGCAGGTGATGTACAGCCAGTAATGTCATTCTTCGCTCTTCCTGCTGGTTAAGAAACTGTTTACTAACAGAGGCTCAGAGCGTGGACATATAGGCATATTTACAGTAAGCCCTGTCTATTCTCTCATGTATCGGCCGAGATGCCCATTGCATTCATTTGTACATGCTTTAAATGTGCAACAGCACCGGCGTGGTTTCTGGGTGTGTATTTCTTCTGTGGGTCCATGGTCCCTATGGGTCTCCATGGCTCCTATGCACAGACTAAGGAGGCAGTGGCCTAGAGCGGTGGAGGATGACAAATTGCCTGTTGCCTTGCTGCTTACTTTGCCTGGAAAGAGGAGCTGGCTACTGTCACTACCATTGAGGAGGGGTACAGTTTGGTGGGATGACTGCTGGTGGGAAGGTAGTGAAGTCCCACCCCAGCATGTGCAGTTGCCATCTTGTCCGATATCCCTCAGCAGCAAGAGAAGCAGCAATCCCTGTTTTCCAGGGCTTCCCCTGGCTCTCCTCAGCTCTGTCTCTTTCATAACACAGAGTCTGAGTGACCCCTGCACAGATCACATGGATGTAGTGTGTGACAAAACTCTCCATATACTGATGGCTTCTCAGAAAACTCCCCAATGTGAAAAAAAAATCTCATGCCCAAAAATGTAGGTTCACCGAGTCTGTAAATTTGAGATTGGTTATGGAATAAGTTCTGCTTTGTATTTAAAGATGACTATGGAAAAGTGAATAATATTCTGTAGAAATGAGAGAGGCTAAAAAAAAAAATCAATCAAATACAGGATAATGTTTGCCTTGCAGGATTACAGCTTGTGCCATGACCATGAATAAATACGTGGAGGAAAATGTTTCCCAAAAATCCTATACGACAATAAAATATTTCATGAAGATGCTGAGCAGTGTCAGTGAGACCTTAATCTTCATCTTCATGGGAGTGTCTACAGTTGGGAAGAACCATGAGTGGAACTGGGCCTTCGTTAGCTTCACCCTCCTTTTCTGTTTAATCTGGAGGGCGCTGGGTAAGCGAGTCTCAGACTACCCATCAGTATTGTTTGCAAATGAAGCTTTTTACCTCTCCTCAAGTAGAGAATGCCAAAATTTATACAGAGTCCCATCAGCTTGTGGAATGGTCTTCTGATTTGTAAGGTGTCCTAGATCTCAGGGTCAGCTTTCACCTTCCCCCAAAATGGAACCCAGAAATCAATCTGGTCCTGGTCCTGCCCATCTAAAATCAGAGTATTTACGTAAACATTTATTGACAAATAAGCAAATTTTGCTTAAAAGAATTTGCAGTTGTACAACAATAAAAACAGGTTTGGGGAGTTGTTTTATTTATGTTTACTAACTTTGGGATTTTACCAGTCATTGGCATAAATAGCATCAAAACAGGAAACGCTGTGGTTGAAGTGTTGTTCAGGTATATATTGTGAAGAAAGAAATCGTATACGAAACTGCTTGGCTTTTCCTGAGTTTGCAGTACTAGCTCTTTTTGTTTTACCTTGAGACATAAGTGCAGGTCAGGCTGGTAGGTCTTAAGGTTTCCTCCTACATAATCATTTGGTCCCTCTGTGCGTAGAGGAGGTTCATCCTCTGGTTTGCCTCTGCACCCTTACTTCCAGCTCCCAAGTCTCCCTCCCATGAAGAAATCTGGACTATTTTCCCTCCTGCACCTGCAACCACACAATTAATACCTTATGCTGAAAAGCTCCTGGCCCCCACGTTCACCCCCTTCACCTGCCTGTATACTCCAGTCCGACACATCCCTGGAGCCTTTGGTACACCAGCATGCACTGGCATCTTCTCCCTCAGTCCCCAGTCCTGCATCCTTCCTGTCTATGCAAGTAAAATTAAGTGGGAGAATAGGAGTTTGCAGAATTCAGAGCACAGATTGATGGAGGTGACAAGCCAAAGTGTTCAAAATCACCTCAAATCCTATTTAAATAAATAAATTAGGAGTCTTGGTCTATACTGACACAGAATTATTGCAGTTCCAGAGGTGCAGAGTCTAGCAGATAGCTGTCTTGTGGAGATCAATTAGCTGCTTCAGGTCCTAAATCCAGCTGACCTGAGGTGGTTAGCTCAATAAATCTGTTTAATTTAAATGATGCTCCTTAGGCATTTTAAATTTTTCTTCCATGATGTTTTCAAGCTGCTAAGTAACATTTAATTTCTTCAATAATCGTAAAATCATAGGATCGTAGAATCATAGAATAGTTTAGGTTAGGAAGAGGCCTTGAAGATTGTCTAGTTCCAGCCTCCCTGCCATAGGCAGGGACACCTCCCACTAGACCAGGTATAATATATATAATATATATTAATATAGATATAGTATACAGGTAATAATATATAAAAATATATAGGTAAGAAGCAAATAAAAGTGTTTTAAAACAAATATTAGCATTGTGGAGGATTTCTGTGTAATTTATTTTCCCTTTTTTCCCCCTCCTCTCTTTATTTCTGTTTTTTTTCCCTCAGGTGTTTTTGTTCTGACTCAGATCATTAATGTGTTCCGGACAATTCCTCTCACTTTTAAGGACCAATTTATTATTGCCTATGGAGGCCTCCGAGGAGCTATTTGCTTTTCACTTGTATTTCTGCTTCCTCCTGCTGTGTTTCCCAGGAAGAAATTGTTCATCACTGCTGTTATCGTGGTGATATTCTTTACCGTTTTCATTCAGGTAATGCCTTTCTTCTTCTGGACTTCTTCTTTCTCAGACAGGCTGTAAATAAGCACTGGGTAGAAAAACAAATGTCGTAACTTACTGGAAGGAACATACTTGAAGGTACTCTCCATGGTCATAGTTTAAAAAAAATGCTATGCAGACTGCAGACAGGTAACAAAACTATGCCAGATATTAAGTACTTATGCTAACATTTAAGTAGTATTAAGCATTTAAGACCTAGTGAGGTTGCAGTAGAGATAAGAGATAATCTGGGTACAGCCCCAACACTAATTCCTTGTTAGAATATTTAAAGTTGTACATTTACTCAGGAGTTCGGTGTTGGGTATGGCACACAGTGGGCAGAGGATGGAAGACACTGAGGGCACTGAGAGGTGAACTAAAGTGTTTGAGTCATTATCCAGAGCAGTGAGAGAGATGTGAGGGGGTAGTACGTGGAATTTTAGGTCTGTAGGAAAAAAATATATTTTTTTAGCCTGCCTTTTATATGAGTAAAAGTGCCATGGGAAGTAGCAAGTGTCTGTGCTCATGCTTGGGAAAGGGGAAAAGGTGGCTGGAGCAGCTGGAGATTAGTTAGTTGACCTTAGAATGCAATCTGTGAAACCTGACTTTGAAGGATACAATAATTTAAAATACGGAGGTAAATGGAATGTGTTCTGAAAAGCAACATGATTTGCCAAGGAAAACCTGGTATTCTTTGATAAGGCAGTTTATTTTCTAGAGTAATTTCAACCTGGTATTCTTTGATAAGGCAGTTTATTTTCTAGAGTAATCTCATCTAACTGGACTATTGTAACATCTTTGAAGGAAGGGGCTATGTAGGAGATTGTTAGCTTAACTACTCGTTAAACTGCGGTTCAGATTGACGTTAGGATGAGGAAGGAGCTGACAGTTTCTCTTATAAAGGGATATAGAAGCACATGGGCCTTTGGGTCAGAAGGACCTCAAGTTGAGTTCTGAATATCTCTATGGGCAGAGATTCCACAGCCTCTCTGGGCACCTGCTCCAGCGTTCAACCACTCTGATCAGGTAATAGGCTGATGAGATGTTATTAATGGAATTCCTCAAGGATGGTTCCTGGGGATGGTTTTGTTTAATATTCACATTATTGACCATGGCACATAAACATAGGAGTTTTTTGTTGCTGCTGTTCCTTGTGATGGGCTGTGGAAGGTGTTCTCAGGGTGACAGCGAGATGGGGTATCATCTAGACAGAAGAGAATAACTGAGGGCCAGTATGATAGAAACAGAATGAAATTCAACAGTAGTAAGTGCAAACGTGTTCTTGCCAGGACTTTCTTGCTAGGGATTTCTCTTACGAAATGGGAACCTTTCGTTTGGAAAAAAATAGAAAGGGAAAAAGACACAGGTGTACTAGTTGATACCGGAGTAGACTTTAAGCCACCAATGCAGTGGGGGCAGAAGAAAGGCAAATCTGATCTGAAGGCATACTGAGGTATTTCCAGGTGTTTCCATCAGAGAATAGTGTCATGTTCTAGAGTGATCCTGGGACTGGTAAGCCTGTTGTGTGAAAGGAAACCAGAATGCCTTGGCCTTCGCCAAGAAGAGGGAATATAATTACTGTTTATATGAGGGAGTGAACACCATAGAAGGAGGAGCACTGTTTAAACTAAAAAGACAAATGTTGGCACAAGAACAAAGTGGTACAGAGTGGCCATGATGCAATTAAGAAGCAGCTTTCTAATTATCAGAACAATGAGGTTCAGGATGAGTGTTCCAGTATGAGCAATGGGGCAAAGAAACCTCACTACTTTAAAGGTAAAGCTAGATTCATTTACAAAAAGAAATATATGACTGGTTGTCTGGGATAGTAGGGACTGATATCAACACCATGAGAGATTCATTCCTCTCCCCTGTGCCAGTGCACCTATACAAATAAACAAATTAGGTCAATTCTTCCAGAAATAATTGTTCAAAACCATTATATCACTCTGGGATAGCCAAAACTTTTTCTTCTTTCTCTGAGAATAGTCAGGCAAGGACACATATTTACAAAAAGTCTTAGTGTCGCAATCTTGAAAAGCACTTTTAGTGCTTCAGTTGACACATCGTTGAGTATCTGTTTTGGAAGTAATCACTTAAAAAGAGAACTATATGTTTGCTTTGGAATGATGGGGGGTCTGTTTATTAATTCAGAAAACAAAGTGAGAGTTTTTCTAATATATATCAGAACCGAAAAAAAAAAGTTTAAAAATACTGTGGATGTGGTAATTGCTGTATTCCTGATGGGGTTTGTCAGGTTGCCCGTCTCAGACCTCTTAGCTCTAGAGAGCCCCTTCCTTCCTTCCGTTGCATTAGTGGAGTCTGCATGCTGACAAGGACTTCACAGCTAAGTGCAACACCTACTAATCAGAAGAGTGAATTCATTATTGCAAGTATTGTGCTGGATTTTGGGGTTAGGAAGGTGAAAGGGTATCCAGAGCTAAAAGGGTATCCACAACCATTTTCAGTGCTCTGACAGAGATGGAAAAGATCAAAAGGCTTTGTTTTTTCTTTACGTTTATGGAAAAAAACCCCAGAACTATGTGCCTTTTTTTTGTTGTTGTTGTTTTCACAGGGAATAACAATTCGCCCACTGGTGGAGTTTCTTGATGTCAAAAGGTCAAATAAAAAGCAGCCTGCTGTTGGTGAAGAAATTTATAACAGGGTATGTTGCAGCTTTAGTGTCATAGATGAAACCCTCCTATAGATGAAATTCCTAGTGGCTTTCAGTAAGACAAGGATTCGCCTATAGTATTACAGAGAGACACACACTCTTTTAGACTTCCTTTTGATAGCTGTTATAAGCACAATAACTGTAAAGCTTGTATTTAACCTTTGGCAATTACCAAAATTAACATTATTACGTATCATTATTTTGGAATCTTAATTTTCTTAATTGTTCACTTCTTGAGGTAAATTAATTTTCTGTAGTTTGTTTTACACATAAGATATGTGTTATTTTAGACCTTGGTTACATTAGGAAAGCTCTGGCGATTTAATTACATTACACTGCATTTGCGTTAGTCTGATTAAACAAATGCAAATTCCTTCTAAACACACTCTCAAACTTACTTAACTCTCACATCATCATCCTCTTTATGGATTTGTACTTAGTATGTGTATGTCTCCAATTATTGCAGTTTATTAGCCTTGTATATTCTTGAATGTATTTCTCCTTGCAGCATACCTGTGGCAGGTGGCTTGAAATTCTAAAAATGAGAAATAATAAGGACCACATTCAACAAAGAAGTCAATCTAGGCATCTAAAAGTCTGTCCTTTTAAAGCTTATCTTTTGGACATACCTACCATGATTTGCCCCCGAATTTGAGAGACCCCTGCTATGGTACTTGAATTAAGAGCAAACGAGCTGCCTCTGGGGACCAAGTGAGATCCTAGCTGAACTGATTCACTCTTTTGCAATTAATAATAAACTGAGGAAGAGTGTCTTTCTAATATTAGGTGCTGTGGACGCTTTGAGGTGAGTCGAGACCACAGTCCCCTATAATTGGAGCTCAGGACTTGATGCAACCTATCTCAGCTCTGTCCTGTGCATCCTGAGGGGCCAATGCCAAGGTGGGGAGCTACTGCCCACTCAGGCTCTCTCCTCTGCAAAGTCATACCTGGTTTACTGTCAGGCCTGGAGAAGTCCCTGGAGAAGTCCCAGGCATAGCCCTAAGTGGTTATGGAACTTAAAAGAAATGAAAATACGGCGGGGGGGGGGGGGGAAGTTACCTCTGGATTCAGGCAGGAGCTGAGCAAGACTGACATTGAGGAAAATAGCAACGAACTTCTGTCCTTTTGGGCTGTGAGCTAAAGAAGCTGCACAAGAACAAAACAGAGTCTGGCTCTGAGTTTGGTTAGACTACCTTTAGTTAAACTGAAGCACCGTCCTGAATTCTGACACTTTTCTGTTTTGAAGTAAGTTAGGAACTAATAATATCTAAGGGCAGGCCAAGCCATGTCTGTAAGTTTATGTAATGAACTAACGTTTCCTCTTTAGTTCTTTGACCACGTGAAGACTGGAATTGAAGATGTGTGCGGACACTGGGGTCATAACTTTTGGAGAGATAAGTAAGAATGTCATTTAAAACTTTTGTTATACAGGAGAGGCAAAACTGGCTCAGCAGCAACAAACGAAGGCTGTTGGGCATCAGATTTCATTTTCAGCATTTTAGTCTTGAAAGCGGATGGTTGTTTTTAGAATGTGTGGGTTACAAAGGGAAAGCAGCAAAACAATGTCTTTTTACTAAACCACAAGCAAGTAGAACAACATCTCCAGCTGGGAAGAAAGGCAGCCCTCTGATCCCAGGGGAAAGTACGGTACCATCTGAGGGTGGGTGTCCTCTCCCTGTTTCTGACTGTTTCAGAGCATTTCCTGTATGTCTGCTGAGCCCTTCGTCCCATCAGGCTTTCCTCCTGCAAATTGTATGTCTCTGCGGTGTTAAGTGAGGGGTTAGTTCCCTATTTGATGGGAAGCATACAAAAGCTTTGGGACTTTCTCTAGAAAGATCAAGGCACTAGCTGGCGTGAGGTGCATGAGAGAGCCTAATGGCAGGCAGCTCCACAGTTCTTGATGGTATGTATTATTTAAGACTTAGTGTCAGTTAAGAAGATTACCACTGGCAATACCTGAATAATTCTTGTGTTTAGTTTAGCTGCTGAATCATCATCGTCATTGGTTTGGATCTAACTCCCTTTTCTTAGAAGCACGCTCACCCAAATCCTTTAGACCCAAAGCGTGGGCATTGCTCACCCACCTTCTAGTCACTGCTCCAACAAGAATTTAAGTGTTTTCTACAAAGAGGAACAGCACCAGCAGGAAGGGCTGAGAAGGGCTTTCTCCAAATGACTTGAGGGCAGCACAGTGAGGGCACTCTCGTGACAGATGCATACATGACGCGTACAACTTTCCTTTACTCAGCCTGGTTCTCCTCCAGTCTGTGTGAGATCTTTAATTAACAGATTGCAGAGCAAAGGAGGGTCCCACATTTTCATGACCTTCAGGCCCAAATTCAGGAATAATTTCAGAATGGCCGTAGGGCAAAATATTTTCTGAGAAAAAAAATCACCCCAGTTGTAATCAATATTTTTTCACCAAGCATCCAAGAGGGTTACAATTGCTTTAGAGGAAGGGAGAACTTCCAAAGTTTTACAAAAGCAGGCTAAAATTTCAAAGAAAAAGCAGTCAGTGCAAATTTAGACCTTGTATTTGTTATTACAGTAAATATTTAATGTTCTCTTTGTCTTGATGAAAATGGAGAATTAAAAATAATATTGTCTAATAACACAGAACACCTAAAAGTTTAAAGTTGCTGCTAGGGAGACTTTCCATCAACATATTAACCAAAACACAGGTTAAGACTATCTATCTGAAGCAAAGATGAACTTGACCCTTTTTTATGTTACTCAGCAGTAGGTTGTTAATATGAATAGACACATTCCCAGGGAATAAACTCCTTCACAATTGCATTAGCCACAGTATATTGGCTTTCCTTAACTACGCACAGTAAAGATTAACTGGTTGGGTTGGTTTGCCTCACGGACAGGTTTAAAAAGTTTGACAATAAATACCTGCGAAGACTTCTAATCCGGGAGAACCAGCCCAAATCCAGCATTGTTTCTTTATACAAGAAGCTGGAAATCAAACACGCCATTGAGATGGCGGAGAGCGGAATGATAAGCAAGGTCCCATCGTCGGTGTCTCTCAGGTGAGCAAGCGATGCCAGCGTGGCCGAGCGTTTCGGCTGGGTCGCGTAATTTATTTCACAGCCCAGTCTGTAGGCAGGATAATGACTTTGACTCAGGACACTTTGTGTCCAAATGTCACCTGAACAGTAAGCGGATGTGAAACAGGAGCTTTTGCCTGCAGCTCACACACAAAGCGCTCGGAAAGCTGTGCTCGTCCGGAGCGTGTAGTTTTACAAGGGCAGCTGCTCATGGGAACAGTGATTTACCACATATAGCGGAGCTGGGTTTGAACCAGTTCCTGCCCATCTGCTGTGAATAGCTACAGGGGAAGCCTGAGGGGCATTTTGAAAAGCACCCTAATCAAATTTACGGTTTAATGTAATTTATATAAAATTTTGGAGACTGAGTTTTGAGCCTTACCACTGACTCAAATGAGATCAAGATTTCATTCCTACATGTTACGTTTTCACCCGTTCCTCGGTTGTTTTGAAATATTGTTTCCAACTCTAACAAAGGAAATAGTTCAAATGTAATTCCCAGTCATAAAAATAATAACATTCTTTCTCTCTTTCTTTCCTCTATTTTCCTTTTTTATCCTGCCACAGTGAATATCATGAAGGAAAGATAAAGCCGCTTTCTCCCACTGAAATGGAAAACATGCGGGAAATATTAACAAAGAATCTCTATCAAATACGACATCGAGTAAGGATGCAGTTTTGCATACTTAAACATCCCACTAATCTTTGAATATACTGATTACCTTCATAACATATCTTTGGGCTAGTGCAGCATCTGCTGTACCGCAGCGTAATAATTAATGTTGATATTTACTTCTATTGCCTGTGGATCCATGTCCTGTCATACGTACAGCAACATATTCATACTCCTTGATTTAAATAGGTTATGTGACCTTATACTATGGATAAAGATTAATGGTTTTGTTTTGTTATTATCTACAATATACTTACATTACTTAAAAGGGATCATAGGTGGAAATTCAACCAACGTTGTCCCACTTATATCAGTATTTTGGTCACTTCATGATATGAGATTAGATTTCCCATTTGCCTCCAGTTGTGAAGTTGTTTGTATTAAGAGCAGAAGTGATGAGCTGGAAAAATAGTGAAATAAAAGCAAAAGGACATTTCACATTTACCCTCCTGTGGCTAAGTAGTTTGAATGTCTGAGTCCTTGGAAAACATTCAAAAGCGGAGCAAGCTTCAGCTTGCTGGAGGTAAAAATGGCTTCCCCCTAGGTGACTCATCTTATCGCTTTCAAATGTGCATCCTCTATTGACATATTGACTGAGCTAGTCCAACGTGGGGGTAAACACTGTGTTAAGCCAGTTTTTCCCAATTTATCTTTCATTACAAATATCAGCAGGTTAAAAAAAAAAAAAAAAAAAAAAAAAAAAAAAAAAAAAAAAAAAAAAAAAGCAAAAGCAGGGGCTTGTGAAGCAGATGACTAAAAAAATGCTGGCATAATTGCTGTCCTTGTTTTTCAATATGATTTTGTTCGCAAGGATTTATGATGCTTGTTGCGACATTAAAACAAAAAGGCTGTTTTGCACTGTGCGTATAGTTCAACGCATTTGACATTGTGCTTTTCAGAATGTAACCACTGCTTTTATATTTCAGACAATGTCATATAACCGACATAGCCTGGCTGCAGATGCAAATGAAAAGCAGGCCAAAGAAATTCTGATCCGTCGCCGGCACAGCCTTAGGGAGAGCCTGAGGAAGACGAACAGCCTGTCAAGAGAAAGACCGGTACTTGCATTTTAGTTGTTTTACAGAAAACAGTTCTTTGTAGCTAAATCACATGCGGAAAAAAAAGTCTTCTGAAATGCAGAAAAAAATATTCCTGAATTTGGAAGACAACCGCACATCTGATGTCACCCTCACATCTTGAAGTGCACACATGGGCCCCTTAATTTATGCTGACCCCTTCAGCAAAGCTTCAGTCTTGTAGAATATGATATGGGAGTGGGATCTGCTGCCATAATTTTATCTCAGAGGAGCTGAACAGGCTCCATACGCAGTGTGTTTCTAAGGGATGGTCAGTATTCTCTATCAGCATTTTGGTGAGGTGTGGATGGTCAAGGTCAAAAATTACTTTGATACAGACTACTTACAGTATGCTTCAAAATATGGGAAAGAGGACAACTTTTGATCGAGTCAGTCAGGGTGGGCACTTCATTTGAAAAATGGTTTTGGATATTTAGTATTCCTAAAATGTAGTCAAGACTTTTGGGTTTTGACAAAGAAAAGGAAAACCCTCTCCACCTAGAAGAAATGGTGTGGCATGATGACATTCAGCTCTCTGAGGCAATCCTGCAATATCATCCTTGCAAACTTCAGACCATATTTGGACATAGCACGCTGATTCAGCAGGGAAGCTGAATCCCAAATCACCTTCTTATTGGAGAATAATCCTTCGTATTGGAGAAATTACCCATCCTATAAATACGTATTTTCATGTTACAGGAATACTTAGTGACTGGTACCTTTATTAACACCTTCAGCAGCTGAGGCTGGAACGATGTCTCCAATAAGTGCTGTATCTCATTTGTGATCATTACTAGGGTTACTGTGGCTTTAATTGTGACAATAAGTCTGTTCCTGAATGATTTTTCCCCTCTCAAACAGAGTTACATATGTTGTCATTTTCATACAAATAAATGACATACTAGATGGAATAATGAAAGACTGAGCAGAATTAAGACATTTTGGGGGCAGAAAGAGAAAGAGAGTGTCTGACAGCTTTTTAAAATGCACAGGCTGCAATTTTAAAAATAATCATCCTTGGATAAATTCACCTCAGAGGGAAGCATAGTGGTCCTGAGCAGCACAGCAATATCCAAAGAGGAAAAATGTCTCATGAAAAACAGATTTCCTTTCAGGTTCCCTTTGAGTGTGCAACAATGAATGGTACAAGCAGGGGAGGGCTGGTAGACTGTAAAGGTTTTAAAAAATCTTTGTACCAAATGTAAGAAAGGATGCCTTTGAGAAATTTTTGAATTTTAAATAAAAAGCAACCTTTCCTGAAAAGTACCTCTTATGTTCCAGGAAGTATAAGGTGCGCTCTGCACCCAGGGCCTTTACAGCTTAGTCCTGGGAAAACATGGATTTTATGCCCTGAATTGGTAAATGATCACGCTGGTGCCTAACTTCCCCGTCAACTTCAGTGTGACTAGTCAACTGTATAAAGTCATTTATATGTATAAAGCGCTTTCAGGATCAGAATACAGATTAGTTCTTGTGCCCAAGCTTCAGTCACAACCAAATTTTTGCAGCTGACTAATAAAAAGTTCCAAACTGGAGTTGCATGAAGTGATGCCGTGCTTGCAGCGTTGGCTTTCCTTAGGAAAACCTGTACAGGTAAGGTTGAGGTTAGAGAGCATACATTTATTAACTTTGATGTCAGAGGGCATATCACTAGGCGTTGCTTTGGTTAAGCTGCTTGAGATTACTCAGTCTTTACCTTAGTTAGCACAGACCTCAACCAGCAATTGGCGTTAATTTGAGTGTGTAGTAAAAGATCACATATTAGCTAATCCCAAACTACTCTCTAGCCCTTTAGCTACATAAACCCATTCAAGCCTTAGTCGCGTATCTTTAACATACATCATGCAGGTACTTCAGTCTGCAGTAACTTAACATTTTTGATATTTCTTTGCACAGGCTGCTGCAAATACAAAAAGATTCCTTTCACTTCCTAAAAACACTAAACTCCCAGAGAAACTACGAGTGAGAAATAAAACATCTTCCAGAGGTAATGACAAATATTCTGCTCTCTCTTATTACTGTGCTGCAGTCATTTTGCCCACACAGAAGGAAAGGTTTTCCAGGGATGGCGTGGGGAAATCAGCATATTAATTTCCAAATAAATATTACATGTTTTATGTTCACATGCTTTCATTCTAGAGTTAATACCTTCATAGCGTATTTCTAGGTGTTGGAAATTTAGCAGGGGTCTTAGAGCATTAAAAGCGGTGGTACTAAAGCAGGTATTTGAGTGCAGAGGAATGCCCCAGCAAGCAGAGTCTTGTGGGGCTTTCTCTCAGTTCAAATGCCGTAGTGGTGTTGTCCTCCCAACACATCTCCTCATGTGTGCAAGCAGCAGCCTGAAACACTTCTGCACCAGAAACGCTTCCATGGCTCGTTCTCCTTGTCTTTATTCCATAATGTCCACATCTCCCTCTTGGATTATGAGCCTATTTGGTTTCTTTTCTCACTGGGGTTCTGGTAGAGGACACTGCTCTGCAAACCAAACCAGAGAGGAGAATAAGGACATAAGATCTGCTTTGTAGTTTTCATTAAGAACTTCTCAAAATGCTGTGGTTTACAACCAAAATGTCTTTTTTTTTTTTTTTTCCTGCCTAAACTTATAAATGTTTTATATTGGATATCTTGAATTCTAACAAAAAAGTGAAAAAGCTGGAAGGCAACAATTTGATGTGAAAACTTTGCCCAATTCTATATATTACTTTTGATTATTACCAGTTGCATTACTGTGCTTATACCATGTTCAAGAGCATTCCCTTTCATGACAAGCAACCATCAAGATGCTGGGAAGATTAAATCTCTACAAAGTTGCTAAAATGTCCTTATCCCCACCCCAATTAGTCTCCCACTCTTCCAAATTAATTTAGCAGTGGACCACGGTTTTGTCTGCTGATAATTACATCTTTGCTTTCCTGAATGTAGGATGCCTTTTATTCTGTAGTTATGTCTGCAGAGGTCACCTACTGTCACCTAGAATTAAAGAGGAAGTGTGCCTCCAGATTATTCAATTGTCAAAAAATATATTATTTGACATATTTAGAGGGGGAAAAGCCTGCAAACACAGTCTGATGAAGACCTTCCTTGATATATAATTATCTGGGTGAATGGACAATTACGTGGTGATGTATTTTGTTGACCTCTTCCTCACCTTTTTAAAAGAAATAACATGTAGGCTACTAATGGAAGTTGTTCTTACGACAGTTGCACAATACACAATTCTTTGCTTTGATATATATAAAACATCGTATCTGACTTAAGTCTAAGAACAAATCTGAGGCATTCATAAATGATTGTTAAAATGATTTTGAGCATTTGTCATCATTTGATAATGACTGAAGTGTGCAAGTTTGATGAAGGTTTTAGTCAATTAAAAAGAAGTCTGCTGGGGAAAATATATGCATGTGTGCACATCCAGAATGTTTCCAACTTGCTTTACCTGATAGCGATCATTTAAGAGTATCCCCTGAATGGTTATGCCGACTTTCTCTTGACCATTTTCTGCCTTGTTGTGAAAGGGTTAAGGATTCTGCAGCACTTGCAGCCTGTGAGATTTGCCCTGTGGATTTTCTTTGATATCTTACATTCAGGTGTATTAAGGACAGGCTGTTTCCTCCCATCTGTACATTGACCTTGGGAGATCCTTTGCACGGTGACAATCCTTTTCCAAAGTCAGGTTTCTAGAGCTCTTGTACATGTCGTGCTCTGGAAAAGCCTCTCAGATAAGATTTCATGGGATGTGAGGGTGAGAAATCTCATTTCTGTATCCTGCTTGGACCTAAGCGGGGAGTCGACCCCAAGACGCTCAGACAGGGTCAAATTTCTCCATGTCCAGAGGCAGAAATGGGGAAATGCCAACTCAAACAGGGGGCTACTCAGTGATTAAGGAGCAGCTGCATGGAGACTTTCTAAAAATCACAGTTCAGAGGGGAGGGATGTTTGTAATTCAAAACTATTCTCTGTCCCAGCAGAGCAATGTGTCTATTACGTGGTCTAATCAGAAAGCACTGAATTTGGGAAAACCAGGGAAACTTTCTTCTATGCCTGCTAGTGCTCAGTGTGTTGTTATTCAAATATTCCTGAAACAGGAATATTTTTCACCTAAAATGTTAATTTTGTTTTCAATTAACAGTGGGTGACAGCAGTGACTCTGAGCTGGATGCCGCCACCACAGTGCTCAACCTAAGACCCAGAGCAGGGAAAATCTTGAGAGACCAGAGACTGAGACAGCAGAGGCCACCGCCTGAATTTAGGGTGGAGTGGAAGAACGAAGTTGACGGGAACCAGGATGGACGAGGAGAGCAGCAGGAGCCGAGCACCGTGCCTCAGCCATCCATCGGGTTCAGGCAGCCACTGCTGACGAGACCAAGATTTGGCACTTTGAGCAGGGAAGATTTATCTGCAGACCACGGGTCGGCCAGACCTACGCCCCCACCACGGTTAGTTAGGCAGGCATCGCAAGGGGAAAGGCAGAGAAATAAGCCCGAGAACCAGCCATACTGATCAGAGCAGAAAGAGAACTATTGGTAATAAACCGTGGACGTGTCGAATTAGGATTCTAAACTATCTGATCAGGCTATGGGATCCATTAAAAAAAAAACAACCAAGCCTCAATGTGGATCTAACCACTTCCATTTGGATAAAGTCAATGCTATTAACTAAGAATACTGAAAAGAATACTGGAACAGTTGCAAAGCTGAAGACATTAAAAAAAAAAATATCTCTTTTATAAATAACTTATGGCAATGATTTAATTACATTATTTCCACTATTAAGATAGGATGGAAATGTGCCTTATCACATCATCTCTTGTGGAACCAAGTCACGCAGGTTCAATACCCAGTTATCCATTGAAAATCATTGTTGAAAGTCCAGTGAGGAATGCGTTCTTAAAAAAAAAAATCTGTATCATTTCAGATTTTATTTATAATCAACTGTTTTACCCAGAGCTTTAATATGAGTAACACTGAAAATTGCACAATGCACCTATCATACAGACTTTGTAAGAAGAATACAGATATTCCTAAAGCCCAGTTTGTTCGAAGAGCTGTCATGCAGAAAAAGAGGAAGAAGAGAAGGAACAAGCTGTAGGAGCAGCATTGCAAATACAGTTTATAGAGAGGAGTTGCAACAGAGACAAGACCTGAATAGCTTGAATTTTTACTTTCTGAATTTGTGGCAATATGTAACCTTTGAAAGGTACTGAGAATCGCCAAGGGAAATCTGAATGACCTTGACTTTCACTAATGTCAACAACAGCTGAGAGCACCTAGCAGGACACCAGAAGCCTCTAAAAAGAGAAAACTTCAAGTGGATAAATAACTTTCTTATTCAAAATTGCTTTTTGCACCTTAGTTTCTCAGTTGCAGTGCAAACACAGCAGTAGGATAGTTGCAGAGCGCTGCACACAGCCAAAGCGAGCAGTCTCCTGTTTGAGTCAGGGACCACTGAGACTCAAGAAAGCTCATTCAGCTCATGCTTGTGACCCTGGTCAACTTGTTTTACTTTTCTTGTTTCCTCATCTGTAAAAGGGGAAAGATAATCTTTTCTTTGTCTGAGCTATGCACTCCCAAGGAACAAAAATGTTCCGTCTAATTTGTTTGTACAGAAAAGTAGCACAGCGGGGTCCTGGAATAAGTTGAAGTCACTGTGCACCTTAATAACACCCGTAAGAAACACGGACTTCTTCATCCCAGCACAAACGGCTGCCATTTGAGTGCATCTGGGAAGGGAGGGTGCATTAAAATAAATGATACTTAACTGTAGCTCTCAGGAATTTGCACTTTCTGTCCCACTTAATCTGTCTTAAGTTTTGAGCTTGCTTTAGCACAGCTACACATTTCAGCACAATGCAGAAATCATTTTCATTGTACTTGTTACAAGATCGATAACTTTAATTGAAGAATGTACACTGTGAAATCATAACTTTTCTTTTTTTCATTAGCACATTTCTAAATCTGTGGGCAATAAGATTAATTTTTTTTTATTTAAGCTTGTTTTGAAAGAACTATTAAAAATCAGAATTACCTTTTAAAAGCACAGGGTAGCTTTCTTTCAAAGGTTCGCGGGCGGGGTTGACAAATTAGTTTTATAAATGGGGATTAAGACTTTCCTTCTAACAGCTTTTCCAAAATATTTATTTAATGCATGTATCTGAAATGTCAAGCCTTCTTAAACTCTTCTATTGGCACAGGTCTTTTAGTCTTTTTCCTTTGATCCAGCTATGGAAGTTTCTGCTGTGTGTCAAATGCAAAGTCTAAGCTGCAGATGGATGGCTATGTGAACCCTAGAAATCTCAGTCAAATGTTCATGTCTATTCTCAACTGATTTTTGTGGAAGGCAATACTTAGCTATCCTTTGATGATCATCTCCTGTTTTGAAAAAAAAAAAAAAAAAGGTTCAAACAAAGCCAGAAAGCTTTAAAACCAAATTTGAATTTGTCTTTCAACAGGAAAATATGTTTCATCAATAAAATTGTCAGCGGGTACTCCATCACTGCATTATCGGGATCATGTTTGAATAAGAAAGAAGCCCCGAGTGTGGATTTCAGTTTTGAAACCATGTCCTCCTTGCAGATCAGACTGGTTTTTATATCAGGCCCATCTGAAATTTGACCAAATAAATAAATAAATGTGAAGTGTTGCACAGCAACATTTAGTTTACCTCCTGCGGAGATTTCTCTTCCATGTGCTGGTAGTGACCAAGGAATTGGCTTGTATCCGGGGAACACTGCCTATTTTCCCAAATGGTTGTAATTTTTTATGGCACAGTTCTAAATAATGAATGAAGTTTTCAGGAATCTTACTGCTCTGCTGGTCAGTACAGTGCATGCTCAGATCATTGGTACTTAAATTGGGTGCCCCATAGTACACGTACATCAAATTGCAGGTTGTTTTTATGTAATATGTTCAAAAAGGCTTGGTGCTTCAAAACATGCAAACATGCTTGCACGCTGTTACCTGTCCAAAGCACTTTGAGATCCACAGAAGACAAGCATCAAGGCAGATCTCCAGCATGGCTACACCGTGAAGCAGAATCACGAGTCTCCTGGAGCTGTCTCCTTGCAAGCGCTCTTTCCCTTCCCCACTCCTGCTCCTCCCACCCGTTTTAGACTCTTTTCCACTACTGCTGGGTCAGACCCTCACCACCTCTGGGAACTATCCTGGTTGTTCTTTTCAGTAGCAATGACAGCAGCAGGTGACACAGGCTGTGTCTCAGGTAGCCCTTCTCAACCAACGGTTGCTCTGGTTTGTGTCAGAGGTCTGCCTTTTCCTATCTTTTTTTTTTTTTTCTTTCCCTGCAAAGGAAAAAAAAAAAAGTTCAATAGCACTTTTTGATCTTTCTAAAAGGCCCATCTAACTTTGTCTTGCAGAGGAGACTTTTCCTTCCTGTTGTAGCAAAGAGAGTTTGCCTGCTGGAGAATGAAATGCCCAATAACTGTCCTTGAGCACCATCTGATGGGGAAAGTCATGTATTGACTGGGAACATGTTTTTCACTTTTTCAGGAAACCACATCTCTTCAGCAGTGACTGGGAAACTTGCCAAATCCACATACAGATTTTTTGTTTCCAGATGGACTCCCCAGTACACTCTGTAGCATTGATATTTTCCTGCCTTGGTGAGGAAGCACAATGCCCAATTGTCCAGTTTTAGGGACAGTAGGAAAATATGTATGTCACACTCTGAAATAAGGTTTTCTGAGAATTTCCCCCTTCAGCTGCTGAGAGGCCTATAAATTGAACGTAAGTGGGATAAGAAAGTAGGTATAGCAAGGGCTAGAGAGTAGATAAGCACCCAGTTATCTGTTTTAAGCAGATATTTGAAAGAGAAAACAAGAACGATTTGCCATAAGAGGCAAAATGTTCAGGGCTGTCCTACTTGGTACTAAAGTATAATGCAAGCTCCACTGAAACCACGGGTGTTCAACAGAAGAAAACCGTGCTGCATAACAATTTAGAAACTTGAGAATATCCTTTTCCGCTGAAGCCACATAGAAATCTCATGGAGAAACAAAGTTAAAAATTCGGCCAAAATAACATGTATGCTGTTGTGAAAAATATCTTGGGGTCTCGAGGAGCACACAGGCTGCACCCTGGCTTTTTCAGGTGATGCCAAGTCCACCAATTCCAGACCCCAGCAACATTTTTAGGCTGACGCTTCAAGAAATTCTTCAGCTGGGGACCATTTCCAAAATTGTCTAGGTTCTGCCAACATTCCCCTTCTCCTGAAGAAAAGATGAAGGATTTGAAATTGGTCGGAGGAATGCTTTTGTACTACAATAGCTCTGATCCTATGAAAATATGCTTGTGAATATGCTTAAAATACAGCATCTGCAATACACAACCCCTGCCAGGCCAACGATAGATTGGAGGCTCAGGCCAGAATGTTTTCTGGATGGAGGAGGTATCAGGTCCAAGCATGAGAAGGAGGAACTGGTTTAGGACACCATAGAGAGAGAAGTCATGGACTGCCTGATTCAGGTGATATTTAAATCTGGGAGAGACAGGATTAACAGCCCTTTTTTATCCTACATTTTAGCAGACCATGACATAACTTGCCCTTTCTAGATAAACCTGCAGCTGTGCTTGACACTGTCAGTTGTGTGAACAACTTTCAAGACAGAGTTTCATCTCCCTCTTGGCCTATTTATTCAATGGCCAGCTAAATGGGGTTAAACCATGATATTAAAAAACAATAAAAAAGCACATCAGCTTAATTCTCCCCTGAATAATTGAAGGAACCTTAGCATTTGGGAGTTAATCAAAGTTGGGGCTGAAAATTGTCCCTCTTGGATACTGTGCTGAGCCACTTGAGAGTCTTACCCATCAGAAGAATTCTTCTTGCAGGTGGTAGACAGATCTTCTAATAGGACAACATGATGGGAGATTGGGTTAGCATCATTCCCAAGTCAGCAAACACTGATGTGGTTCCTCTACAGCACTGATGTGCTTTGGAAGCTTTTTTATTCTGTGGGATTTGACAGAATATGCAGGACTAAGATTGAAGAAGGGGAAGCAATAGTTACACTGGCTGCTCTAGTGAGTCTCACTGGTTCATAAGCTGAAATGTGCTTAGGTTTAAATTTGTGATTTGTGAGTTACAACAGCACCCCCATTGCCACAGGTTTTGTTTCAAAAAAGTAATTTTTTACCCCCAAAAGGCATTTAAAATACCCCAGTTTACTTCATTTATTTTTCATACCTAAGACCTCCTATTTATTGTCTCTAAATTGGAGAGACCTGGAGTTCACAGATGGACCACTCAGTGGATAAGGAATTGGCTGGATGGCTGCCCTCAAAGAGTTGCAGTCAACGGCTCAATGTCCAAGTGGTGACCAGTGACGAGTGGCATTCCTTAGGAGTCGGTACTGGGACCAGTGCTGTGGCATTGAGTGCACCCTCAGCACGCTCGCCAATGACACCAAGCTGTGTGGTGCAGTTGACACACTGGAGAGAAGGGATGCCATCCAGAGGGACCTGGACAGCCTTGAGAAGTGAGCCCACACCAACCTCATGCAGTTCAACAAGGCCAAGTGCAAGGTCCTACATCTGGGTGAGGACAATCCCAAGCACAAATACAGGCTCAGCAGAGAATGGATCCAGAGCAGCTCTGAGAGGAAGGACTGGGGGGTGTTGGTGGATGAGGAGCTCAACGTGAGCCAGCCCTGTGCGCTTGCAGCCCGGAAAACCAACCGTATCCTGTGTTGCATCAAAAGCAGTGTGGCCAGCAGGTTGAGGGAGGTGATTCTGCTCCCTATTCTGCTTTCATGAGACCCCACCTGGAGTGTGCATCCAGCTCTGGGGCCCCCAACATAAGAAGCACATGGACATCTTGGAGCAAGTCTAGAGGAGGCCCACGAAGATAATGAGAAGGCTGGAGCACCTCTCCTATGAAGACAGGCTGAGAGAGTTGTGGCTGTTCAGCCTGGAGAAGAGAAGGCTCTAGGGAGACCTTATACCAGCCTACCAGTACCTAAAGGGGGCCTACAGGAAAGATGGCAAGGGACTCTTTTATCAAGGAGTGTAGTGATAGGACGAGGGATAAGAGTTTTGAACTGAAAGAGGGTATGTTTAGATTGGATATCAGGAAGAAATTCTTTACTGTCAGGGCAGTAAGACACTGGAACAGGTTGCCCAGAGAAGTTGTGGATGCCCCATCTCTGGAAGGCCAGGGTAGATGGGGCTTTGAGCAACCTGGTCTAGCAGAAGGTGTCCCTGCCCATGGCAGGGGGGTTGGAACTCGATGATCTTCAGGGTCCCTTCCAACTCTAACCATCCTACTATTACAAACTTGACAGAATGGAAGAACAGTTCCTATTGCGTAGCACATCTCAAGAATAGATCTTTGATGCTAATTTAGGATTTAAAATACCTAGAAATTTGGCTTCATTTCTCCTTGCAAGTTAACACAGAAGTTTGTCAAGACTTCCCTTTAAAACAAGCTCTACAAACTCTTTAATTTTTATGAGAAAGAAGTCCGAGAATCAAATGATTGTGGGTGGAGCTCAAAGTTCAGGCTCCAGTGAATCCCTTACAAGATTCACGATCAGCTTTTTGTGAATGAGTCTTCAACATTAGAGCAGCAACAGCACAGTCGAGTCTTGGGTTTTCAAATCCCAAAGTGCCAAGCTATAAAGCATCATTTACTCAGGGGTATTCCACAGCACCCGTAACCAAGTAGGGGCTGACAGCACCTGAATATACCCATCAGCTAGAATGCAATGGCATTACAGAGTACTTGAGGTAACCAGCAAGCCTGTTAGTAAGCAATGCTTGTTCTGTTTTGTTGCTGCATAATCAACGTCTTCTCAGAAAATGAGAACGGTCCTGACCTCCGTGGTGGTGCTGCAGTGAGTAAATTCGGAGAAAAGAAAACAGGACAAGAAACAGCAATCTGCAGAACTGGTATGTTTATAAAGGATCTTTTCGTATGTACGCAGCGTACACCAACATGGAATAAATCTTACATTTGCTTCATCATTTAAAAGCAACAAAATTAGTACATATCATATGCTACCAGCTGCTTTACAGACGTAAATTACTACATTGTGTACACAGCCTCTTCAATGTCAGCTGATCATAGAGGTCAGAAAAGTAGTCACTGTTAAAAAAGCGACATTTTCAAAATGTAAAAAGCAAAAAAAAACCCCAACCCTGCCTACAAGCCCAAGAAAACCAACCCAGAACTAAAGTAACAGCAAGCAAGAGAAAAATTTTAATTTGCCGTGATTTGCAGGTAGAAACTTTTTCTGTAGTCCATATTCAGATCTGTTTTGTTACAGTCTTCACATACCACAACTGGATTCACGGAACTGCTGAGTAATTCAGTAAAGCCCACTAGCCTGTAGCCAAAATTAGCTGCAACTGCTCCTCCCCCAACTTAAAAAAAGAGGGAATAACATCTCCTCATCTCCAGGGATGGGATTTACTCATCACTCTCTGAGCTTGCACAGTTACAGCAACTAAGAGACAACACACGGGATACAAACATGGTCTCCAGGCAGTAGGAACAGTAGCTTTAAGCACTCTCTCTCAAAACTGGTAAGTTCTCTATTTTCTTTTATTTCTTCTTTCTCATTCACTATCAAGACACTTCTTGTTGAATCCTTGGCTCCTGTGCCTTTTATGTGAAAAGTACGCAGATGCAAATGATCATTTTAAGGTAGAGCTTGAAGAAAAAAAAAAAAAAGGCAAACCAAAAACATCTGCACTTCATATTGACTTGAACACCTCTATTTTGTGCTGTAGTTTCAGCAGAGGACGAGGGGAAAAAACATGTGGAATGTCACTTCATTTTACTTCTATCCCTTTAAAAGAAAATAAATAGTGCAACTTCTCTGCTTCTCTGTAAATGAGGCTTTACAAAGAAGAAATGTCTCTGCAGCACTTCAGAACGCATTTTGGCCTTCAAGTAAAAAACTTTTCTTCTGTAACATCAGTTGCAACATGTCCCTGAGACCACAGCCTTCCACATATTTCTCAATTTGATTATTTAATTTCATATTTATTTAGCTTATATGGAGAAATATTTTTCAAAATAAAACAAAAATATTCACTGACTGTGGAAAGCACACTTTTCACTTATGTATAAACAAAACCAGTGATGTTTTGAAGTTTTTGTAAGCAATATTCAGGCAGCTGCATATGTTAATATAAACTGAATTTTATGGTGTTTACAGAATTCAGCTTTAATCCGTGCAGCAACTTAGAAGGGTAAATGTTATGTTACCTCATATAACCAACAAGTATAGGAAAAATTACTATATCTTTCATATATATTAATTCTTGAGGGTTTTTTTCTACCCTTTTCCTTCACGCTTTGCTATAGTTGCAAAAAGTTACGAAAAGGTGTTTTTCAGTAAAAAACATAAAAATATTTTTTTAAAGATGGAAATAAAGAAAACAGGAAATTTAGGGCAACTATGTTTTGGGGCAGCTACCAAGCAAGACAAGAGGAGATAAGACACTTGAAAGTACCTCAAGTTCCTACGGAGAAATGGAACACGGATTATTACCATAAGGAACTCTGAGGATATGTACTGAAATCATAGCAGTAATATGACACACACTCATTATGTCAATATATAAAATTAAAACAACTCAGAGTTCTATACACATTCCCATGGTGCTGCCACTGGAATCACTGAGGTGTCAAGAAGGATTTAAATGATAGCAGGCACTGGGAAAGGTAAAGAAAATAAAAGTAAAAAATGCAAAACAACATCTATGACTCTCCTGAAGCAGCAACACTATTTGCACGGATATGTTCAAGGAGATAACTGATTTTTTTTTAATAAAAAAAAAATAATCCCCAGCAATTATACATTGTTGACTTTGTGCTTTCATCAAGTAAAACTAGGAAAAGCATATGGAACATTATCAGCACAAAATACATTTTTTGTATGTTTCAAATGAAATGCAAAAGGTGATGGGCAAGTAACATAAGCTCAAACAGTAAATAGCACAGGAGAATGCTACAACTCTCAGTATAGCTCTGAGAGTTAAGTAACCTCTCATTAGTTAAGCAGCACAGATAAATACCAACAAATAAACAGTTTTTCTCTTGTCACTGAAATGTCACTTACGCCTCCAAAGATGAGAGAGAATGCATTAATCCAGATCCACGAACTACTGCTAGTTGCTCCAGCACACCTTTAACAGTTATTCAAAAGAATTAAGAAACAAGTTTATTTTTAAAATGAAGGTAGAAAAATTGCACAGGAAATACTGACAAATAATTTATGACAAAGTTTCTCAATAGAAGTTATTACTAAAAAGCAACCGCCAGTTCAAGTTTCAATAAAGCTTACGTTCAGTCTCATTTTCAGTCTGAATGACCTTGTATTATTCTAAAATTGTCCATTTTAGGCCTTCTAATACATGAAGTTAGCATATACCCAATTCTGTTACCTGGGAAAGACCAGGAATAAGCAGGGGTTGGATGACTACCCCAAGGTGCCTAATCATGCTGTGCAGCAAGTTTTGTAGACAAAGAATGCTTAACAAAAATCACATAAGCAAACACCCTGTTAATTAAGCTACTGTCACAGCAGCAAATGGCAGCAGACCACAGCATAAGAAATTAAGGCTAACGAGCCATATTGCAAATTCACCTTCTGATTAAATAATAAAAATTCACTTCTGATTAAATAATCAATTTCTGTCTTTTAACAATCTATCAATCTAAACACTGTTTCAAATGTGAGCTACAAGCAGGATTTGTGTATTTCATGTCATTCATTCTTTCCCTTTGAAAAGGTGAAAAATCCATACAAAAATCCCAGCCAGTACAATACAGCAACAGCTGTCCCTCTCACAAGTATTCTAGTGCTATCAGTTCGAATAACATTTTCTAGAATTAACATCCCTGCAGCAGAAATATTTATATGTACTTGCGTCCAAGTGAACATAGCGTGCCCCCTCAAAAGATCCTGTTATCACTGTAGAAGTCTGGCAGGTGTAAGCACCACCCCAGGTTGATTCACTTTGCCTCTCCTGTAAGATACATCGATGCAATCCAAATTTGCAGCTATTGATTTTTTAACTTAACATTTCCACGGCTACAATATTTTTGTTTGTTCGCATTCATGATCAGAATAGCTATTAAGGCTAGTCCAACCCCTAGACTTGGAGGGCCAGAAGGACTGAACTCCTGAGCAATTCCAGAAAGGAGCGGAGCAACTATACGTCCCACTGATGTCACAGACTGTCCAACACCTAGGAGCGTACCACTGGCCTCATTCCCACCAATGGTCAATTCAAGATCCATGATACAAGTACGACCTATAGTAGTTGAAAAGGCTAAGAACGTGGAAGACAAAATGACCATCCATATGCTCAGCGCTGATGCATACAGGAGAATCAACGTGCAAGTAAGGGTGCTGGAGTGCAACAAAATTCTGTAAGTGTTGTACTGATAGAGTCTTGTTATCGGTCCAAGCAGACAACCAGCCAGGACTCCAAGTGCACTGCTATAGCTCATTAGGTATCCAGCAAACAAGGGTTTTACCCCAAATCTCTCATCCAAGGCCAGGCTAAAATTACTGTAGTACAGCAGTATAGCAACAGACATCAGCAACCGCACTAAAAATATATCCCACAGATCAGAACACGCAATTCCTTTAATCCTCTTCAGCACTGTTGTAACTTGGACCCACGGAGACTGGAAAAGACTATCGCTTGCCACAGCTCCATTACTTGCTGATTTCGAGTGCACGTCATGATTTGCTTTTGCTGAGAAACTGTCCGTTCCTTTGCTGCCTTGTTGATGTTCCCTATTGCCAGTGTTTTCTTCACTCCAGGGTAACATCCAGACAAGACCTACATAGATAAGAAATTAGTTGATTTAGTCCAATTGCATTAGCTTTACATGGAAGACATTAGTCTGACTGCAACATTTTGTTTGATGTAAAGATCAAAATTTAAGAAGTATTTCAACAATCATTTCACTTTAAAAAATTACAAAGATTAAGTCTACTGTTCTTCACAGTGTCAATTCAATTTTAAATGCGGGGAAAGCAAGGAAGGAACACACCAAGATGTCCCACTCACAACATACAGACAAATATAATGGCTAAAGCCAAAATTCTGATTTCTAGTCTTCATCTTTGGGCATATTAAAAGTTCCCATTCCTGCGTCCGAATGCAAAAGTGATACATACAATACAAAGGGCAAGCATCTGGAGGTTAACTGTTTCAAAATTTCCACCCTTCCACAAAGGTTCAAATTTAAAGGGTAGGGTCGGTATACAGAACATGTATGCCATAGATGATAAACACACCACGAATTCACGGTACTGCAAATGGCATAAAAACACAAAAGTGGGGAATAAAGGGACCCAAGATGCAAACTATGACACACAACTTACCAGCGTTCAGAAGGAAGATAGAGGCACAGATGAAAGCCGTTTGATAAAAGCCATCTTCCAACTCTGTAAGGTAGCCACCAACAACAGGCCCCAGAATGAAGCCGACGCTAGATGCTGCATTGAAGCGTCCCATTACTAAAGGGCGGTCTCGCTCAGAAACCAAGTCAGAAAGCAGGGCTTTAGAGATGGAGAGCGTGTGTTTGAAAATACCTGCAACATAATATAAACAAAATAATAAGACATGTATCTCTCATTCCAAAAGATTTTAAATGACAGAAGCTATCTGATATATCAACGCTCAAAATCACAGAATCACAGAATGGTCAGGGTTGGAAGGGACCTCTGGAGATCATCTAGTCCAACCCCCCTGCCACAGCACAACAGGTTGCACAGGACGGCGTCCAGGCAGGTTTTGAATGTCTCCAGAGTCGGAGACTCTACAGCCCCTCTGGGCAGCCTGTGCCAGTGCTCTGCCACCCTCAAAGTAAAGAACTTCCTCCTCATGTTAAGATGGAACTTCCTATGTTCAAGTTTGTGCCCGTTACCTCTTGTTCTATCACTGGGCGCCACTGAAAAAAGACTGTTCTCATCTTCCTGGCACCCTCCCTTTAAGTATTTATAAGTATCAATAAGATCCTCCCCCCCCCGCAAGTCATCTTTTCTCTAGACTAAAGTCCCTCAGCCTTTCATCATAAGAAAGATGCTCCAATGCCCTAATCATCTTAGTAGCTCTTTGCTGGACCCTCTCCAGCAGATCCCTGTCCGTCCTGAACCGGGGAGCCCAGAACTGGACACAATACTCCAGATGTGGCCTCACCAGGGCAGAGTAGAGGGGGAGGATGACCTCCCTTGACCTGCTGGCCACACTCTTCTTGATGCACCCCAATCTATTTTTAAGATTCCATAAACCACAAATTCTTCAATGCCAGAGTCATGCAGCGTGTTGGGCCATGCCCATCATCCTGGCTGTTCAAGGATATGGAGTTAGGAATCAAAATTATTCACGCATCTGTGTTGAAGGAGTGTCCCTGCAGCCCTGCTGAAAGAAGAAGTAACTTAGCCGAGTGCTGGAGCACACTAGGAATAAAACAGCCGCTAAAATAGGAACTTGTGGGTGTGTAATGGTGGAGTAGGAATGGCTTGTCTGTTTATGAACATAGCTCTGTACCAACTTTGCTGAGTATGGAGATGTCCAGGATTGTAACATACCGAATTCATATAGGACACTGGTGGGTGGCAAAAGAGGAGCACAGAAGGGTAAGAATACTGCAGGAATACTAATAATGCAATCTTTTATGCTCCTTCCCTCTAACCAGGGTAATGCTGTCACAGTGTTGTTAGTATTAAGAAGTGTTACCTCTACTAAGCAGTCAAATATCAACCAAAGAATTTATTAGCAAATTGTCCTTAAATTAAGAAACAATATAAATCGTTCCGAAATCAAGACTATGGACCATGAAAGTGTCCTTTAGTAGATGTGCTCACAGTAATAGCAGTGCTTATTATATAACAATACATGCAAAAGGTGTTCAGCTATTGAAAGAACTCTGATACAAACCCTGGCACAAACTTGGCTCCAGTGCTGCAAACGTACATGCTTTTCCACAACATAAATATTCTGTTAAAACAGTGACCTAAAATTTCAGCCAAATTTTCTAGTATCACTTTGAGGTATATTTTCAGCATGAGAAAAAACAATAATGCACATATCATTCCATTTCGCATTGCAAGCGCAGGACACAATTTCCAACAGCGGTCTGGTGTATTGTTTACCTGTTATGACTAACTTTACAATAGCCTCTTCCAAGGAACTGCTGCACTCCTTTTCTCATAAAATTCAGCCACTCAAGGCAACATAAAAGTTGTGACAGTTTTTGAGTATTCATTTCAAATTATTTTCAGAAAAGAAGTCATGAGAAGGTGTGATTTGTAGAGATTTTTCCATTACCAGGGTTCAGTTGGTGCTGGTGGATGACGATGCTATGTAGCCATCCACATAACACAATTTCTATGGTAACAATTTTGAAGCTGAGACTACAGGAAATTTAAACTACAAAATGCCAAGCATTTACTCACCTACAGGAACTCTAGAAATGGCAAACAGGAACACAGTGGTGGATGTTCCAAGAAGGAAATACCCCAGTGCACTGAGAAGAATACAAGCAAGCAGGGAATACCGTCTTCCTACTATATCACTCCAGCAGCCCTTTCATAAAGCAGGAAATTAAGATTAGCATTAACATTTAACTATGTACAGTGAGCAATCAGTACTTTTAAATTAAATTGAGAAAAGAGATCAAAGGACTGCCAATGAAATCTTAATAAGCTTGTTACACAACATTCCTAAATGCTCAAAATCTGGAAGTGATGAGCTGAGTTCTGCTCTGCTGGCAGTGCACCTGCTGAAACTATCATTCTATTTCATGTCATGCATACAGCTTTTTTAAAAATAATGTCTCTCTCTTAAAAATACAATCCTGCAATAAACACAATGAAATACTAGTAGTAGGGCCCTCTGCAAATTGTTATCACAACCAACCACAAATATTTCTTTGCAACAGTGGTCGCTATGTACTAGACACTTGCTGAGCATCCTAAAAGGAACAATCTTAGCCATCTGAATGCAGACAAATAGGAAGTATTTATAAGAAAGGCAAACAGTAAACGTGCATGTAGCATACTTATAAATCAGCTGGATTCCAAACAGCAAGTTTTTTATGAAGGAAGGCAATAGTCTTGCAGTTCAAATAAAATGCCACGAGATTATAGAAGCTAATTATCCCAGATGGCTTGTGTAACAAACCCTGAAAGAGTTTTTTTCCATGAGATGCTCAAAATCTGCTCTCTTGAAAGCTAGGAGGTACCAGGGTAATATTAAAGGTGCTCCTGGCTACATATAGGGATCTAAGGTAGGTAAAGCATACATTCAAGAGGTTCAGCCTTGATGTTTAGTCTTTGCACTCTTGCTTAGATTAGGATGTGAAAAATCAAAAGCTAATAGAAAACAAAAGCAAACAAAGCTCAAAAGCATAATACATGAATTTAGGCCATACCGCAAATTA
Source organism: Charadrius vociferus (assembly GCF_000708025.1). NCBI lineage: Eukaryota > Metazoa > Chordata > Aves > Charadriiformes > Charadriidae > Charadrius > Charadrius vociferus. Next base: position 2,999,105 of record NW_009647874.1, on the reverse strand, counting down.
CGGGGCACTACTCATTAAGCAGGAAAGCAAACTCTAGATAACAGGCTTATGAAGAGTTGACTTGTGAGACTGCTTTTTGGACAGGCTACTACATTGAAGAAAACTGCTTTACAAGCACCAACGCTGAAGAGAACCCTCTGTGAGAGTCTCTGTGAGATGTGCTCAGTAACTTATTACTGAGCACAAATCTAGATTCTAGTTTTTGTCTAAAGACTGTATTCTGTTCTGAAAAAATTGATAATTCCTTATAAATGAAACAAACACTTTCCACACACACTGAAACTGGCTCCACCAACCAAAAATGCTTATATGAACACTATAAACATTTCAAGAAACCCTATTATTAACCTCATCCTTTTTTTCCCCTAAAATCCATAGAAATACCAATATGCTTAGGAATGCAGTGTTAGAACTCACCACAAATGTGCTGGAAAATAGTTGCATTATACCATACAGAGATCCTAAAACACACAAGTAAAATACCAATGTTAAAAATTAAACTGATTTTTTCTAAAAAAAAAAAAAGAAAACTGCAGAAAATTTTTAAATGACAAAACATGAGAGAAACTCTGGGAATAACTTACTAGAAGAACAGGAAGAGCGAGCAAGACAAAGGGTGGAGTTCAGTACATAACCAAGGAAATAGTTTCTGCTGAAAACGTGTACAACTATGTAATGATGTTGCTTTGTATGGTGTATTAAACGAAACAGATCTTGGCATTTATAATTGCCTTCTCATAATCAGGAGAGAATTTCATTACTGAGAGGCATTAAATACTTTCCACTTCGCACTTCAACCTATTACAAGGTACCAGCAAGAAACATGTGTGAGCCTCTTTCATTTATAAGAATACACCTCAAAATCCAGTTTCTTGTAAAGCTAAAAATCAAAGCAGACTGTTGAAATAAGAACATTTTTTGATGAATTGATGCTTAAAATAATACTCTGACAATACTAAGAGCAGAACGGGAATTATTTAATGAAAAGTGCTAAATTTCATCCAAAATAAAAAAGGAAGGCAATAAAAAAAATTAATAACAGAGCCTACATCAGCCACACATAGCTACACAGAATATCAGTTTTATCATTACAAACCATAAACAGTACCATAAGATATAAATAAGAACTTTAGAACAATGGAACCTCATCTTACCACTTTATTTTTAAGATAAAATTCCAAACTTTCGGAATTTACTTGTAAATACTCCTTAAAGACAATAAATATTTTGCCAAAAAGACAGCTGCAAAGAATTTGATCAAAATAGGAGCAATCACAGGCTTTGGAAAGTTCAGGAGAACCAGCTGCAGAAGTACTGTTTGCAAAGCCTGTAAATAACAATAAAAGTAAAAGCAACATCTCCAGCTCCCAAAGGTGCTGCGCTGCAAATTCTTGGATGTTGGAAAAGCATCTGTACAAGTATTACCACAAGACTTCCTTGTTCTTTTGAAGGATGCTCTTTCCCAAGCACCTGCTTTTGGCTACTCTCAGTATGCAAGTTTGGACAGGTCTTTGGGTCTAACACAGTATGGCTGCCCTTACAGTTTTACTTGGAATTTGGCATTACTTTTTATTATGCTACTAGCAGGGAAGAATTATGTTACACTGTCCAATTTGCAGTAAGGCATAATCCAGTTCACATTATCTTGCTCTTTGGTAAATCATTCAAGTACTGCCACTCACCTATTATTCCAGCAACTGTATGACTTGCTCCTAGAGATTTGATATGAAGGTTCATTAAGGGAACAACCATGCTCACACCAAATAAATCCTGAAAACAAGGCAGGAAAAGTTTTAATAACTGATCACTTTTACAAAGATGATGGCAAACTGTCTTAATAACAGTCAAATTTTTTTAAAAAATAAATTACTTCCATTTCAAGACAAGATCAAAAGAAAATTTTCCATGGCTTAAGTAGTATGTTGTAATCTCTACAATGCATCCAGTATGTACAAAATTACAAAAACACATAAACTGAAAGATAAAGGATTGCCTCACAGAGGAGTCAAAACTATGAAAATGCAATTTTCTCTCCCCCTCCAGATATGACAATTCTGAAGATATATATATTAAAGGAATAATTAATGTTTAAATATATTAAACTTTATCTGTTTAACAAGAAAAGTACTTCATACCAGTATTTTAAATTCAAAGTGGTCTGTAATTTCAGTCACCTAAAAATACTTTTTACTTGTGCAGAGAGAGTGTATTTGGAAAACTTACAGTATTTTAACTCTCAATGACAATGTGGAAGAAGCTATGGTAGATCTAAACCTACCTACAGACTGCCTTTATGTATAACTTAAGAAATGTAGTGAAAAGAAAGAAATGTGAAAAAAAAAAGGAAAAAGAGAAAAATGTAAGCGAAAAATGTTTTGTAAGAGGAGGGCAAAGGACTCTGCCCATCCTCAACAGTATAAGGATCTCCTACTTACTCCTTTTGATTTTTTACCTTTTGTTAAGCTTACCACATTCACCAGTAGTTCTTTCACTACTACCACCTGGCACAGCACATAATGCCAGAGCAGACCCTTACAAAAGATGTATTAGAGCAAGATCACCTTTTATCAGTGACTGCTTGAGCTCAACTTGACTAGCACTGCGTAGCACGCCCAAAGCCTGAATCACTGTAACAATGCGTATCACTAAGTAAATTCGCACAGTCTGTCATTAAAGTATATTTTGATGGCTGGCACTGAGACTTACAAAGTTAGAACCATTATTAAATACATTAGCATGAGCAGACAGAGCACATGACTTACAAACATCTTCAATAACACAATCTTAGGTGCTATCTGCAAACCTGAAGAGAGGTTCAATGACCTGAGCCACATCATGGATAGAGCCATTAAAAAGGACAAGTCTCAGAATATACCCTGGCAGTACTGGACTTGTCATCGGCACGCAGGTAGAGCAAGACCCATTAACCAGCATCCTAGATAGTTAGTTTTTTCTCATTTCACCTATAATTTCTTATGTTGACTGATAAATACCATATATTTGCCTGGTTACAGGAAGCTTGCATCACAGACAACAGCTCGTTATTATGGTACTTCACCACACTCTACACCTCCTAAAAAGACACTTCTTGGTTGATTTCAGCGTGTACTCTAGCTCAGCGTCCGCAAGGTATTGCAGGGTTGGAGAACCACAGTGTTTGAAAGTGAGCTAAGAAGCAAAGCTTGTTGTAATGCCCCTTTGCCTGGAACATTTGCCCCAGGACTCAAACCAACTAGATTGTTTCTACTGCCCAACCTAAACGTAGGTAAGAGAATATATCTGCATTTCACACTGCAAATTCGTACTCATTTTGTATTAATTTTCCAAGTTATCCCTTCTACTTTTAAATTTTTAAAATTAATTAAATCACATTTTCCCCGAGGCTCACGAATACAAACCTTCTTAAAAGTCTATACATTATGTTCTTTCAGTAATGTCAGAAAGGGGTTTTTTTGTGGTTTGGTTTTTTTTTTTAGAAAAAGTACAGGGTTTGTTTCTTGGGGGGGGAGGGGTTGCGTGGGTTTGGTTTGGTCTGGTTTTTTTTTTTTAGTTTCCACTAAGCATTGATACACGAAGGAAACAAGACCACTCTGATCAGCTTAAGGCAACTCTTCCCTTTAAAGGGCGCTGAGCAACTACATTTCATTCACCTTTGTATCAGGCCGCACGACTGCTGGCACGTTAAAACCACCACAGCCGCTCCAGACCACCATCGCTAGAAAGGTTCAAACTCCAAAAAAAGCACGTGAAGTGACGCACCTCAAAACCCAGAAGCATTCAGCCTTCGCCGCCGGCCGGAGGGGGGGTGTGTGAGGGGGTGTGTGTGTGGGGGGG
>NW_009647874.1:2980090-2994723 GCF_000708025.1 Charadrius vociferus | reverse complement strand
GAGGCGGCGGGGCAAGGAGCATCGGGGCAACGGGCGTTAACGGGGGTATTCTTTGTGTTTCCTTTTTTTCAGGCGAGGAGGAATAAGGATCCCTTATTTGGGAGGCTGTCGGGATTCCCGCCACTCCCCTTCCTGCCTGTTTGTTTGTACATGGAGAGTTGTGCAACCCCTCACCTCAGGGCCTGAGGCTCTGAGGAGAGCAGGAAGTCAGACGGGGTGGAGGGGTTCTGGAGGCAGAAATGAGCCCGAGGAGCGTGGTAACGGGTCGCCTGGACCCTTCCCTCGGTTGCAGTAGAAAAGTGATTTTTGAACCTTTGCACCTCCGAGCCTGCCTCCTTCACAGGGACGAGTGGCCGTGTCGCGCCACTGCTGCTGTTGCTTGGCCCTCTCACGGGGCTCAGCCAGGTGCCTTCGTCAGGTGTTTCTGGTGGCAGAGTGTTTTTCCTGCCTTGGTACATGGCTGGTGGTTGTGGCACTGAGCCGGGGAAGAAGGGCATCCCTCTTCTGTGTAGCATGTACATTGCTGTGCTGCGTTTCCAAAAAGATGACTGTGGGGGGATCTTCTAAATACTTAAAGGGAGGGTGCCAGGGGGATGGGAACAGTCTTTTTTCAGTGGTGCCCAGTGATAGGACAAGAGGTAACGGGCACAGACTTGAACATAGGAAGTTTCATCTCAAAATGAGGAGGAGCTTCTTTACTTTGAGGGTAGCGGAGCACTGGCACAGGCTGCCCAGAGAGGCTGTGGACTCTCCGGCTCTGGAGACATTCAAAACCCGCCTGGACGCCATCCTGTGCAACCTGTTGTAGGTGCCCCTGCTCTGGCGGGGGAGTTGGACTAGATGATCTCCAGAGGTCCCGTCCAACCCTGACCATTCTGTGATTTTGTGAAGTCAGGGATAGCTGGAATTGTGTGCAGCTATTATGTTATAACATATTTGCGTCCGAAGAATTGAAATGGCACTCTTAGGTCTCTGAGATGCACAGATGGAAGTGATTGTCACATGTAAAATACCTTTATGTTGGAGGCAGAAGTGATTATTTTATATAGCTGCTAGGCCAGGGATCAATGAAAGGGCTGCAGTTTTAAACACTTTAAAAAAAAAACCAAAACAATGCAGAAATGCACAAGGGACAACTGATCTAGAGAACAGGAGGTGCTTTATCTTTTTTTTAAATTACCATTAAGAAGAAGCTTTAGAAAAATGAAAATTTTAGATTAAAAAAAAATAAATTTTAAATGTTAGCACCAGTTGATAAAAGTTTATGATTGATCAGTAGCTGACAATAGGATAACTTCAGTTCTATCTTTGTGTTTTCAGAAGAAATAAATATCACAGGATCGAGGATTTTCAACAGATTTAGGTCACAAAAATGGAGATGGTAATGTGGTTTTTCCTTATCATTATGAAGAATTAAGCTCAACAACCCCCCCGCCAACTGAAAAGCGAGACATATTCCTAGAGACACAGCTTATTTATAACATACCAAAGCAAATCTTCGCCTAGCATATGCACAGGGACAAAGATGTTGTCAGAGTCTCCAGAATAACTCAGTTGTTTAATATCCCAGTGACTATGATATTTTATAGTTAGCTTAACCAATGCATCCTATCAATTTAGCTCTCTGAGGCCACTTTGAATAACAAATCATCTCAGTGAGATTTTTAAAATTCTGAATATAACATTAATGGAGATCACAGTTGCATGCAATTTCTCTGAAATGGACAAAATGGTTACAATATATTGAAATATTAGAGCATCATGGGAATTGACATGACATTGTATGCTCAATATTGCACTAATTTTACCCTTGGTCATTTTAACTCTGATAGAAGAAATGGAAAAGGCCTTAAGATTTATTAGAGGAAACTATTCAAGAGCTGGATGATTAAAAGATGTTGCAAGGGTTTAGGTACTGTTCCTGGCCTATAAGGCAGATTGACTTTTGTGCAAACGCTAAGCCCAAGTGAAATTTTTGAGGTTCAATGTAAATGTCAGTCTCTGCTATAAGTCTCAGAAACCAGAGTTAGCAATTCTGCACTCTTCTTACATTCTGAAGATCAAAATGATCTAATATAATGGGGACAAAATATTGTAGGCAGGAATATTGAATTCCCTGGCAATGAAAACCGTTTCTTCGTTTTGTCTATTATTTCAAGCTATGTCCATGCCGAACATCTTGTAAAGCAAAGAATAACTGAACTTTTTGATGCTCCAATAACATTGTCAGCGCAAACTGTTCGCAGAGGAAAAAAATACTTAGAAAACATATACCTGTCTCTTCCTTTAACAGGTATCTTACTGCTTTTGTACTGGCAAATGTGATTAGATGATTGAATTATTAGATTATTAAATTATTATATTATTTAGGTTATTAAATTATATTATTTAGATTATTAAATAAATTATTATTAAGGAATTGTGCGTATTACATGTGTACTTTTGGATGATACATAAGAAAAAGGCATTAATATGCAGTAACATGGCAAATATCTCTGTTGCCTTTGAGCTGAAGGCAGATGGTTCCTGCTACCTCAGAGCTTCCCACTTATGTTCTGTCATTGCAATTACAAAATTTGAGATAAAGGCATCCAAATAAAGAAATCTTAAGATAGAGGTTCCCAAATAAAGTGATGGTATGATTGGTAATGGAATTGACTGACAATTAAAGGAATGCAATAAAATGAGGACCGTGTATCGCAGTCTTAAGGGAAACAGAACCAGCCTGATATTGTTTGGGGCAGAATTACATGGTTGGTTAATTAAAATGATACTGTATAGTACACTCACATTACTTTAAGATATTTGACTTATTGCTACTTTAAGGTGTGTGGCTTGGTACTGGGTGGTTCTTAAAAACAATAGAGTAATATATAGTCAGAAATGGTGAGCAGCATGTGGATTTAGAATTGTTTGATACGTCTCCAGACTGTACTTGTGAATGGATGATCTTCCCTGAAGAAGGGGTATGTCTAGATGTTTCTCTCATTTCTAACCCTTTTTTCATGACCTGGAAGAAGAGGTGGAATCAAAATTACTGATTTTGTGGATAATGCCAGGTCCAGGAAAATTATGCAGACTACTGACACAGCACAATCTGGATACTCAGCTTTTGTGATATTAAGTATTCTAAGTGTAAAGGCACAGCTAGAAACAAAGCATGATGCATGCTTAGGGGGTGCACTTCTCTGTTGTGGCCATCAGTGATTGCGAGGTGAACTTGGTAGTCACAGTAAATAACCAGTCACCATAAGTTTTAATCACTATTCTGTGACCCAAAAAGCAAACCCCATCTTTTGATGAGAAATAGAGGAACCTGAAGTAGAAAAGCAGAACTTTATTACTTTTGTGTCAGTTCTTTGGTCTGAATACTAGTGCAGTGTTGTGTCTAGTTCTTCTGTTCTAAAGACCAATGTTGAATAAATGGAGAGGGTTAAAAAAAAAAAAAAAAGAGACTTTAATGGCAGAAAGAACGTTTCTTACAGTGCCAGGCTGCTGGAGATTGGACTGTCCTCAGCCTCGCTTAGTGGGCTGTTCTTGCCTCAAGTGATGACTGGGAGGAGAACTAGTCCAGCAGAGTATGTCTGAGGTTCAGTTTGCTAATGAGGAGAAGGGGTGAGGAATCTGCAGCCCTTTACAAAAAACATCCGCTGTGGTGTCACCTGCCACGCGAGGGGCTGAGGCAGTGGGCAGCTGCCCGTCCTCAGCCAGCTCTGTGGCTGTGTGTGCTCCGAGCCAAAGTGAAAGGGCTGAGGGAAGTCGTCTGAAATCTAACAAAGTTTTGAAGAAAAAGACCTTTAGTTCCTTCAGTAAGGGAGAAAATTTTAAACCTTATAAATTCTTAAATAAAGTTCGTAAAATAATTTTGTAAGACGGATCTAAGACAACTACAGCAATTTGTTGCAGTAAATGGAACATATTCTTGCATTCACGCATTACAAATAGGTAAGGTCAAGACCCCCAAATGTACAATTTGTCATAAAATTTAGCGAATCTAACAATGACTTATTTCATTCTGGTTTACTGCTTCAGATCATTAGGGTAACATTCAACGGTCATTTCAACTTTTCATATACAAATTGAGCCCAGTAGAAGAAGTTACAATCCAGCGGTCCAGAACATCTTAAGAGGTACTGTAAATGAACTTGAGTTTGGAAACTGCTGTTAATCTTAAAGACATTTCAAGTGTAATCTCTCTGAAAAGATCTGCAGATTGAAGGAATGTGGAAAGAAACCTTTTAATTGACTCCTCCCTCAAAGCTCTAAGTGCTGGTGGGCACGACAGAGTGACTTTGACAGCATTTCTAAAAATCTTGTTAAAGGAAGCAATTATTTCAGGCGTTAGGCCTAGTTCTCCTCCTTCTGGAGTTTTCCATGGCAGCCTAACTAAGACTGTGTAGCTTTTCATGTTTCTTTCAATTAACGTTTAACAGATAAAATAAATATGCTAGGAATGGTTCAGATACTATTGATCCTACTCTGGAGCAGAGGATGGCCTGAATGACTTCTGTTGGCTCCAGTCTATTTTGTGTCATACTACAGTACCCTTGTTTGACACACACACGGCACCTATGATTTTTATGCTTTTTTAACCTCAGGAGCTCTGTAGAAGCTGGAAGTGTACAGAAAAGGCTGGAGGCAAGTTCCTCAGGCTTCTGCAATAGAATCCAAAGATAGGTACCAAAAACTGTCTGTGCAGTAGATGGAAGGAGTTCCTGCCTCAGAGCGAGATTCATAATAGCTTCTTGCGGTGGAAGGACCCATGTAAGACAGCAATAAAAATAGCAACAAAGGGTAAAACTCTCAGTTTCTGACTATTTCTGGGGTACAGGCACATAACTGTTTCCATGGGAAACTGCCTGGAACACCTCCTAAAATTAGGCAACTCATTAATTTCTATGTAAATTGCACGCAGGGGTGAGTCATTCCTTTAGTACTGTAGGAAACATTAATGGTATTGGCCTGGCTTTTCTATCATTGCCAAAAAAATTTAGAGCTCTCACCAAGGATGTGAGGAACTCAGATGCACCACCTTCTACCTCTGATGGTTCTAGTTATCTTGCCCAACTTGCAGGGATGTGGATTCATCACACAACAATCACTGTTTTGACATCACATAACAATAAGTGTTATGACTTAATCAAAAAATATTGTGCCTTCCCATATTTTTACCTATTTTATCCAATGTAGATTTAATGTAAGATATGATGCAGAATGGGATATATGAAACAGAGGGACCCACCCACAGTCATACTAAAGTTTTCTGTTCTGTGGCTGAATAAATCTGTGATGCTTTGTAGAGCATCAAAGTCCTGTGCACAGAGAGGGTATGAGGTAGGGTCCAAATGGGATATACACCCTGCAGCTTTGTCATCTGGGTGGCTGCAAGTCTGTCGTGTGTTCCACCAGGTTGTGCTGATAGAAATGGGAAGGAGAGGCTGTAGTTTTCATTACCTCCCACACAGTAAATAAGCAGAGTGTATGATATAATCCATGGGTACATGAAAATGTGTTGTTATAATTGCTCATAAAGAAGGTTGCTCTTGTTTATTAGAGTTCCTGTTGAAGCTGTTGGTGGGATATAGGCTGCTTCTTGTCTTTAGGTTAGAAGGGTGGTTACCATCTTCTGTCTCTTCATGAGCTTAGCGTAGCTCATGTGGAATGAATGACTTCGTGATACCTGTGTTCAGAATGGCTTGATTTTCATCCATGTGTAGACTTGTACTCTCTACAATCCCTACTCAGGTTTTACATGAGCCAAAAATATGCCCTTGCTGCAAAGAAGGTGAATGGTACCCTGGTCTGCATTAGGCAAATTATTGCCAGCAAGTTGAGGGAGGTGATCATTCCTCTCCACTCAGCACTGGTGAGGCCACACTTGGAGTGCTGAGTCCGATTCTGGGCTCCCCAGTACAAAAGAGACGTGAACATACTGAAGGGAGTCCAATGAAGGGCCATGAAGGTGATGAAGGGACTGGAGCATCTTTCCTATGAGGAGAAGCTGAGAGAGCTGGGACTGTTCAGCCTGGAGAAGAGAAGGCTCAGGAGGGTTCTTTTAGATGTTTTTAAATACCTGAGGGGAGGGTATAAAGAGGACAGAGCCTGGCTCTTTTCAGTGGTGCCCAGTGACAGGACCAGAGGCAATGGGCACAACCCGAAATACAGGATGTTCCCTCTGAACATCAGGAAACATCTTTTTACTGTGAGGGTGACCAAGCATGGGCACAGGTTCCCCAGGTTGGTTCTGGAGTCTCCAGCCGTGGAGATACTCCAAAGCCACCTGGACATGGTCCTGGGCAACCAACTCTAGGTGGCCCTGCTTGAGCCGCTTGGGTTGGACAAGGTGACCTCCAGAGGTGCCTGCCAACCTCAATCGTTCTGTGATTCGGTGATTTGTGGCCTGATTTACCGTAGTACTAAGATTACAGTGGTCATATCTCAAACTGGTTGTTCCAGGTCCCGTTTTAGTCAATGGAGAAAAAAAAAAAATAAAAAAAAAATTGAGTTTTTGAGGTGTGATTCATTGCACATTGAAGTAGTCATCCAAAAATAGGTCAGATGGACTGTGCCCTAAAAGTGCCAATATGACTGTGAAGGAAACCTGAGGTGACTGGCTTAATTGGACACAGGTACCCTGCAGCTGTCTGGTGTTAGGTAAGACGAATCCCAGCCAAAGATTTAATGAACAAGGTGTACTATACTCTTATGTCTGCCCAGCATGCTGCTGACAATTGATCGTGTAGGTGCAATGGACAACATACTGTCCAGCTGGGGAGGATGGACAGGATGAGGATCTGAATCAGCGGGTGAGATACTTCATCGCTGTTCAGAACGTTTTTCTTCAACAGTAAATGGGCAGTGAGGTCTCAGAAGGACTCGGCTCTGAGGCAGCTGCTGAAATTGTTTCTTGGTGTATAGTGAGACATGCAGCCAGTTCTAAAAGGCTGTTTTTAGATCATGGACATATCTGCCAGCACAGATAAGGAGCTGCCTGCCAATTCCAAACATACACACACACAGACATTTACTCAATCACACACAAACATAAACAAGCAAATAAACAACCTCCCCCCCTCCCATAAACTAATCAAGCTTTTTCTCCTTCAGATGGAAAAGGAAGAAAGAAACAGCCTGCTATTGTTTTGGTTTGTTTTTTTCTTCTTTTCTATTTTTAAATACAAGGAGGGGCTTAGATACTATATTGAAGCTGGAGCTATTTAGATACGTAAATAAAATATGCAGATTTAAGAGTTAGTTTAGCCCTATCTATCTGGAAAATAGACGGAAATAAAATCATGAAACTTTTGCCAGCTTTATTAAATGAGATTGGAATCCATCCATTATGTGGGGGCCTTCAATCTTCACACTATGAATCAACAAAATCAATGAATGTTGGGCTTAATTGGCCAAATTGATTGTATATTAAAACTGATTTAATTACTTTGTTGTCATTCTAGTAGGAGTAAATTTGGCTAAGTCACTTTGATTTTTAAATGCCAGTCTTTCTGTAGGAATTTTGGAAGGAGTTGGGGAATGACCTTGTTCAAGATTCAGAATAATGATTGTTTTGGCTTGGTAAGCCTGGCCCTGTTTTCCCTGCCTTGAAACTTTCTCTCATCTGTTGAGGAACCTTCAGAATTGAATTGAATTGAAGGAAAAGTGCCCTGAGACTTTCTGTGAGTATTCAAGTAGTGGATAACATGAATTTTTAAGCTGACATAACAAGTCTGATTCATTCCTGACATAGCTGGGCATAATACTGGAGATGTTAGAGTATGTGGAAGATAGCACTGCCAGAGAATGTGCCATAAATATAAAAGAGAATAATTAAATTAGATCCTCTCAGGATGAACGTGCTAAACTGAGACCAAAGTGCATGTACAGTATATTAAAAAAAAAAATACTTGTACTGCACAGGCAGTGATTTGGCTGATGTTTGAATTCAGTGAAACTTTTCATGCGAATAATTTCAGTGAAGCTACTCATGAGAGTAAGTTCCTCTCATGGAGAAATGGGTTCGTGGAGTCACTGACATATTTCTGACCTGAAGCCATGTAGATGCAATAAGACTGAAACCAGCCATTTTATTTCTTTTATTATTTGTGGTTCAGTGGCTGAGTCAGGCGGTTGGAGTTCTCTTTTTCCTTCTGGTATAACGTTGAAAAACTATTTCACCATTGTGTGCCACGGTTTCCTTAGTTACAGGTATGAATAGTAGTGCATAACCATCTTTGAAAAGAGTTTTGAGAATTGTAGAGTAAAGCTTGAGAGTGAAAAGTATTTGTATTATTTTCACTGTCAGAATTCACCAACTGCAGGTTTGTCCCCTTTTGCAGTACTCATACATCGCTCTGTCCAATTGGTATTTTGGAGGTTATAAACACATATCTTGTAACACTGAAAAATAACACCATTGAAGATGAGCCAACAGCAAAACATTGGTATTTTGGAGGTTATAAACACATACCTTGTTAACACTGAAAAATAACACTATTGAAGATGAGCCAACTGACATTATGTTAAACAGCACATCAGAATTAATTCAATTTTATCTGTTGGTTTTTTTTTAATGGATATCATGAAGACCTTTATATCATTGATTTTGGTTATGTCATGGCTATCTACACCTCTGGATTTCACTGAATAAAATTTCTTGAGCTGTGGGCCAATGCTTTGTAAGGCCACCCATACAACAGCGAAATGGTTGGGAACTCCAGCCCACTGAGTGAGACTCAGTTCCAGATTAAGACCTTTGCAGTCAGACCTCTCTATGTGAAACAGGAATCTGTGCTGCCGTCTAACAGAGATGGAGATCTGGTTAAAACACTCAGTAGTGACTCCAGAATGTCCTGGCCAGCTAATGGAGACTGGTTTCAGCCATCTAAACAGAGGTATCTATCCTCACTTTTAGGTGGTGTGAACCTGGCCTGTAGTTGTCATTCAAGAAAGGTGCGGGTCTCCTCTAAGTCCCTTGTCACATGTGCCTGCCAAATGCACATGCCTTAGACATCCTGGAGCATCCAATGATGGGAGATAACAGTAAATCAACTGTATCCCTCTGCCCAGGCTTGATTCAGTCATCATCACGTAGGCTCTTAGTGCCGTTTGAGGTGAAAGAGGGTACGTAAGACCTCTGCGTGGGGCTGGCAGGTATCGTTAAAACTGGAAGAGAAATACACCCCTCTGGAGTGGCAGCTGAGAGCCAGCTGGATACCCTGGGAACTGGCTAGAGCTAGGGGTCTGCCCAAGTGATGGAACTGAGATCTCTGAGTCTAATCTAGGTTGTGCTGAACCACTCTCCAGGCTCTGCTGACTGTACTGACTAGATCACTATTGATTATAATGGAAAGACATCTAGATCATGTGAAGTTGTCTAAAATTGGGCATGTTTGTCCTGAACCATGTTTGTCCTGAACTGAATTCTAAGTTGTTTCTTTTTTTTTTTTTTTTTTTTTTGCTATTTTGAACACATTAGAACAGAACAGAATAGAATATTTCAGTTTTGTAGGGACCTACAACAATCATCTAATGCACCTGCCTGACTACTTCAGGGCTAACCAAAAGTTAAAGCATTATTCTAATCTGCAAGTAATCCTTTTCTAAAATATGCCCTGTTTTCTTTTATAACACATTCTATGTGTTCTTCTTTTTCCGTAAGTCTTTTATTTTTCTTCAATAACATAAAGAACAATAAAACATCCCTTTCCAAAGTGATGTTTCCAAACACCACTTTCTGCTATAGCGAAGTGAACTGCATCAGTGGCTGACAGGGAAAGCAAATATGACAAAAAGAGTCTGTTTGACTGAAAATTCATTTACTGCTCTGCATACACTGGAGCTGTGCAGTGCAGAAAGGCCACAAAATGTCAGATGTGCTTCTGTATGAAGTTAGTATAGTATCAGGTTTGAATAAAATATGACTTGTAACAAATGTGAATATGGTGTCAGGCAGGTAATGTAGTGTTATAAATACACTCAGGAAACATCTCTGGTTCATCTGTCTGGAAACGAGGAAGGGGTAGAAGTGGTCTTTCCCTTGCTCTCCCTCAGCACACTGCTGCACTGTCCAAACAGATACTGGGATACTGGAAGCAGGAGTCCCTCTGTCTGGAGACCTAAGTCTGTTGCAACAAAATTTTGTGACAGACGTTTTGTGGGCTAAACTGACTTTATCCTTCTCTTGCTCCCAGCACTTCCTAGCATGGGAAGCCAGTGGAGTGTTTTCTACTCTGGTGAAAGGTAATGCCAGGGGAAATTTATTGGGTAAGGACCAGGTGCAGGGTCTGGTGCATAACAAACTTAACAAATCTCTGCAGGAACATGCCCTGTAATCCACTAGAGATGTTCGGGAAGGCCTGCTTGGCATGAAAAGAAGTTGCTGGAAAAGCCTTTTTCTTGTGCAGTGAGTCCTTGGAGTTTAAATGTGTTACCTCATCATCCTCCAAAATGGCCAACATGCATGTATGGGAAAGTGTCTCCTTTTTAAAAAAAGATTGAAGTTTCTTTATCAGGTGCTGGGAGGAATTTTTAATTGCGTACATTTGTGATATATACAGATAAGATGCCTCTGAGTTAATAAATCAGTTAAATGCTTAGTTTAGTGTCGTTAAAGCTATTACTTTAAGGATAAGATGTAGATTTTTAAAGCTAACTCGATTTGTAGTAAAAGTTACGATTTTTCAAAGGCATCTCTGCAATCTGGCTAACCATGTTTTCAAAGTTCCATAAAAAAAATCTCAGCCTTCACTTACTAACGTGACTTACAGTAACTTCTAAAGTGTTGCCTGTGTTTTCTTCCCCACTAGCAGCCAAGGAAACATTTACCACCAAGCCTGAACTTTGGAAGTCCTTGCTGCTACTGCGGGCCCTGTAACGCAGTTCACGTGGACGGACAGCGCCATTGCATCGCCATCGCCATCTCCGCTGATGTTGATGCACCAGCTGCAATAATATTTCAAGTCAATCCCTGATTAGTTAGGGGAAGGTCAGCTATTTCTGACTGGCCTCACCCAGACAGAGAAACAGAATGAAGCTCTGCCATCAGTGTCCTAAAATAGAAGGCCCCTTTCATCTGTCAGGCTTGAGTCAGCCACATGGGACACAAATTAGGAGGCACAAATCGACTCACAGGGCATTTGGAAGAAGGGCACAGGCAGAAAGTCAAGTGAAGAGAAACTTCTTCAGATATGAGCTATATTCTCCAAACAGCTTTTTAGTCACTTTCCCAATAATTTTATTTTACTGTTTCTTCTTAAGTAATTTAGTATTTTTTTTAAGATAACTTCAATAATGAAACTGAGTGTGGGGATATTTTTTGGAGGCTTCTTTGCGGCTCTGGGGGTTTTACTTTTTTTGGTGGCATTTGGAACCGATTATTGGCTTCTTGCTACAGAAATAGGAAGGTGTTCAAAAGCACCTGAAGATGCTGGGGTTAGTATGGACGTTTTTATTTATAATGAGAATTATATGTGTAGGTTTCTTGGATGCATTTATTTTGTAACAATTTATTTCTGTATGAACTTTTCATTATACTCATTTTGACCTCCTGAAGGCTTACAAGCCTGCTTCAAAATCTCTTGTAACCAGTTGTAATCAACTCTAAAATGAATGTCTTTTGTGATACTACTTTTGCAATGTGACAGTCTTTCAAAGGAAGTATGAATGTTTAGATGTGCTATAGCTAACCTATATTCAGACAGGCTGTGTTTCATTATGATGGTGGTGTTTTTTACCTCAGCGTCTAGTTTCAGTTGAACTTCATTCTTTCAGCCATTTAAAATTTGTATGATAATGGCTTTTTTTTTTTTTTTTTTTGGTAGGGAGAGAAGGCCACTTTCCATCATGAAGGTTTCTTCTGGAGGTGCTGGTTTAGTGGGAATGTAGGAGAGAATAACGCCAGCATGTGGAATTTCTGGTATAGTAAGTAACTTTTTCTTTTTACATTATCTACGGTAGTTTGTTCTCAAAATTGTTGTGGGTTTTTTTTTTCCATCTTATGAATCACCAGGTCTCATATGGCTTCTTTGGTGATCAGGTTCTTCAGCTAATCTAAAAGACATTCTTTACAAACATTTTTGTAATATGTACTAAAGGAAGCCTTGGGACAAAATGATACATGTTTAACTGTCAACTTACGCTGTGAGTGTTATGGCTGCCCTGTTAACCCCTGTGAGTGGGTTAAGGAAGGCATGGGTGATTCCACTGTGAAAATGGTGTAGGACACATCATCTCCAGGAGAATTCCTCTACTAAATTCACAGATGACCCAAAATCTCCCATGAAGAAGAGGTCAAGCAAAACATTTCCTGTCTTCAACACTACCTCTGATGTACAGAGCTCCCTCTCCTTACTGCAAGATTTCCGCAGTCCTTGTGAAAAGCAGATGCCATTGTACAAATTTGACTTTAATAACCCACATTTTGCTAAACATATTGCACGATCTTAGGTGGCAAATGTAATATTCACTGTAGTTAATTTCCCCTTGTTATTTATCTGGAGAATTCTGCGGTCAGGAATCTGAAATTTAAATGTGGTTTAAGCTATAGTCAGCCTTTATCTTTCACAAGGAAGAAGGTGATTTTTTATAAGCATTTAATATAAAGGGTGAAATTACCCTTCTCTGGGGATATTGATTCCATAGACTAAATTCATATTTGTTGAAACTGTAAACTTTCTGAAGATGCTTGATATTTTTCATTGTTCTTTCACAACAGAAAAAGTAATTTCCTGGGTTTTTTTTTTTTTTGTTTTGGGTTTTTTTGTGGGATATGCAATAACGAGAGGGAAATAATTAACCCTAACAAAAGAAAGGTACATATGCATATAAAAGCATACGTATGCATTGCATATAAATTGCAGTGTGCCTTCAGCAAGGCTGCTTTACTGTTCCCATAGTACAAATCTGTGTTGCCCTTTAAGGAATATCCTTGGCTGGGTAGCAAGGCTGGTATGTCTTACCAAACCAAATCTGCTGTAAGCTATTGCCTGGAAAAGAACCTGGAATCTTGACCGATGAAACTCAGTTTGCCCATTTGAAGAACAGGCTTAAAATATTTTCTTGTTAAGGCAGTAAAATATTAATCTTTAGCTTTCTTTCACTTTTAGCTAACCAGTCCCCTTCTAAGAATTGTACGCATGCTTACCTGTCACCGTTTCCTCTTATCCGAGATGAACACAACTCAACTTCCTATGACTCTGCAATCAGTAAGTATTTTTTTTGGCTGCAAATGGATACAATGCCTATAGTTTCAAGAAAACAATTTGGATGCTTCAGTATAAAACAGCCTTATCACTCCACACAGTATAATTAATAGAGTTTTTGTGTTTCATACTTCTCATAATTTTACAACATGCATATTTAAGCCACTATTTAGCAAAGCACTTAAATGAATGCTTAGCTTTAAGCATGATGGCAGAATGGAAGTCATTTCTGAAAAGAGAGACATTTCCTTTTTAGTGCTTTTTTTCTCTGACATAAAAAGTATCTTCCTGGGGTTGAATGCATTAAACAAGGACTTCTCATGTATTCCAATAAGACTGTTTTTTCTGTTAAATAAATAACCACATGCGGAAATATATTGCATTTTTACTTTATGAGGAAGGAGGAAAGGGGCCTTGGTACTAAGTTTATCCCACTAACTCAGATATACTGCACCGACTGCTCAACGTGCCAGCTTCTCTCCATTGACACTGAAGGGAGCTGAGACACTGAAGTTACTCTGAATGGTGTGTGCCATACATGAATAATGTAGCCTAAGACTGTAGCAATGGGCAGTTTTGTTTTGGGAACTAAGCTCTTTTTAAATATATATATATTCTCTATAATGGTTCAAAATACTTACTGTGTTAAATTGAGATATTAACACCAAGAAACACTAGTGTGGTAACAGAGATACATACACATATATATAAAAATATATATATATATATATATGGAAGAAAGACTGTAATTGAAAACCTCATGTTTGAATAATGCCTGGAAAGCTCTGTTTTTACAAGTTTTAAAAACAACTTTAAAATATTGGTCACATTTCATCAGATCAAGGGCTTTATGCAAACGTATTTGAAGTAAATAACTTCTGATACTGATTTTGTATGACTTTTTAAATATCTCATGATGTGTGGATGCTGCATGTCTCTGAGCTCACTGACTCAGTGACTTAAGTGATTCCCTCCTGTCCTGAAGCTGTAATTATGCCTTTGCTGAGTTTGAATCAAATTTTTATGCTGCAGACTTGAACAAGAAAGTAAGTTGGACCGATCATGGTTCTGTTAAACTTTAGAAATTATGAACTGTTTGTTGAGTAAGAATTCAGACCTTACCATTCAGAAATCTGATCTGTAACTTCACAGCACATCTGGAACAGTTTATCTTTCCATTTGAAAGTGACAGAGTCATCAGCTGCTGATAATCTAGACAGAGTTTGTATTCCACCATTCCACCTCATACATTCATGAAGGATCCTCAAATTATATTGCACGATTACACAGAAGTGGACAAACAAAGAATAAGGAAAGGAGAAGGAATACCATCAGAAGTTTAATTAATTTTAGTTAATGTTTGCCAAAAGAACCACTGCTCAAATATAATTTTCCAATCTATATTCCATATTAGGAGATTAAAAATAGACAGAA
>NW_009647874.1:2902333-2980051 GCF_000708025.1 Charadrius vociferus | reverse complement strand
TATAAATAGATACAGTTGGATTGCTTTTGAGCTCATTAAAACTGAAGAGGTTTTTTTTATGCCTCCAGTTCATTTTCAGCATCCAAGCTAAGTTATTTACTAAAGCAGGTATGCTTGTTCAAGAATCTTTCACAACTTTTTATGAAGAAGGTTATGTCATCGTCTCTTCTGTTATTTCAAAACTTGTCTAGTTTGACAGTCCTGCCCATGGTATTTGGCAAACAAGTTTTTAAAACCTTGCTGCAACTGCAGTTGCTAAATTAAGAAATGCTAGAAGGTTGTCCTCCTCTTCTTTATTCACAGTGGAGGAAATGGTTCTCTGCAAAAGCCAGTGGCAAAAGCCCTTGATTTGATTTCATGAAGAACAAGATTTCATCAACTATTTGTATATCCAGGTGGCTGCATCTAATACCTGGCATCAGCTAAACACAGAACAAAAGGGACCTACCAAAAGATTGAGGTTATTGTCCCTCTTTTTGCTTCTGCTACTGTTTCTTGATACAATATTACCATTTTCATGGCTCACAGCTTTCTCAGCATATTCACTTTTGGGGATAAAAAAAAAATCTCCCACACAGAAACTGTGTTTTTGTGAGTCCCTCAAGTCCTGTTTTAATTAGGAGTGAATAAGAAGAAATATTCTGTCATCTGAAAAATACTTAGTTTGCTCTTTCATAGAAAAATACACAACTGAATAAAAAGCTTTAAACTTCATTAGAAAAATCAAACACGTATGTACAACACATTTTTAAAAAAAAACCTCTAGCTTTCTGTTAGCAGAACTGTTAGTTTCTGAGCAAGCAAAGGCATGTGACTTCTTTTACAGTCTGTTTGTGTTAAGAGACTTCGGGGCCTTATCAGAGGAATTTGGATTTAACTGCAGTCCCTAGTGGAAACACAAGTGTGGTTGGTTGGTGGAGTGCCTCGTTACCATCCAGTTAGAAGAGCTCAGGCAAAGATAAGTTTCCTGAGGAACATAAATTCTCTGATGATTTTTGAGTGCGGTGACTGGACCGAGCTCTCTGTTGACATAACTCCTTTGGCTTTAGTATCAGGAGGAATTTTGCTCAGAGCTTTTCTGGGCCAGAATTCAAATGGGGCTCAATCTATCCCCTCTTAGCTTTTTTACAGCTTTCTGTGTGTTGGTTTTATGGTGTTTGTGCGATAGCACCCAAAAGACTCAAACACTGAAGACCTTCATGTTTAGTGCTTTAGTACACTTTACAAAGCTTTAGACCAAGGGCTTGGTTCATCCTGCTGTGCAAACCTAGACTATGAGCTCTCCATGTCAAGAATTATAGACATAGATGGAAATGTAAAGACCAAAGAGCCAACAGTGAAGCTTATATTGGAGATTTGAATGCGTGTTTTAATATCTCAGATTTCTTTACATCATTACTGTCAGATGCATGATTAGCTTTGAAGGGTTAGATAGCACTGCTTTGAAATTTCAGCGTTCTGTGTCTTTTAATCACAGTTACAATGGATTTGTTCATTCACTGTTTGTTGTTTTTTTAAATATCTTGGCGGAGTGGGGAGGACTTCACCTATCTGCAATGTAAGGTGGGGTCCAAGCTGTGCTAACCATCATTTATGGTTAATGCACTTAAAGAAATTTGCAGACCATGCCATTTATCTTCACCTGAAACAGGCGTCTAAATGAACTCGGGGGAAGTCTAATGACATTCTGTGATAAGTACAGTGGTTTATAGTGACAGCTATTATAGTATGCAGCTATTAAGTAGACTTAGACAGCACCTCATTGTGTTGCCACCAAATTCATCTATATGATGATTCACAAACACATGTGCAACAAACTACAAGCTTGGAATAAAAAAAATTAAATTAGCCCGCACAATAAAAGTGACAGAGTAGTGACCTCTGCATTCTAAAATAAACATACATTTGTATAAGCATAATCAGATTGGTTATCCTGTCAAGCTATTTTGAAAACGTAATAGTATAGTACTTAAATAATAATTCATTGCTAGCTAGATTAATGCATGGTATCCTGTCATTAGATTACTTAATGCTGACATTCAAGGACTATCACACTTTTAATAAACTCTTTTACTACAAGACAATACGAGGCCTGTTTTTGAAAAATGTGCAAAGTCTTTGCCCGCACAAGTAGTCCCATTGGCTGCAGTGAGATTATCCCTAAGAAAAAGAAGTGCAAGTTCTAGCACTTAGTCAACTCGTTAATTTTATTTTTGAGGGTTTTTTTTTTCAACTTTATTTAGAAATAAACAACAGTTCCTTAACCGTTGTAAATTGCCCCAGTGCCTTCTGAAGCTAAATTGGTAGCCGTTTAATGGGGCTGTGCTGACACATTAGTTTAATACTCTGATTTGTAGCTGCTAGTACTTTTTTTCCTGACCATTAGTATCTTACTTTGTCCAGCCCTGGGCACATTGCCAGCATTTGAAGTAGTGCCTAATATAATGTAGCATATAGAATGTTTATGGGACGGAAGCGAAATTCTTGTTCAGCAACTATTACGTCTAAAATGGTGTGATCAGCTTTATTGGCAGGTTTGTTACAGGGTTGAAAATAACCTAAAGTAATCTACAAAATATCAGCAACAAAATCTGAAAGTAAATATTGTACAGTGAAATGTTAGCAGTAGCCTGTTTCTAGGGAAAAAAAATGCTGTTATGTAATACAGTCACATAATTGCCCATGAGAGATTGTAATACAGTACATTTACTAAGGGAGAACTCCCCAGCCACCAAGCAGTGATAAAGCAAGAAGTATTTAAAAAAGCAATGTATCCATACTGTGAATATTGTATTTGTTTTACTGTTAAGGCTATTAAAAAAAAAAAAAAGATTATTACTACTAAGGGATAATAAAGGGTACTGAGTGAAACTGAGAAAAGTTTTGCAAGGTTTATCGTGTTGCCAGGTGTGTCTCCTGCGCTGCTGATGAGATCTGTGATCTCATTTACAGCCGTTTATCTGCAGAGAAGATAATCCTGATTTAAGGCTGTTCAGGCACTTAATTTTTCACTGTATTTTATATTGTGGGTGGCAATATTTTGGCAAAAGTATTTTGATATCTTTTAAATTAAATAGAGGGGTAAAAAAGACATATTCTAAAATACAGTCCACAGCGAAATCACAGGAAAGGTTCTCTTTGGGATGTGAGCTTGTGGATGAAAATTCAAGGCAACTTTTCCAAGTCATTTTGCCTATCTTTAGTAATGTTTATGCAGCATTGTACTCACCTATGCTTTAAAGGTTTTTTCAGCGTTGTAGCGCTTAATAATTCATGTTGGATATTGAATTCAATATTAAGTGGCTGGGTTTTTTTTTTGATAGGCCATAGAAAATGTATGGGCTGATGGCTGAGATTTTAAAACACTTGAAGTCAGCAAGGGCAATAAAATACGTGGTGTGGTTTCATGAGGTTGGTGTTAATGTCTCCATGTTGCATGGTGTCATTAGCTGGCCTGTTCCTGAATAACCCGTTACGGAGCTTCAGAGGTGTGCACAGATACTGCACAACAAGGGTGCGTTGCAGGTGACACAGCTGTGTAGCTTTGTCAAGTGTATTATTGTTTCTCTTTGATATCATGCACGGGTAAGATCTTAAAATATGAATCTGTGGCTTCAGTTTATAATCAATGCTGGGATCGACTACACTAGAAAAGTGGGCTTTTTGATAACTTTCAGCCATTTCTCAAAATTTTGGTCCCTTGCTCAAAACCAGATACTTCTTTTAGTTTTCAAATGATGCAGAAGTCTCCAGAGGAATCTAAATAGGGATCTTTAGGGAGAAAAGCAAGTAGCAAGGGAAAGTTACAGGTCATGCAGTTTTGGAGGAATATACTGCAGCTATAATGTTCCCATAGTATTAGAGGCCAAATGGTGTAGAGCTCAGACAAGCATACCGTGTGTACTCCTGTTTTCCTCTAAAGTACTGCTTTATTTTTAGGCCTGCCTGTTGCTGCCAAGGCAAATGTTGTACCCGATGAAGGGGCAGCTTACCAAGACAAGTTACAGAACCTTCTGTTTAGCACTCTTGCAACACAGAGCAATGGTATCTAAGATTAACACTGCAGATAGGTTTACCTTGGACTCTGCGGTAGGGCTTGTACTTTGTTTCTCCTACTGTAGGAAATACTTGGAATAATGCATGCCCTTGAGGTAGGTAGCTTGAATATATCTGAGAGCCTCGAGGCAAGGGTACTCCTTGTACTGAACCAGAACATGGGCTATCTTATGAACTGCTCCGGTGAGACTTGAAATGGTGCAAAAGTCTCTTAACACCTTGTATAGGTACACCAAACCGTTGTTTCTTGAAACAGGCTGCTTGGATCAGGGTCATCCCTTTTCATGGCATTCAAAGAAGCATAATGCAAATCAGCATCTTCTGTTGCTTTTTATCTGTCATAGTTCACCTCAGTCTCAGAGCAGCAAAGTCTTTGACTTGAAGAGTAAGTTCACTCTTAGGTGGTTTTAATTTCAGCCAGCTCTTTTGTGTTCATCTATAGATACCAGCTAAACTAAATGACAGCAGCAGGGCTGCATTGTAACTTTGGATGATTAGCCCTGCAGGAACCGATCTTGTCCATCTAGGCAGAGAAGATGAGAAAAAATGGTCTGAGTAGGAAATAAGTGAGGCCTTCTTTGCAGAAAAATGGTTGCTTTTTAACTCCCTTACTAAAGAAAAAGTCTAAATGCTCTTAGGATGTTTCCTCAGACCTGTGCCACAAATGACCCTAATGACTTACTGTCTTGCAGAGGGGGTAGTCTTTCACTTGAAAAGTCGCTGATTTGAGAACATTGCACACCTTTTACCTGTCTACCCTATTTTCAAATTGATGTTTAATGATGGAGTTAGCTGGCTAAACAAGTATTAGGATCATCAGAATTTATCCATGATTCTCTGGAGTAAAAAATTATTTCTAGAGAAACAGAATGGAAGCTTATTTCAGGTGATAGCTAGGTCAAATCAGTATTTCACATATAATGCATAGAATAGTTATGCTGTTGGAGCAGAGAAACAGCTTTTCTTGTGTATAGTTGCAGAGGGGTTTAAGCAAATTTTCATCAGTTACATTTGTACTCCTTTTGTGTTCAGTTTCCCGGAGTATTTGAACAAATGAAGCTTTTCCAGTAAAATTGCACTAAAAGCAGACTTCAAAGCTTCCTGTACGAAGAGTAGATAATGAAACTGTATACTAATTTTGTAATGCTGGAGAAGCTTGTGTACTCATCCATTCAGAAAATAGAAACACTGCTATATGCCTTAGGTGACTGACCATAATGATATCGAAGAAAGCTTTTTCAAGGTCCATTTTGGCCAATGTGTCCTATTATATAGCATGACTTTGAAGTACCTTGGGCCATCCATGTAAAAGAGTTGGGTGGTTATAGACTGATTTAGAGGTATTAGGTTTTAAATGAGGAAGTAATGTCCCATGGACTTGGGGACTGCGATGAAGCTTAGCAAAGTAGCCCCATGAGTAAAATAATATGAAATTGCTTCAGAGACCCAAGACTGAAGGACTTGAGAGATTTACCTTTCTAGGTCTCCATTCACTGTCCATTTGCATTAAGTGAATCATTTAACTATGTGTTTAACTTTAAACAGGTGCCTAAATCCCGTAAGAGGTGGAGTACTTAAAGGAGAACACACACTTAACTGCTTTGCTGAGCCACAGCCTTATTTCTTACCTACTATTTCCATATTTTTTTGTTTATGTGGAAGGAAGACTTGTATTGGACAGGAACCAAAACACAATTTTAACCCTTCTGCCAGCTAGTCTCTTTACCACATTCATCCTTCCTATGCCCAAATCTGCTGATCAGTGTGGTGGAAAATTATGTCTCTGAATGTTTGCCTGGATTAAAAAGGATGTTATTTTAAAAGTGTGGCTAATGTGATGTGGTGAACGTGATCTAGCTAATACATTTACAAGGCTGAAAGAAGCAAGATGGTGTATACTTTAACATGAGTTAAGCCGGTCAAGTTAAAACTATAGATTTTTGGAACACATTAGTGGGAAGAACAAGCTGATAAAGTCTAGTGCACCTTCAGATTTCAGATGAGAGCAAACCTGAATTATTCCAGAATAGCTGGCTCTAACAAGCTGTGTGAATTTGAAACTTTCAGGATATGAACCAGTATAACAGTTGCTTGGTTGTGTTTTGCCATAACAGTAAGTAGGTGCTGTCAAATGATAAGTGGCAGTTTCTTTTGTGACTCACTTTTCTTGACTTGCCAGCTGGCTTATATGCTTTCCCTCAGTTGGGTGGAAATGTTTTTCACTGCCTGAATTGTCAATGCTTCAAGATTTTCAGATCTGACGATGGAGATCTTTGCAACTCATAATTTTACTAATGGGTTGTGTTAATGTACCAATTTTTAAATTCATGGGAGAAATTTATGTCACTCTTGTAGCATTTGTAAAATGATGACTTTGTTAAATGGATGTGCAATTAACCAGCTAAAAAATAATTGTTAGAAAGACTCTTTTGGCCAGAGTATGTCACAAAACTCTCGGCTCATTTATCACCAGCTGCATCCATTAATTCAGCACTGCTTGGCACTGTCTAACAGGGGCTTCTGAAACATCACATTTAAAATTTAATAAAATACAAAGAGCTTTAGAGCAGGAATAGGCTTGTTTAAAATACTTAACTGTTTTTCAGAAACCCAGTTTACATTTTTTTTAGTTTCTCCCCCTCCTGCTTTTGATTTCTGTCTATTGAATATGACTGTGTAAAGAGAATTATCCCATTGTAAATTGTAGAGAACTTACAGATTGCTATTGGTGATACAGTCTGAGCACTAAGAATGTCAGGATGTTACAGCTCTTTGCTTCTCACAGACAACTTTGGTAAAACAATCGTATCCTGTCAGTCCAGTCGTTTATCCCAAAGAATCATTGCTACAGCTCTGGTGTACCGTTTTCTAAAGAGCATAAATTTGGTCAAGTTGCTATCTTACAAGTCACTGCTAAATATTAAGCAGACAGATTTCATTCATGGTAACTTACAACCTATTTTCCATGATCATCAGATAAGAACTGGCTTTCAAACCTAATTTGGTCCACATGATCTATAACGTATATGCACGATAGAATGAATGTTTCATTTGTTAATAAGGCAAGTGAAAAGAGAAAAGGAAAAGAAAAATCCTTGTTAGCCAAATATGTCACTTGTTTAAGTTCTAAAAGGTGGTGTATTGTTTTTTTCCTTCTTCCCTTTCCCCAGTTTATCGAGGTTTCTGGACAGTTCTTATGCTCCTGGGAGTGCTCACTATTGTGATGGCTAGTTTCTTCATCATCTGTGCAGCTCCTTTTGCCAGCCACATTCTGTACAAAGCAGGAGGAGGCTTCTTCATCATTGCTGGTGGGTATACTGTTTGCTTAGTCAATTAAAAAAGAGAAAGGATGAGGTATTTCTTCCATTTTCCCTGAGCAAAAATTATATTAATCATGGTTAAAAAAAAGAAAAAGCATATGCTTCTATCCTTTGGCTTGTGGAGTGCCTACCTTGGAGACAATTCTTTCCACAGTTATTTAGTCATAAAGCTATTCAAAAAGCTACTTTTGGATTAAGATAAAAAAATTTCAGGACAAATCATGGAATTACACTACAATTTCAATCTAGGTTTTTTTTTCAGGAAAAAAGAATGCTGTTTAGGGATGCTGCTGTATAAGATTCTCAAGGGCTTTAGCTAAGGAGAGTTTTTTTTTTTATCAGTGACACAAAAGATGATTACAGGAAGCTTTAAAGAACTTGGAAGACAGATCACATTCACATGACCAATATAGGAGAAATGTTTTGGGTGTGATTGGAGTACATAAAATAGTTGTCACATATGAGTAAGTGGGAGCTCTAAACCTCTGTGGATAAAAGATAACAAATAACTGAATTCCCTCCTTCCTCATAACCCTCACATAGTATGGAGGATGCACCCTCCCAGGATTCAGCTGATACGGGCAGCTCTCTGGGACGTTGTTCGGTTAACCTTGAAAAGTCTGGAAAGATGTCATCCTTGTGTGTGAGATGCAGTTGTGTAGGATGTAAATGATAGTATATGCTCAATCACTGTTTTCCTTTGTATAAAGCCTGGTGAGAGGTGGTCCTGTGAGAGCAGTATTGTGTTACAGGGTAGAGCCACTCGTGTCAGGACCAAAAGGCTTGGGCTCTCGTTGTGCTTCTGTTACTGACCTGCTGACCTTGCTTCCACACTTCACCTCGCAGCTCTTCATACGCAGTTAGTGATCATTATTCCCTTTTAAACGACCCTCAGTGAAGTGTGGGAAGTATTTTATAATATTTTTGCTGAAAAGAACTCCTGCACACTTGCATTTGATCCCTTGAGAATTACTCCTCCACACTTTTAAAAGACATACAAAAATATTCATAGTCTGACAGAAATCCTGAGGTATTTCAATGCTTTTTGTCACTACTTTGCAGGGTAAGAGCCCATGTGAGTCTTATTCTTTTTCTGCATTTTTAATCTGTAAAAACTCCTCAGACGTCACTAGAAAGTAGCAGAGGCTGTTAGAAAGGAGAAGGGCACTTGAAAGACACCAGGAACCGATGGGTAGAGGTCCAAAGCGACGTGAGTGTTCTCCACTCTGGGTCAGTTCATCTGCCCTCATTTAGGCAGGGGAAAGTTAGATCCCCAAGTCTCTGCTAGTCTCCCTTGGCTTCCCTCGGAGGTCTGCAAGCGGCAATAACATTCACTGGCAGTGAAAACAGTAGATATGTAAGAAGTTCCACAGCTGGGGATTCATTTCATCCTGAAAGAGGGGTCAAACTGGATCAAGTGAATGCGCTATGGAGGAACCCTACACCTCTCTTTCCTTTAGTGGGGGAATCTAGAGAGGCTGGTTTTTTAAGTGTGTGAAGTTAAGTGAGCTTTATTATCCCAGTGTGTGACCTTGGGCCTGTCTCGTTGCCCCTCTCACCCTTTGTCCCTGTAGAGCAGATGTTCTTCAAGGGAAATCCTGAATTTCTGCTGTCTGTATTTGTAGTATCTTTCAACTTCAGGACTGTTTTCAATAAGATCTTCAGAGAAGAGCTGTGATATTTTTACTATTGCCATTGTTGAAAAGCAAAGCTATTTAGCAAAATCCTGCTATGATTTGCCAAAAGGTAGTGGTGGCAGTGGAATATAAGACCCTGGAGCCATTCCGCTTATAGAAGATATTTTGGCTTGGGTAGGGGGACACAGTTCCCAACCAAGCTCTTCTGCTTCTCCTCCCAGTCCCACCAATAGGGCACAGCTGCTGGGGGAAGGTATTTACTGTAAATATCATTATCCCATGCAAAACTTCAGATCACCCACAAAAACATTAAAAAAAAAGTTTGTTGCTCTCGGCTCTTCTCACAAGTACTCCCGTAGCCAAGGTGAAGGTTTAATTATATCGTGAATTAAAATCATGCTGGTGAGAGTGACCATACTGACATAAGAAGAGCTTATAAATATTTTGCATTGTCAGTAGTTAAAGCTATGTCCTGAGGAATGTCTTGGGCAACAACTCAGTTTCCTGTGGTGTTACTGATCAATGGCCCATTGCGTTAAACGGAGAGTAAGAGGGATTCTCAGACCCAAAGGTATGACCGCATGAAATTGCTCTCCCAATAGGAGTTCCTCATAATAGTTAATATCTTAAGTCTGGGATAATTTGGGGGCAGAGCCAGATAAGGTAGAACCTGATGCAGAAGAGGAGTGTTTTAACCTGCCTCTAGAAGGCAGGGTGGCGTGCTCTACTGTGTTCCCTGCTGCCCTGACCCCTTCCTCTATCCATCTCCTTCAGGACTAAAGAGCCTGTTTGTTTACGGCCTCCCAAAGGAAAGCAGGGCATGGAAGGGCAGAGTGATGAGAAGCGGTGCATATTTACCACTTGTACCAACATGTGGTCAGGATGCAGCCAGGGTGTGCATCTATTTAAACACAGACCTAATAGGAAAATGAAAAGATGTAGTGTGACTTGGATCATAGGTGAAGTTAGAGTTCTTGTAAGACAGAAACCAGCATATTGATGTGAAGAAAAAACGGCATTATATACATTGTTTTGAAAGGGCCTGGATGCTGTCTTACCACAGAGTTCAGGTAGCTGTCACACTGGAGAGAATAGTAGGCTTCTGAGAAAGAAGTTAGACAAGGTGGTTGTTCTGTGGAAGTTTGGAAGAAGTTAGGAAGATCGGTCATTTTCCTACTTACATATCTTTAAAGAAAAATGTCAGATGAAGCAATTTTAATACCTATTATTGGACTGAAGTATATGTATCCTTTTGCAACCTTAACTGACAAATTTGGTAGCAGATAAAAGCTCTGCCTAACTGAAGAGAACAGCTTGTAGCATGATCTGCTGTGCCATCTTAGGGCTCAGAAAGCAGCTGAAGATATTTGGAATGGGATTCATGCCAACTGTCCAGCCATCTGAAAGCTAAGTGGTTTTCATGAATCAACTGCTTAAACTTTTATTATCAATAGTAAGAAACACACTCTCAGAGGGACACTTCACTTTATCTGTGCTAAGGCAGATAGACTTGCCTTCTGGAGGGACCTATGGAAGGACCCTGAACAGAGAACCTGACTGACACAGAATAAATTTAGGTTGGAAGGGACCTCTTGTGGAAATCAAGTCTGGGTTCAAAGCAGGGCTGGTTTCAAAGTTAGATCAGGCAGCTCAGAGCCTTATCCTGTCAAGTTTTTAGAATCTCCAGGAATTGATGTTCTACAGCATCTTTGGGCACTTTTCCCAGTTTGACCAACTTAATTGTGTATTTATTTTTTTTTCCTTGTATCCACCTGGAATTGTTCTTGCTGCAGCTTGTGACCATTGAGTATCATCCTTTCAGTATGCAGATCTCTGAAGAGTCTATCCCCATCTTCTTAATAACACCATTTAGAAAGATGAAGATTGTTTTCTTCTCTAGACTAAAACTCCCCAGCTCACTCAGCCTCTCCTTGTCCTCCATCCCCCTACCTGTCTTGGTGGTCATTACCTCAGTTCATCAGTATCTCTCTTTCACCAAGGGGCCTCAGATTGGACGCAGGTTTCCAGATATGGTGTCACAAGTGCTGAGTAAAGGGAAATAATAGTATTTTCAAACCTGATGACTGTGTTCTTGCTAATGCAACTCTGAATTAGGTTAACTTCCATTTCTGCCAGACCTGCTTGAATTCTAGCACACTCACAGGGACCATTCTTGGGCTCTAAGGAAGTTGCCTATGAGGAGCAACCAGTTCTTCTGGGTCCCTTTGCCCTTCAAAGCATCCTTTGTCCTTCAGGGCAGCCTCCCTTGGGATCCTGCCTATGAGTTCCCTGAACAGGCCGAAGTCTGTTCTCATGAAGTCCTGGGTCTTTAATCTCCTACTCACCTTCCATATTCCTCTTAGGATACTAAACTTTGCCACTTCATGGCCATTAGAATCACAGCTGACACCATCTATTATATTCCTGACCAGTTTTTCCTTATTTGTGAGTATCAGGTCCAGCAAAGCTCTTCCATTAGTTGGTCTGTTCCACACCTGTTTCAAAAAGTTATCCATGATGCAGTTCAGCTACCTACCTTCTGGATTGCTTGCTCTCTGCAATGTTGCCCTTCTAGAAGATATTGGGGTGGCTGAGTCCCACATGAAAACCAGAAGTCTTAACTATTTTTCCAGTCCACTTTGCCTTCTTGATTGGGTGGCCTGTAGCAGATACCCACCATGACAACATCCTTTTTGTCCACCTTGTTTGTTTTAACTCCTAAGCTCCTGTTACTTAGATGATCTCTGTCCATTCAAGATATTTCTTTGTGCAGACTGCAGCCATCCCACCCCATCTTAACTGCCTTTTCTTAAAGAGTCTGCATCCATCCGTCAAAGCATTTAAATCAAGTAAGCTGTCTCACCATGTCTGCAGCTGCAGTGGCCTCATCCATCATCCAGTGACTGCATGAACTTGAGTTCCTCCTGTGTTATTCCAACACTGGGTTCATTTATGTACATGCATTTGAGATGGGCTTTCATGTGTGCTGCTTTCTTAGTTGAAGTGTACGAGCCTGCCTCATTGCTCTGTCCCATGCGTATACTCTCCATTCCCTTCCCCCTGCTTATCTGGAGGCTTTGATGTCCATCTGCCAATGGTTCCTGCTCGCATCTCTTCTCACAAGGTTACTGAACTTGTTGCTCTCTCCCCACTTTGTCTGGTGGATCTCACCTCTTCCCAGCAGTCCTTGTATCTCAAAGAGGGTCCTGTGGTCACGGAAGCCAAAGCCTTGCTTGTGACACTATTTGCAAAGCTAGGAGCTGATGCACAGTGTATTCCAACTTTTGTACAGTTTTTAGCCTTTGGACAGCAGGTTTGAGACCGTGATCATCTGGGCCCAATGCCGTTACCTCTCACCCTCAGAGCCCTGTAATTACTCACTCAAGGTCCCTCTGCCAGCATCACTGGTGCCCATGTGGATGAACTGCGAAGGGTCTCCAAGGACCAAAGGAACCTCAGAAGCCTCTCCACAGTGTTGCATATCCGGGGTCCAGAATAGCAGCAAAACTACCCACAGAGCAATTCTGATCTCTGATCTGTGGCAGAGTCACGCATTTGCCTTTTCTTCATCCTGATCTTTAAGAAAGGCTGCCCACTTATCTTAGAGTGGTGCAGCTGAATTACCACAAATGGAGAGGCACACACAATTATTAGTATTGGTGGCAGCTTGTTGACTAGCAGCTTTCCCAATTAAGCTTTGTAACCGCATTAACTACCTGAGGCTTTAGGTGAAACTACAGAGGCTACACCTTGTGGGGAAAAAGTGCCTATCACTCCAACGATACCACAGTCAGTGACTTGAGCGCTCTCTTTGCATCCTCACCTCCGTGTCTACAATATCAGATGATGGACCAAGAGCAGCTACAGTAGTGCAAAAGGTAAGAAGCCTTCTAGTCCCTTCAAAGGTCATAGAAAAAAAGAAAGGAAAAGTGCCATAAAATAATCACTTAGAGCAGCCTTCAGTAAAGTCCATTATTACCTTGGGCCCGTTCCTGCCTGGGTGGTGGTGGAAACTGTCCTCTTGTACTGATGTCAAACAAGCAAGCCCCCAGGATGTGCAGAGCACTACAGAATCACACCCTCGCTTGTGAAGAAGCAAGATTAGAAGTACAAGTATGACTTCTGCTTCCTGCCAAAATAGTGAAAAAAAAAGCTGATATTTGAATTCTAGCTCCTAGATGAGGACAAAAATCTGTCTTCAGAGATACGTGCCAACTCCCATAGCTCTTAAGTGGGATCCTCTGCATGTACTTCAGAGTGGCATGTCAAACATACTTTGTAAATAAAGGTCACAAGAGGCCAAGGTAGGCGGTAGAATCTGTAATAAGGACAAGGACAGAAAAATGCAATTGAAAAAAAAAAAACAAACCACATATACACCACACATACAAGTTTTCCTCAAGTGAGATAAAGAGTTCTAAACTTCTAGGCACAAGTAAAAAGCTCACATCATTCTTTCCAGCACCTGTTGTCTTCGTGTCTGCATAGTAAAAGATTCATGCCACAAGCAGCCATTCACCATTGACAAGTGAAAGGCATTTCTGCGTGGGAAGAATGAGTACTAAAGGCCAGCAAACTGCTTCTTGAATTCATAGACATTTCTAAAGGTTCTGTATTCTTTCTCCTCTGCAGTATGCAGAAGTATTTGTTTGAAAGAAATTCAAAAGAACAAATGCAAAAGACAGAAAAGAGTGACCTCAGAGAAGTCCATGTCTTATCACACTGCACAGAGCTGTGTATCAAACGTGTGTTCTTAAAAAAATGCAATATGGAAAAAGGAAAGAAAAAGGAGGAGGAGGAAAGTATTTATTTGTCTTAATCTCTCTCAGACATATTTAATGTTCTAGGAATAATTTCCCCCATCATTCCTGATTCATGCAACGGCTGTTTTATTTTATATCCACTAAAAGACAAGGGCAAATGGACACCCGCACACTATGCAAAAGGTCTCAATGCTGAAAATGTAGAAATACATCATAGCACACATTGTTCCTAGAAATATTTGCTTCCTGAAATTGTGGAGGGTTTTTTTTTCAATCTCAGTAATTTTGCTTTGGAACTTGGCTATGAGAGTTCCTGACATTCACAATAGATAGTGCAAGACTGCGTGAACAGATTTCCCAGAATAAATATATATTCCTTTTAGTATATTGTCCTCCATAATGAGCAGGCATTCCTATTACACTTATGATGGATGCTTTCTCAGCGCTTACTGGCATGACTAATATTCTGAAGGAAGGAGAAAAGCTAGTGAGGCAAACTTGTGGATAAAGAAGCAGGATGGAATATCAGTAGTGTAGTTATATAAACAGGAATTCTCCCCATTGTCTTGCACAAGCAGCATAAAATTTAGCTAAGCTCTCAAGCAGTAAAGAGTCTAATTCTCACCTCTCTTCAGTTTTACATGGACTCTGCTGATGATTCTGAGTTACTAATATTCTAGCAACTGTACTAGATTCTTTGGAATCATGTACAAATCTAGTGATTGGTGGTGATGTAAAGAAATAGCCTAATTTGAAACTTTTTGCAATATATGATTTTTCTTCAAAAATACCGTATTCCCTACATCTAAATTGAGGCAGTGAGATTTTACAGTGATGGGAGCTAGTTTAAAAGAATTGAGCAGACTAAGATAGACAATTGCTTAGTAAGATTTTGTACTGCTTTCAGTCCAATGCCTTTCCTTTTGTTTAAGTACACTTCAGTGAATGATACTTCACCTATTGGTACAAATAACTAAAGCAGAATATTGCAGAAATAGTGCAGATGTACGCACAAAGTAGAAGGATGGAGAGGCAGAAGACTTGTATATATCAGTGACTCTGCTATGGTATGTGTTATGTATTAAGTAAATCTGCCTTGGCTTTGAGGAGCAAAACTCCTTTGAAAGCCAGAGTCAAGAGACAAAGCTTGGATACTTAGAACCTCTGAATATCAGATTAGTTGTTTCTGTGCCTCATTTTTCTTACTACAAAATGGAGATGAACCCAGCTTTTGATCTGTATGTTTGTAAACACCATGTAAAGTGCTGACTATTATTTGACATGACTATTACAGTTCATAACGCATAGACCAAACTGATATCTCGTGGCCTGTAAAAAATGCTTCACACGTTATGTGTATCTGAATTTTACGTGCTACTCTGTCCTCTGAACAAATTGTTTGTACTCTGTTCTTGATGTTGCTTTTTCTTCAAATCTTTCTTGAACTGTTAACATCCTTCCATTTTGTTAAAATAAGACAAGGTAAACAGACATGAAATCATATAATCAGGAAAGAAGCAGTATTCTTTTGGAATCTAACAACCAGATAAGTATTTAAGTTCTAGTAACCATTCGTTAAGCTCATACTTGCCTTTGAATCAGGTATTTTGATGCAATCAGTGTGGATGCCAAGAGGAAAAACCCTGGAAGTCAAAGCGACTTCCACATGTGCTTAAATTTAAGCACAACCTGAAGTGCTTAATGGATAGGAAGGAACTAATGCCCTCAACATCAAACATTTTAAGCAGATGCATTAGTGATAATAGAAGTACAAGATCTGCTTCCCTGCTCTCACCACTGCTTCTAATGTACTTTAACATCTTAGGAAACAAGACCAAATGGACAAAACAGAGGGTCTACCTGTTAAATGCTTCTGTTTTCCTTTTTCTCTGCTACCATTTCTAACATACAGGACCATCAGTAAACTCCTGTGTAAATGCTTAACTCCCATGAAATCATAACTCTGTGAAAATTAGACAAAAGGAACACTATAGAATGAAATGCTGTTGGAGTCAACAGGACATGGTCAGTTTTCACGTAGCCTGATTCGACTGTTCAAGACTTTTCTTGAACACAGTAAGCAATGTACCTACGAAGTAGCCTCCATTAGCAGATAGTGAGAACCAATAAATACTCTTTTAGTGCCTTAATTAACTAAGAGGGTTTACGTATTTTCCCTTTCTTTTTCTTCTCTTTTAAAGAAGGACATTTATCTCTGCTTGACATAACATTTCTTCAGCAAATTTCCATACCCAACAATTTGCCGCACACAGGTATTAGCAGCTTGCTGTGAAATCACCTGATGGGTTTCAGCTTCCCTGAAGTTGTTTTACCACTGGCACCTACACCTACACGGAGTTGGCTCTAGTTTAAGCAACTAGAAGGTGTTGTTTCAGACTGCCCGAAGAGCAAATGTTGCCCATTTTGAGATTAAAGCACCTCTGACGGAGTCTTGTTTTAATGGCAGATGCTTCTGACTAACTGGGCTATGTAGCTTTGTGTCTGCCCAGGGTTCCGGAGGTCAAAATCATTCCAGATGTGCAAGGCCTGGTTACACTTACCTGCTGCTGCACTAAGGGGATATGCATCACTACCTTTTGTAATTATTTTAGGTTTGGACTACTTTTGCCCTGAAGTAGAGAATAAATAGAAGACTGCAGACATTTGAAAATTCACAGGCGTAGCTATTTGAAGAAGTAAATTCCAATGTTCGTATGGATTTTGCCATATGATGAATGTATCTTTCCAAATCTTGTTACCTGAGCTAGATTTTTTTTTTTTTTGGTTGAAGTTTTGAAACCTTGAACAAACTCCGTGTCTCTAATAGCTCCAATTATGAGTTTGGCCCTGAATCTTTTTATTTTTTACATCAAAAGTTGCTACCTCTGTTTGGTTCTAATTTTCCTGTGTTGCCTACATTAGCTGTTATCATTAGATATTTTGTTATAGGAATCTTCTGCTCAATTTGGCTTCTATTTGGCGAGTCTTCAATTTAATTTCTCATTCTTTATATCTGGCCCTAAGGTGATCCTTCTCTCTGATTGTTTCACCACTTGTATGTTTAATACAATCACAGTACTAAACTCCATCAAAATTGAGTTTTACTTAGGTAAGATACTTTCAAAATTGAATTTATGTCTTTTAGAGTTGAGTGTTGGGTTTTTTTTTAAATTTGTTACAAATTTGAGCCCCAGCGAAAGTTATAATCCTGGAAGCATATTTCATAGGCAGGAAATATGTCTGCCTCCTTCTTTAGTTTTTCTACTTCCTTTCAGCCTCATAAAAATTGCAGTTCCTTTGGGATTTTTCAGTCACGTTTTGATTATGCCTCAGGTTAACTGCTTCAGCTCATTTTTTGGTAGGCTTCAAAAGCTGGCGCTCACAAACATTGAGTTGTGAGGTCTCACCTGTCAGATGTTCGGAATGTAAAGCTATTACATTTTGACAATAAAGCACCAACAAGAATGTCACCAGATCACCAATTTAAACTGCCGCAGCTAACCTGTCTGATTTTGCCTGAAGCAAACGAGGGAGACATGACAAGAGCTGCTCCCTGGTAAGCGGGTAGAGGGAGAGGAGGTGGTGAGGCAGACTCTCAGGGTGGGAATGGGGAAGGGTAGCCATGAAAGGTTAATGGGACAGGTGGGTCTGGAAGCAAATGCCTATCCATGGGTGCTTACACAGTACATTTGTGGGTTTTGCCACAAGTGTCGCTCTTGTTCAAGGTTGCATTGCAAGTATTTAGGAGGATGGGGAAGAGACCACAAATACCTTTGACTTAGACTCTGCTGCTCTTCAGCCTGAAAACTCAAGTTTTGCAGTGAGTGTTCCCAGGAGTATGCACTGGCTTTTGGTTTTAATGAGGCACCTAAACATCCTGAGATAAGAGCATGATGGGATGGTGTCGCCCAAATATTTTGATGTTGGAATAGATAGCCCCGCTGCTGTAACTGTGCTGTGACAACTGGAGCTCAGAGAGCAAGTGGGTACATGCTGGAGCATGCAAAAAATTCAGACTTGAATTTTCTAGCAAGTCTTCTGCTGGAGCATCTGTGCTGCAGGCTTGCATTTCTCAAGTGTCCACATTCCTCTAAAGTGAAATGAAATATTAGGAATGCAACTGATACTTCACAAAGCACTTTCTTCTTATATCTCCTTCTGGTGTATAGTAACAAAGAGATTAACAAAGTTTGTAAGGACATGTGCTCCTATTACTATCATGTGTAAACACTCCAAAGGCCTTTCAGAGGAGTGGTTGGGAAAAGGCTGTGAATTATGTGGTGGATTAATTCCAGGAAACTGTGCTATCCAATCTGAGGTTAATACTAATAGCCTGCTTCATAGCTATTATTTCATTATTGTTGCATTTTGTTCCTATACCAGGAACTTCTTTTCTAATGTGGTGGATTTTGAATTAAATACATCTGAATTTGTCTGCAAAATACTTGAGTAGAATACTCTGAAGGTAGCATGTTCCAAAAAAGCCCTTTTCGTAAAAAAAAAGAAGCAAATGTAGAGCGGTGAAGATGATAGAAAGATTTCCCATCCTTTTACCCTTTTCATATCTGATCCAAAAGACTGTGATAGAAACAACGTTAGTTTGGGAAGCAAAAGTAGGTATTTTTTTTCCAGGTCATCCTGTCCAGTCTCCTTTCCCTTCCTTTGGCTCCTGAATTCAAACCAGTGAATACCTGCCTGAGTTTTGTCCCTAAACACACTCGTGTTTTGGTCTGCCTGCCAAAACCAGACATATCTTTTGTTGTGGGAATATGCCTTTCAGTGCAAATCAGAAGCAAGATGGGGATAGTACGTGTTGGAGGAAGCCAGTGGTGGCTGACTGTGCCTTGAAGATGGGGCCTCAAGCATTGATGGGTTTCTAGGTGTTGCAGTAAACGCACCCAGCATTTGCCTCACAATCTGTTGTTAAAACCCGCTGTTTCTTTTCCAGGTGTTTTGTTTTCTCTGGTAGTCGTGATGTACGTCATCTGGGTCCAGGCGATGGCTGATCTGGAAAACTACACAAACATGAAAAAAATGGATTGCCCAGACTTTGCTGTGTATGTACGTTATGGCTGGTCTTTTATGCTGGCCCCTATTGGAGTATTTTTGGAATGCTGTTCTTGTTGGTAGGGCGTGCCATTTATTTACACTCAGACTAGTCGTACACTGCTGAAGGGAATACAGGAATCCTAGTGAAGCTTCATGACAATTGTAAACTGGAACACGATTTTATACATTATCACCATTACGTCAATCCTAAGTGTGCAGGCGGACTTCTGGAAATTCTTCCGTTACTTGTTTAAGGGCAGAGGACACAAAATTCAATACGGGAAGAAACAACCTGTAGTCCCAACTAGTTGCTTTTAATTCTTTAGAAACTATCCTCATGGTTCTCCATGTAGTACTGTTAGCAGCATTTTTGCAGTTTTGCAAATAGAGGAAGGCAAAAACCTTCTGCAACCAAAAGCCCAACATGAAGTGGGCCACATCAACATTTTATACGTTTGTCTTTTAACATTTATCTTGTGCTTCTGCTTGTGGAGAATGGTACAAGGTGGAGGGGAAAACAAACATTTAAACATAGTAATTCAATCTACCTCTTCTCCTGTTTTCCACTGCTTGCCTTAGCTTTAACACAAGCAAACATGTCTGCACTTTATAAAAATAGCGTGCAGTTGTTCATGCAGCATCCATGGGAAGAGGACGAGAGAGAAGACAATTACCGTGAACAGCGACCTGGTGCTAGTCCGTACATGCAAAGCTTAACTGCTTCCATTACACACTTGTCTTTTATGTATGCATCTGAAAGCTGTATACTTCTGTATCCTGAAATCCGTATTTGTTGCATGATTCTGTAAGCCTATATGCTATAGTTAAATCACTAGCTGGAGTTAACGCCAACATTGTACTTTGAATTATAGCGTTAATATCTTAATCAAGTTTTAAGCCTTTTATTTTTGAATGGAATAATTGGCTCCTCCAACAAATGTTTTCCTGGTTGTGTAAAATGACTTTTTTTATTAAAAAAGGTTTATTATGAAGACAATAGTTAGGACATGAAAATGTATGTTTTATATAGCCTTCATTTCCCCCAATATTAAAAATCTGCAGTGTAGACCAAATCCAACTTGCCTACTAGTTATCCCAGGGAAAGCAATGAACCTAGCTAAGACAGCAGGGGAGATGGATTTGGTTCTGTGTTGTAGGAGTGGCTGGCTCTGTGTGTATGTGTGTGTGTGCGTGTGTGTGCACGCATATGTTTGGAAGATGGGTGAGGATGGGACCGTATGCATGATATGGAAAAGATGGGGTGGAGTTTTAACAATGGGGAAACTTTGTCTGGCATTGGGCCAAGTTGAAATTAAATCCATCTGAGAGCGTGTTGGTTTTCACTTTGTAACTCAATGCAGAATAGTTTGGGACTTACGGGGAAAAAATAAAGACTGCATGTTGGTTTCTTCTTGTTCACAATGCTTAATTCCACAGCTGTTATGAATACCGAAAGCATCACTAAAAGGCAGGAAAGGAGTGCCCACCTAGAAGATGTGGTGGGCCAGATTGGATGTTGCTTCCATTTCGGGAGCTTTTGTGACTGGAAGCTTTCCAGCCTTCCCTGCTACTTATTTATTTTTCCATCATCAAGATTAGCTTTATACATTATAGAACAGGAAGACAACAAGGGCGGGGGGTAGGGGAGCTGGGACTATGAGGTTTGGAATAGTTACCAAATCACAAAAATATTTTTATTGGCAGCTAACATGGTGTTTTTAATTACTGTGTCAGAGAGTATGATGGGTGAATTTTAACCAAATATTCATAAGCAAATATATGAACTCCATATAAATGATCACCATCCGGAGAACATTAGGGTTACACCATAATGCCCTTGTTTAGTCAGGAAATGCTGAAATTAACCCTGCCCCTTGTGCATATGGTATTATATTCCTGCCCTTAATTACACAATCACATACTGTTTCTCAAATAGTACAATCTGTTGGTATTTACCCTCTTTACAGTCTAGGATACTCACTGGTAATTGTGGAGGTAAATTCAATAATCAAGAGTTATTTGACTAGTTACCCCTCCCAAACCCTGTCTGCTTCTCTGCAGGGGAGAGTCCTTCTCCACAAGAGCTTAGAGGGGGCGATACACTTGAGCCACTTTCTTGCAACTTTTAGAAGTGGGAGGAATTGAGAGGTGCCTCAGAGCTGGACTTCTTCCAGCAACCTAACCATGTGTGCAGCAGCAACTAATAAACTCTGCAAGGAATGAGCCAAAGGCTCCTGTGGAGCCCTTAATTCAGCCCATGTGCATCTTCAGAACTCCCTCCATTAAGCAGCTAAATTAGCTACACTCTTGTGTGCGAGGCGGCCTCTCTTGGAGGCAACCTTTTGGGTCAGACTGCGGGTGTAATGGCCGTTGAAGACCCAAGGTGTTTCTGAGGGTTTCCTTAGAAACTTCAGGAAGCCTTTCTGGCGTCAGTAGAAATTGCTTGAGTACTCATTAATTCTTCACTCAAACTCACACTTTTGGCAATAGTCTGGAGCTCTACCCATTTGCTTTAATTGGATACCACCTTCTCCTCGTGGCAGAGCTGAGAGTCAGGTTCCTTCTGACACAGTGTGGACAGGTTCCTCGCTGCTCCCTCCAAAACCTGTCCGTAGCTGAGCATATGATGTGTCATAAGTAGCTGCTGCAGGCCGGGAAATGCTGTTGAAGGTGGTGGGGAGGGATTTCTGTATGGATTTGCCTAAAAGCACGATCTAACTCTTGTTCTTCTGATTTCATTAAAGAACTATGTGTAGGGGAATGGGTTTGTAAGAACTCGGGAAAGACAGACTCAGTCTGTGGCATTCTTCCAGATATGCTTTTGTCTAGAAAATCCTTGGCGGCGATGCAGGGATTTTCATGATTAGAGCTGAGTAAAAGATTGTAAAGGGGATTAAATACTGTAATCAAAGTATTCTGTGAACGTGGTCAAAGAACTGTGTTCCTCGCAAACCTATAGGGTTTTGGGGGTTTTATTTTTAATTGCCTGGCTGGCTTAATAGTCTGTGGTCATACTGGAAGAAAAGAGATATTTTTTAAGCAACGTGTTCAGAAAAGAGATGGTAAAAGGAACACGTAGATAAGAAGCATTTTCTGATTACTTTCAATCCGACAATCACCTGCATGTCCAGTGTGAACATGGCGAGGACTGTGACTGCCCAGGAAGGAGGCAGTGAGAAAACGAGGGGCTGGAGGTGAGAAAGGAGGGAGAGAAAGGAGGGCGAGCATCCCTCTGCCGTGCCCTCTGCCAGCGCGCTGTGCAGCTGTTGTGGATTCCTGGGGGATACGCTGATGCAGCGTGGTAAGGGCAGCTGTGGACATAAACAGAAAAGGATTCGCCCCGGCTCTATCCTTGTTACTCATTGGGGTGGCTGCTGGAAGTTTCACTAGAGCTGACCTTCAAGAAACATGTGGCTGTTCATCGACGTTTATGTTACTGAGGTAAAGCAACGTTCTCCTTTGAGGAAATGCAAAATAAAGCCTGCTCGATTTGTCTGCAGGGTGCCTTGCTGCTGCAGCTCAGACTGTACTCTATAGTGCCAGGAAACTGCTAGCGGGACAATTTTAAGTAGTGTTGGTAATGCTGTGTCCCCATTCTTGCAAAATCCTAACTGTCTGCAAAGCGTGTTGTGCTTACTATCTTTTAAGAAGTCATATCGAACCTCTTAAATGAGCTATTTACCTTCTGATGCAGCAGCTGGGTTTTCCTCTGGCTCTCCTGTTCCTATCTGTATTTTCGGCAGTGTGATCTCCGGGCAGTGAAAACTGGATAAAGTATGTTCACATGAAATTCTGCTGTGTTAGCTTACAATAAATCTGGATTGATGCTGCTGAAGTCAGTGGAGATGCTGAAATTGAAAACAGAAGTTGGTCATCTATAATCAAAAGTGACAGAAGGGATGAAGAATCACATGTGCCACTTTTCCTTCCACGTCTCTTACGTTACCAGTTTAAACTGGTCTATCTTTCCAGTCCACAACATTGTTCATCTCCCCAGGAGACACACTGACAATAGGGATCAGGAGAGCCGTTTGACATGAAGGTAAGAAGGAATGAAGGGCTGGCAGCATCTCCCATGTTGGACACCTCCAAATTCTGCACCTGGTTTTTCCCTACGTCCCAGTAGAGCCCAGTGCTCTGGAGTACTTCAAGGCTCTACATGTTATTGTGAGGGTAAGGGGAGGGTCTGGAGCAGAAGTCACCCTGAATTATTTGCCATGGATTTGTTCCTTATCTGTTCCTAAAAACTGCCAAGGATGCATTTAGTGCAAATTAGGGGGACCCCATACACACAGAAGGTGCCTTTCACAGTAGTAGGCAGCCGCTCCGAACTGGGTTGTAGCAAGGGGATGGTCTCAGCGGTGGTCCTTCACCTTTGGCTCCCCCCACCCTGTGCCCCAGGTGCCCAAGGAGATGTTCTCCCAAATGACTTGCACGATTCAGGTTTTAAACCGTTTAAGAAAAAGACCTTAAATTAATTCGTCTTTAAGATGGAAACGCATTTAAAACAGAAAGAAACCCAGAAAGATAATGAAAAACGTTCCCCCCTCCTTTTCTATACCACATCAGATTGACTTATCCTCTGTTATGTGGCTTTACTTTGAAACAGATCACTCTCATTGCAACACGTTTAATGCTGCCAGCCACCACATGGTTATTTGGCAGCTATTTAAAGCTCAGATCATATTACTCTGTCGCAGTGCTAGGCACCCATGTTCCAACTGGTATACAACAGATCTAAAGAGAAATCAGCTTCAGGTTTTGTTCTCTGAAATTAAATGTGACGGCATGATCTCTATGATCCTTCCCCCCCCCCCCCTTTTTCCCCTTTTTTTTTTTTTTTTTTTGTATGCATTATTACCTTTTGGAACAGCGTTTTGCTAGCACCACAGGGGAAATTCAGTTAGGTTGTCAGCCTGATATAGTGTATTATCAGATGCGTTAGCTTTTCCTCCCTCTTAGATTTGCTTAAGAGCTTATAAACCACAGAGAATAAAAAGTGCTAAATAGAATGAAATGACCTGTCAAGGGTAGATATAGTATTTGAGAATGACTTAAAAAAATTCCACCAGCTTCAAGCACTCCAGTCTCACTGACTGTCTGCACTATCTTGAAATTTGGCCTCTTTCTTTTTTTCCCCCAAGTAAAGCGCTTTGATGGTCATTGATCTTTGATGATTGCTTCTTGAAAAGGACTAATTTTGTCTTCCCATATTCAGTCCAGGATGAGATTTTGTAGCAGGAGAGGATGCCATTATGAGATCCGAAATAGATTTGAATCCTGCTCTTCACATAATGAGCCTAATCTTAAATTTTACAAAACATTGAACAAAGTCAAGACAAGTGAGTCCCAAGAAGAATTAACCAATAAATACTTTCCACTGCAGGGAATTTAATTATTTTATTAATGGAGAATAGGAGAATTTTCCATAGGAAATAAAGTGATCGATCTCATACCCAGGTCTTTCTTAACCCTGATAGATGTATTAAATTGACAAGCTGGGGTGATCAGCTTGCATTTAACCTCTCTCAGGAAATATGGGACAGTGCTTACCCAGAAGCACCAGTGGATATTGTTTAGGAAACCGAAGCTTTGTATGTAATCCTTCTTTCACTCCTTTTTTCTAAAGTTCTGCCCGTGTCATTCGTCATCGTCTTCCCCCCTGCCCCCCCCACCTGATGTCAAAAAACTTTGCAGGGTTTAAAGCTTTGCCCTGAACTTTAAATAGCAACTTGCCAGTCAAAGCAACATGAACAGCATATTCCTATATGTTCCAGGACTAGTGCTAAGGTTAGAAGTAGCTTGTTTCTTTGGCATGTACATCACATAATGCGGTACAAAAGCACCCTTTCAGCCTTCCTGGAGGAGCAGGCTTTAGGGAGGGAAATGCTAATGCTGCCGCAGAGCACCACATGCTTTGAGGCACTGGTGTGCTGCCGCCGTGCACACGACCGTCCCGGACATGCCTGGTGCTGAGACGAGCTTGCACAACTACATGAGCTGCTCCAGGATCCACAACGGTGTCCAGACGTGGGAGGATACAGCTTAAAATGCAGTCTCCAGAGATGTCTATGTAGCAATGTAGTGTGGACATACCAACTAGCTCCAAAAAGTTACCTCAAGTACTGCACTCTGCCACCTGATGGTCACTATTCTGTGGTGTGCAAGACAGAGTCGGTCAAAGAGAGGAGGAACCATAACCTGAACTGT
This sequence comes from Charadrius vociferus, assembly GCF_000708025.1. Taxonomy (NCBI): domain Eukaryota; kingdom Metazoa; phylum Chordata; class Aves; order Charadriiformes; family Charadriidae; genus Charadrius; species Charadrius vociferus. Next base: position 2,955,016 of record NW_009647874.1, on the reverse strand, counting down.
GCTCTCTGCCTTACCCACAGAAACAAGGCCCAGTGCGCCAGTGCTGTGGTCCCATCACTGTAGCTCCAAATGCTTGTTTTATTCTTGAAGCTGCACCATTAATTCATGGGTTTCCCAGACGTTAGCTGTGTGTGAGGAAAGGAGCCTGGTGGGATTCAGTGGTAGGTGGAGGTTGTGACTCTTCAGCTGGATTGATAGAGTACTGTCTAGAAGCTCTGTAGGGCTTCTTATTTCCTTGGAAGACATTTCTGATTGCTAGACTACTAACCCTCTGTTTCTACAGAGAATGCAACCTGCAGGAGGCACTTGCTTCAATATCAGAAAAAAAAAACCCACCTCTAGCTTGATAAAAAACCCCACAACTCCTATCAGCTTAGATTTTCTAGCCCTAATTGAAAACCTAGTAGTACCTTAGCGTACGATCAGGCTCACAGAAATCTGTCACAAGGCAATGACGTACACGCTTGAAGACAGGATGGTGACAGCTGTTTCTGGTACATGAGACCCTCTTACAACTCTAACCTGTGATTCACCCAGTAGGAAAATATTTGGATAACCTTTCTGCAGTAAGAAGCATTACTTTGTAATTCAGATGTATGGGAATATTAAGTAATTATATTCCAATTATTAATTGCTATAAAAAGGCATGTCTGACATTTTTTCTTTGCAGAAAAGAACCCCAACAAATTCTATGCATATTTCAATGACAATGAAATACCCTTCAGATTGCCCTTGGTAATCTGTGCCCATATCTCCGCTGCTGCAGTGAAATGAGCACATCCCTTGAAGACTCTACATGAATAAGCTATGGGCTCTTTAATTTAATAAGGAGCTTCTGCACTCAGAGGGGGAGGAAATTCATGAACCAGAGAGACCAAAGTAGAAGCCCCAGTTAGAAGCTAATGCCCTACATTGTGCTATCTGAAAGTCTTTGATCAGTCGTATGCTTGGGTTATTTGGTCAGATCCTTATTCCGGCACAAACACACTGCCTGTTCAGTTATCACCTGTATGTCTAGATATAGGGATACCTTTAGAAGCAAGAGTGTCTAAAGCCTGCTCAATAATAGAAAAAGGCATGGCCCTGAGAGAGCGATTTCAGAAAAATCATTGGGCCCATGCCAGCTTTTCGGTGCACCTGGGTTCCCGCTGATGAAGAATGCCAAAGGTGTGGCTTTAAGTTTGGAAAGGACACTTGTGCTACATGAGCTTCTGAACTACCTGTTCTTCCAGCGCAAGACAACCCATTGGCAAAAACAAACTCTCACCCCACGAGACAGGGATGCCGGCCAATTGCTTTCTCTGTAAAAGAACTGTGACCTGCATCGTGTTTATAGAGAGCTGTATTTGCTGCTCAGCTTAAGAGGGAACACAGGTGATACCCACGTCACCCCAGTGCAAGCCATAACCCATATGTTGCACACAGGATGGAAATCCCGTCAGCTGATTCCTACATCTGTCAGCCGCCGCTGTTTACTCTCACTCAGCGACTCATAAAAGCGGGCTGGCGGTAGACGAGGAGGAAATTTTTGGAGAGGGGATGCGTGGGCCAGGGGGGTGTTGCTGTGGCGAGGTCTGCCCTGCGCCAAGGGGCAGCCTGGGCTGCGCCAACACCGTGGGGTTTCCAGCAGAGCTGTGGGGCTGAAGCACAGGATCCCGGGAGCAGCACGGGAGTGGGAGCGGGAGCGGTGTGGCGTGGGAGCAGTGCGGGAAAGGCACGGGAGCGGGTGCGGGAGCAGTGCAGTGCGGGAGCGGTGTGGTAGAGGCATGAGAGCGGTGCGGGAAAGACACAGGAGCAGTACCAAAGCAGTGCGGGAGAAGCACGGGGACAGGGGTGGATGCAGTGCGGGAAAGGCACGGGAGTGGTACCAGAGTGGTGAGGGAGAAGCATGGGAGTGGGAGCGGGAGCCGTGCGGGAGAGGTGCGGGAGCCCTGCAAGAATAGTGCGGGAGCGATGCGGGAAAGCCACTGGAGTGGTACCAGAGCGGTGAGGAAGAACTGCTGCCAAAGCAAGCGGCTTGTTAGCGCTAATGAGAGCCCGGCTTCTCTCCTCCCGTCGCGGAGCGTTTGGTGTTAGCTCAGGTTTTATCCATTTAAAGGTATCTCGGCCTCCCCGCTTATTTGGGGGGCTTCAAGTCCGTCTGCCTTCGCAGAGTTGAGGCTAATACACTGAAGCCCATTTTACCCCTTCACACGAGTCTCGCATTACCTTAACAACAACAACGGCCATTTTCTGGGGCAGGACACCCCCAAATGTTGTGCTAAAAGCTCTTCACAGCCTGCCAGACCCCTGTTCCCACGGTGCTGCTCTATTTTTTGCTATAAACGGCTGCTTCGACAGTATCTTGCTTAAATAATTAGCCATGAGAGTAATACATATTAATAACTATAATACATGGGGTTTTTGGAACACTTATATTCATTCATAAGATCTCAAAGTGCTTTTTAAATGAGGTCAGCACAATTAACCCTATCGAACCACTGCTGTGAAGAATTTCCAGTCGTGCTCATAACTGCTGCTGTCACTGTGCATCAGGCGGGCAAATGGTCCCGTTTCTATCACCTTTAAGCCAAGGCTGGAACCAAAACCAAAACAGCGGGAAGCCTCCATATTAGATAAGGGTTTTGGTCACAGAAGCAGCTGCTGCCTTGAAGGGAAGAAGAAAACAGTTTGGAAGCATTTGGAAACTGCCCCGCCGTGGTTAAAATTGTTGGGGATCACTGAAGAGCCGAAATGAGGAGAAGCAGCAGTTGGCAAAAACTGGAAGAGGCAGCAGTAAGAAGGAGAGCTAAGTTTCTTAAGTAACATGTAGCTTAGAGAGCTGTCACAGTTTGTGAGAGAGGCTCCTGCCCTTCCTCAGAGAAAAGCGTTCCCAGTGATCTGGAAGAGTGAGGGGGCTAAAGCCCTAAAAGGAGGCCTCCAATTTTAGAAATGTCTCTCCTCTCTGTAATCCCTCCACTTTTATAACATTTTCTAGGTATGACATTATACAAACTGTGTAACTGACAAATCCTCCGTTTGCATTAGATTTAAGTGGCTTCCCTCCCATCACTCCTCACTGTTAAAAATACATTACAGAAATTACTATCCTGCCTAGGAAAATGTGCGATGACTCTGGTGTCTGTCGTTTATTTCTAAAACATTTTGGCACTTTTCCTGCCGGGTTGTCTTTTTCCCTTCAACTTTGAGTCGGGGAAGGGAAAGTACAGGGTTAGGGTAAAATTCTTCAGTTTCCCTGGTTATTGTGTGAATTCATTGGAGCCACCGTGCCAGGCACGATGGGATCTAAATGCTGAGCAGGAGCAGTCGAATCCTCAGGAGGAAAGAAGAATAGAAAGCACAGGCAAGCCCAGTTTGGGCTGCTGTAAGAATGGCCGTATCGAAGTGGACCAAAGGTACTGACCCAGGATCTTGTCTTCCTATGGTGGCTCATATTAAGAAAAAGACTGTCAAAAAACAGCAAGTGTGACATGACCTTTCCTCTCTGGTGACCTCTCAGCTTCTGCAAAGGGGACAAATTTACCCTTGCTTTCACCTCCTTGCCACATGGGCTAAATTTGGCCTGGCCCTCTGCATCCAAACAACCCTCCGATCTCCTTCACTTCTTTCTCCCGCAGGCCTCCGGCTGATGCTCCGGCGCCACTTCTCAGGGGCTGCTGGCGTGGGGTGTTTCTGAGCATTAATCACGCCGCAGAGATGCGTTTTCTCTCTAAGAGCCTGGCTCAATCTGCAAGGCAAGAAGGGGAATCAATCTGCCTGATTGCCGTAGACCCTTCATTTTGCACTCCGCAGCCCCTTGCCGAGCAGCGGGGGGAGTCTCCACTCAGTTGCTCCCAGCAGGTGTCACTATGGAATGGGAAAATGCAATTCCAGGGCCGGGAAAGGAGCCCGGCTGCAGGCAGAGCATCGGCTGACACTGCCACCAAGGCAGCACGCCGCTACGTTCGGGAAACTTTCGTAATTAGGTCTGAAACAGATGTGCTGCAGCCCTCTGCTTCCCCCCCTTTTTTCCCCTCCATCGCAGCAACCCTAATAGCGGGTCGGAGGAGTTTTTCTGATTTTTTTAAAAGCATTTCTTAGCAGTGAATGAAGAGACACCCGTCTTCATGGATCACTACCCTGTGTAGTAACACAGCACAATAACGTGTAAAGTTTCCAGAACTGTTGGTAATTACTGATAAGCCCAGTTCAGCTCTCAGTTACATACAAAGCTGGGTAAACAATGGGAGGAAAAAATTAATTAGAGCCCATGTTTGCTAAAGCTGGCTAGCGATTCCATCTGATCACGTTCCTGCTCCTTTTATTCCCTTTGCACAAACATTTGGGTGGTCAGGTTTAGCTGGCACCTAGGTGAGCAGGAGGAGCTTTTGTCTGTGCAAATAGTACATCTCCCCCAGGGCATGGGCCCTTCTGGTGAGCGCTTGCTCTGCCCTTGTGTTTGCAGCTGGGAAGGTGTTTGGAGGCCTGGGGAGACAGAGGTTAAATGGTCACCTTTTCCAAGCAACACCCAGGAGTCTCCACATCAGCAAGAGCAACAAGGGAAGAGGGACGAGAAGAAAACCAGGAATGGGAGACAGCGGGAAGGACACTCATCTGGAGATGTTTCACGTGTGTTTTTGCCCCAGAGTACTGCACGGTATGTCTTCTGGGGCAGAAAGCACAGCCTATGTGAAGAGGCAGAGGGGAATTCAGCATCTCACAGAAAGCTTCTCTTAGGCACGCTCTGGACACACTGGTTACCCAAACATTGGGCATGGCTTGGATTACCTTGCTTCCTGGGAAGACTGGGGTGGCCCCAGCTTCTAGAGTCTTGTCCCAACCAAATGGTTGAGGCTTGATGAGTGCTACACAGCAGCTTGAACGTTGCATGGGCCGCTTGTCCCTGCCTGGTTCCTCATCAGGGACTTGGGCAACTTCTGTCTGTTCCAAGGGACTGAGGGTGTCCAAGGGTGTTGCCAGGGCTCTAAAAAACATGTTCTTCTTCACGACTGACCCCTTCACTAGAGTGGGTCTGATTTATTAACGTTAAAGCTAGCCCACTCTTGAGGAGGTGGTCAGACCAAATGACCTCCCAGTGTTCCTTCCAACTAAAATAACTTCATAATTCTATAAATGTGGGGCCACATTTACTTAGCCATGTCCTTGAGCAGAGCCCTTATGGTTTCTGCATGCCATTTATCAGTTTTATGCAGCGGCAATGCCCGTTCTTCCACTCTGCCATTCTCAGAGATCAGGAAAGCTGAATGTGACATCTCCTCAGCTGATTATAAATTTGATGTACATCTTTTCCTCTCCTTCAGCCTGGGAGAGACTCGGATAACTCTGCAGATGAGGCCCATGCTTGGTCAAGGGTGAACAAGGGAAGTGCTTCAGTGCCCTCAGCATCATCTCCTGCCATGCTCCATTCCCTGAAGTCCTGCCTCAGAGTCAGGGCCTCAGTGGTTTCTTCAGGTTCAACTCCAAAGTGCAGGAACCATGTCAGGCAATCATGGGGATGACTTGTTGTTTTGCTGGCAATGAACAGTTTGGTGAGACCTGGTATCTGCTTAGATTCACGATGTATTTCTCCTCTTGTGAAGAAATGTTTGGCAGACGGATTCATAAAATCCTTCCCTTAAGCGCACCCCTTTTACTGGTGGTGTTTGCGCCCCGGTGTGCAAAGCTGTGTTTTATGGGGTGCTGGGAAAGTCTCAGATCAAAGCTTATGTGATTTACCCATGATACTTTCAGCAAGAAGAGGAGTTCAAAAGATAGGAAATCATATATGAAGACAGTCAGGCTTCACATATTATTTCCTGTACTTTATGCAGCGTTGGGACCACAAAAAGAAGGGTTCTGGGCAGAGGCCTACTATTGGTCCCTCCCTTTTTCCACTAGCACGTTGGACAACATGCACACCGTCTAACTTAGCCCGCTGGGTTTCCCCTTGGCCTCCAACCACAAGCATCTGCCCTGGCGGTGTGCTTCTAAAACAAACTTGGACTGTGTGGGTGTAATTAAATTCTCCCCTCTCCCTATTTGAGGTACCGTTAGGAAAAAAAAAATCATCCCTGTGCTCTAATTTTTGTTTATTCTGAACACAGTTGCTGGATGTAAGCCATTCTAATTAAACTGCAAACTTCTTTTGTGGAGAGCTCAGATGTTGCTGAAATCGATGTCAAGCGTTACACAAGTCTGTATCATTTGCACTGATCTTTCTAAACTCTGCTGGCATAGAGAAGGAGTAGCAAAAAAAATCCAACCCCCAAAACCAAAAACAAGCCCCCGCATCTATTTACTGTTGCACTCGGCTGTCCCCGGGGTTTCCATGGAATTTACAAAACCAGGAGCAGAGCCTGACGCAGGGTGTCAGCTGGCAAATGTGGGTGGTATTTGGGTGCCAGATAAAAATTCATTTAGAAATGCAGCCGAGGAGAAGAAAGCCTCCTGCTGTACCCAGCACAGCCCTTGCAAATCAGGGCTCAAATTTGGTATCGTGCAGTGAGCACATGCTCGGCAAGTTGTTCCCCACGTGTAGGTTACAGAGGTGATGCTACTTTAACCTACGTAGTTGCACGGGGTGTCCAGCAGAAGACCCCGAAACACTTTGCTCACGGTGCGGGAGGGTCTGGGACATCAGCCAGCCGAGCTGCATACACTTGCTCATATTCAATTAGCAGGTTCAGGCTGCGTATGTAATCCACACTGCCTACAGTGCCAAGCTGCCAGTTGCCCTCAGCAGCTAATAATATAGAACTGCAAAGTACAGTTAATTAAGTAGGTACAATTTATCCCATAGTATGTTTCCTACATGCAAAATGGTGTGGAGTTTTCTGCTAGCGATGTAGGATGTTGCTCCCAGAGTTGTCCCTTGTGGCCCTGGTCCCGGGTGCGGATTCCTTCTCATATGCTCTGTGCGGGACCGTGGGCTGCACCTGGAGGCCGTGACTGGCACCAAAAATGTTAAGTCTTCTTTTGGACTAAAGTCTTACTAGTTTTGGGGTCTGGACTTGCAATGGTCTGTCTTTGGCTACCTTTGCCATTGCTTGCCTTCTAAACTAGGTTGCCAAGGAAGATCTACAATTGTAGTTCTCTGCTGTTGGAAAATAACAGTGTGGAGGGCAGTGGACAGGAGAATAAAGGTCACTTTTCTAGGCTAGCATCAGGATCTCTGTGGAAGCTTCATGCCAATTGCTCATGGTCTTCCTCACCAGTGCTCATTCAGTGCGGCGAAACACCGTGCAGTAGTCTAATCCAGGGATTCTGCATCAGCTTTGGTCATGCACAGAGGCAGAGAGCTATGACTTATAGGTACAGAGGATGTATGGGGAATGCTTTGCAGATAGAAAGGGGCTTGTTTTATAAGCTGCCAGTGAGTCCCCTTTCAGAGGGAAACATGTTTTTCAGTCCGCGTATCACGTTGTTTGAAGGCAGATTTATGACAACTGTGTTGTTAGTTATGGAGTGAAGAGGGATGGAGTGAAACTTTATAAGGACACTAAAAATCATTAATGAAAAAACCAAAACAACACTGGAGTTATTTATGAATAATTGAGAGTAATCTGGAGACTATGGTATGAATGAAAACTTGCTTTCTCCCCTGTCCCTGCCTGCTACAGTGAGATTTTGGCAGAATCTGCCATTTGTCTGGGTCAAGGTGAAATATCTGTTTGGTTTTGAGGGGGAATCAAACATTTTTACAGCACATCTCATCTTATTTAAAGTGTTATTCTTGAGATGCAAAGAAAGCTTTGCTACCACAATGTAAATGAGGTGTAAGTCCACTGAAATAGAATCAGACCACTCTAAGCAGAGACCAGAAAACAGTACCACATGTTTCTTTCAAAAAAGAACGAAAGAAAAAAACAACAAACAAACCAAACAACAAAAAAGCTGGAAGAGACAGTGAAAGATAAAGATGTATTTGAATGATCTGGTAATTATATGTACACCAAGAGCCATTCATTCGTTTATCTATTCTTCCTTTGCCAGCATTGGCGAGCAGGCAGAAATGAGACTCTTCCAACCTTCTCTGTCATTTGCTGCTTCTTTCATCTGCTTTCCAGTTTTGAAATCAAACACTTAGTTCTCCCTCTGGTCTGGAGATTTGTAAAGTTTCGGTTGCGTTTCCTTCCCTGAGCTGCCTTCCAGTTCACATGGCAGTGGACGGGGCCAATACAAAAGGTTACATGATTAGTCCCTAAGACTGAATTATTACCTTCAGGAGAAAATAAATGAATGAATCCTGCATTCTGGGAACGTCACTCACAGTGACGAGGAAGGCGTCTTGGTGTCAGGGAGGGCTGGTGGACACGTAACAGACACAGCAATGTGCCGCTTCTCTACCACTGGTGTAGGACTCATTGCCCCACACATGGCATTTCAGACATACGGGAAGGCAAAGGGTCTGCCCGTAACAGTCTGCGGGTTGACTTAGAACAAAATACAACAATTAGGAGGGGGAAAAGCAAGAATTAGGAGAGTAGTAATAAGATCGCACAGTAACTGCCTACATGCACAATTAGACAGTTCCTAGCCATTTTAAAGTCGACTTGTGTGAATGATTGATTTTCCAGTTCACTGGTTAAACTGAAGAAAAAAAAAACCACATTCCTTTTTGGATTGACCTGAAACATAAAATTTTATTGGCTTTCTTGGCAAAATGAAAAAAAAAAAAGTTAAAAAAATTGATTTGGGGTTGAAGTCAAAGTTAATGGTTCATTTAGTTGGGGCAACTGAAATGCTCGTTAAGGGCATTTTTAATTTAGAGAAGTTTAGAAATAATAACTTCTGAGCAAAAGCTTGAAATATTGTGAAAATATGGAAATAATGTCTCTTTTTTGAAATAATCTTATTTTCAGTCAAAATTATTAGCCAAATCAAGCCAAAGTCGGGAACAATTTTAAGCTGATCTGTTTGCCTAGTACCTAATGACACTGGTTCCCTCTGTCCTTCCACCTTGCTTTCACAAGATAGCGCATTTGTTGGAAGAAAGGTTGCAAACAACTTCTGAGGGAAATGACAATTTGATTTTTAAATGAGGATTTCCAACTCACTTCTTTTGGTGATGAAGGATGCAATTCTAAACCCATTCTGCTGTTACAAAGCTAAGATTAAAGAGAAAATATTCAAGAAAACTGATTCTGTAGGGTTTTTTTTAAGGTAATATGTACGTAAGTAAATAAGGCTTGTCGAATGCAGAAAGTAGTTATTCTTAAGCGGTCCATCAAAGCTGCTACTGATAAAATTACTAATTACCAGTCCCGAGAAATAAACCAGAATAAAATAGTGTGCAGTGTCAGAGTATTCAGATAAGCGTCATGGATTTGCACTGGCATTGCAAAGTCATCATTCCTGCAGCAAACTGGTGGTGGATGTGGGAGCAGAGGGCCACTTGGGGGTCCAGTATGGAGCCGAAGCTGGGGGAGATCAGTATCTGGTCATGTTGACTGCCCACGTGTCCGTTCCCAAGGCTAGATATCTTGTTTTCACTCACCAGGGAAAAGCTGGCCTGCCTCCTGTGGGCTGTGCTTTCAAGGTCACTCTTCTTCCTGCAACAGTTCAGAGATCAAAGAAGGAGCAGAGGCTGTTTTCCAGGATCCCAAAAGATGACCATTGCACAGACCCTTCGGGAGGTGCCTGGCAAAGGAACAGGATTTTGTGATCGTTTTGGTTAGTAGCAGGTTCCTTCCTCCCAACCCCTTAATTTTCCTTATATTGAAAGTATTTCCTCTCTTATAAATACCATCCACTCTTTATCGGTCCTCCTTTCTTTCAAGAAGTGTGTCTTATTTTTACACGTCATGCTTTATATGCACTTAAAAATTGCTGAACGGGTTACTTCTTTTTGCATTAGCTGAGTAACTTCGAGAAGAAAAGGAAAGAAATTGTCTAACATGACCAGCCTTCCCACATCCATCTCTCAGCATCACCGTCCTGGTGTATATTTGGTGCACGGGGCCTCTACCTGGGTCAGGGAGGAGAGAGCTTTGCTTGGAGGGGGCTGGATCGACCTCTCCTCACGTGGGCTCAGCACAAGAGTACAGGCACTTATTTATGGCTCTGAAGCCTAAGCAGCTATTCAAAATGAAGACAACTTGATCCAGTTAGGTTATGGAAAATAATGGGCACTATACACGCACTTTGATACGTTTGCTTTTCTTTTGATTTGGCTGAAAGCTCTCTGTCTCTTCTCTCCCTACTGTCATTTCCCTTTTTTCTCTTTCCATCCCCATTTCAAACCTGATTTAAAGAGTTTATGAAGGAGAACCAGGCCCCAGCACAGCCATTGATCTTAAGGAGAGCAGGTCTCTGACTGTATCCGTCCTTTGGGTGCTGCTGAAGTAATCAGACAATTCATTTATTTTATATTAAAACTTTACTAGGGACAACCAATCTTGTTTTTCTCTATGTTTCTCTATTTTATTCTCCTGAAAAATGGAAAGAAACACCAAGATGTATTCATAGAGCAATTAATAATGATAAAAATAACATCATCGCTGTCATTAGTGACCACACTCTGATACTCCTTTTCAGGCAGTAGGTCACCTTACCACGACTTCTGTGGGTCTCTCTGCAAAAAAGAAAAAAAAAAAAAGCTTCTCATAGTGTATAAAGAAATTGAAACCTGTTTATTTATGACTGGATAAGAATGAGCTGCCTCATTAATGTGGTATAAAATGGGTATAATTCAGCATTCCATACAATCCTCCATGACGTGTTGACAGGTGCTGTCATGCACTATCACTTTTAGGTTATTGCACTCTAATAGACTACAATTATAGCTCATTTAATATGATATGACAGTGGGGAAGCACGTGTGAGGTTACAAGCAGTTACACTTACAAAACAAGCCGGTGGCAATGGGTACAGCTACAGGTAAATATTGCAGGGGGGAAAATCCCCTTTCCAACATCACAGGGCCCAAATCGCTGCGGCTACAGGTCTTATACATTCAGTTCTTGCAATGAAGTGTTTGTGCCCAGCCACTTCCTTCCATTTTCTCTTTTTTTCCCCACAAATGCCAATATTACTGCTTTCAGTTGTGCCTCCTAATGTTGCTCCAACAGTCGAAACCACAGCAGGGGGTGGAGTAGGCTTGAAGAAAAGCCGAAGCTGTAAGTAGCACAAGATTTATAACAGTTGGCAGCCCAACATCTCATCTCATACAAACAACTCGGTTTCCTTTCGGCAGCCTGCTGCGCCACTAACAAGGCAGGCTACAAAATTCACCCACTGGGTGACGGGGGAAGGCAGGGCGAAGCACACACCAGCATTGTTTTCGTATGGTCGGAAGAGTGGCAGAAAAGTTGGACCCCGCACTTCGGTTTCACTCATTAAAGGGGAAAACTGCAGAACTGTTGCTGGATAGAAATATTTCTAACTGGTTAAAAAACAAAAAGTCCCCTCGGGGAGGTTAAAGATTTCTCAACAACATTTGCAACCCCAGCTCTGCAGGGTTTCACCAGGGCAAGATTCACTCTATGGCCATGTTCGTGGTAATATAAGCCAAAAAGATGCCAGCTAGTCTGTGTTTTTGTCTAAGCCATATACTGAAGTGAGTGGCTTTGCTGCTTCCTGGCTTAAAATGTATTTCAGATACTGTTTTAAATGCTGAGGTAGTAGCTGTGCTTGCACGCAAAGCAACTGTAGGATACACTCCTTCTGGGAGTTGCCACACACTTCTATTCAAGGGTTTAAATATAAAAGCCTAGAAGCTGACTGTGTGCGATGTTGTCAGAAAACCAGCTTTTTGGCCCGTGCAGCCGCGGTGCCTCGACAGCTGGGTCACGCCATATGGGTCAGGATACCGCCTCTCTGTTTCACGCATCCCCGGAGCCGGAGTAACGCTCCTCAACCAGTTTGTAATGAAACATCTCCTTTGCATGACAAAGAACGAGCTTGTTCGCGGAAACTCTTTCCTAAAATGTATTTCAGATACTGTTTTAAATGCTGAGGTAGTAGCTGTGCTTGCACGCAAAGCAACTGTAGGATACACTCCTTCTGGGAGTTGCCACACACTTCTATTCAAGGGTTTAAATATAAAAGCCTAGAAGCTGACTGTGTGCGATGTTGTCAGAAAACCAGCTTTTTGGCCCGTGCAGCCGCGGTGCCTCGACAGCTGGGTCACGCCATATGGGTCAGGATACCGCCTCTCTGTTTCACGCATCCCCGGAGCCGGAGTAACGCTCCTCAACCAGTTTGTAATGAAACATCTCCTTTGCATGACAAAGAACGAGCTTGTTCGCGGAACCTCTTGCCCCATCAGCGGCAATCTAATGCTTGGCATACCTACTGGAAGAGTACACACACAGCCTGCCCTGTTCCTCCTCAGCAGCACAGAAGGCTCAGCCTGATGAGCCGTTGCCTTCTTCCCTCCCTTCCTCAGCAGCCGCCTCTCTCCATATTTCATTTTTCCCTGCCACTCATCACACCTTTCTGAACCTCCAGTTCCTGCCATGTCCTCTGTGTCCCTGCTCCATCCTCTGCCAGGGTTTCAGTGAAGGGAAAGGGAGGTAACTTTCAGGTCAGGTCTGTGGCCGGGCTACTGCTCCTCTGACAGTGGCAAACGATTTTCAGCCAGCCCCATGTGCCCAACAAACCAGGTTGTTCTGATCGCAGCTACTTTTCAGGGGAGATGCCTATGCACACTTCAGCTTCACAGTCCCAACCAGTTGCTATGTGCTGTGGACTTGCCCAAAGGATGCGTACCGGGGGCATTGTCACATACAAAACCTGTTACACTATCTGTGCCCGCTGGTTCTCAAGGAGATTGCAGTGCTATAGAAAACATCACAAGTAAGCCCCCCTGCTAAAAATGGTAGCATGCTATTTCGCATCTTTTCATGCTATTTTATGCCTCCATCCCGAGGGAAGGGTTAAATTAATACAGCATACTGGAATGCTGGAGAGAAAATACGAGAAGTGCTGATATAATCATGCAACGCTTGCCTTTACTGTTATTGCTAATTTGGGGCAGCACTCTGAAAAGCTCCTGATACGCTTTGGGGAAGAACTTCATCTGCAGAGCAGTGACACCTGGGATCCCAGTCCCTTAGTTCCTTCTGACAACCTCCCATTTAAGGTCACTGTTGTTTTAAAATTCTCCTACAATAAAGACAATATTGTGAATATTAAGCTACTTTGTTTAGTAGCTCTTTGGTATTTGGAAATTAATTAAACCTAATAATATCTAAATATTTAGATTACATTCATTAATCTTTTTTTAAATAAGTGATCTCATGTCACAGCTATCAGCCCTCTTCATTGTTGTGACCAATCTCAAATCTGGTAGCCTTTTTTTGTTCATAAAAGTACTAAAATTTAAAAGCTTGCTCTAGTATATAGTAATGTCACATGGTTAAGGTCTACTAAGAAAGTATGAGTGCTAACAGTGTCACAGCAAAGTAAAATCTGCTACCCTGCAGGCTGAATACCACAAAAAGTAGCACCTATAAGCACCAAGGAATGCCTACTGGTAAAAAAAAAAATAATCCTCAAACCAAAAAGAAACAAGATTGAGGCTGGAGGAGCACAAAGCAAAAACCTTAGCTTCTGAATTTTCTAGTTTTTTCCTGTTTGGCATGAAAAGCTGTCTCTCTAAATTGAAGGACAGTTGGACCCAAAGCTTCTGCCTTGATCAGTGTTTGGTTGGCAAGAACTGTGTTCTCCTTGGTTTTGGTTGTTATTTTTTTTTCCCCATACCTGAATAAAGACTTTGTCACTGAGTGGGGAGGTTAGGAAGAGGAATGAGAGTTAATGCTGCTTGAAATAAAAATCCAAGTGAATTTCCATGATGATCTTCTGGGGTCTCCCAAGGGATGCTGCAGATGGCACGTGGGCATCCCACCTTGGACTGCACCCAGCAGGCACCTGTGGATGGGGCTGGGGGCGAAAGGAGCAGCAAACGGAGCAGCGCCAGGAAGAGCATTAGTCAGAGAGGTTTTCTTTTCCTGCAAACTGGTTGTAAAACCGCACCGGCAACAGCGTAAAACCTTCCCTGTTACAAACTGTGCTGATTTTATCACATCTTTTAATACTTCATGCTTGTAATAAGCTCCCTTCATCCCCCTTCTTATCCTCACTTCCACAGTCCTGGGAAAGCAATTTATTTAGCCCCTTTTGCTATGTATGGAAACTTCAGTTGTGGCTGTGTGGTTTTAGTCAAGTTTTCAGGAGTGAAACAATGCGTTTTACCCTGCTACTATAGAGTGATTTCTAACATATTTCATAAATTTCATTCTGAAAGAAAATGTCAAGTAGAGAATTCAAAGTCCTCTTTTTAGTGCCTGTCTTCATGAACTGCTCACAGTGATAATGCCATAACCTCTACCGGTAACATGGAATATTATCAAAGCCAGGCATTCACAAATCAGCAGGGAGGTAGAGACCTCAAAGGCTTTTTGTTTTGTTTTTAGTTTTAAAATGGTCAGATCTTTGCAGGTATCTCTTGGTTTTAGGCTCTGAACTGGTTTTGGCTTGACTAAAACCATGCTGAAGTGGCCAGCGTTATCTTTTCCCTCTTTGTTTCTAAGAGTTGTGACCTGTAGTTTTTGTATGAATCAAATATTCAGACTTATGTATGTGTGAAAAACAGAAAGAAAGTCTGGTACATTAGGGGTTTTTTTTAGACTATATGCAGAATTCTTCTATTTTGTCCTTACATAAGGAATACTTTGGTGGTAACAAAGTAATGAATAGAGGCATTGCTTTTTTAAAAAAGAGTTTAAATTATTGTACACTTTTGAAATCAGATTCCCTGTGAAATCAATGTTTGTATTTTTATTCCTTCACATACACCGAGAAACTGTGGATCTCATTAGTATTTGCCCAGTAGGACACATTTCTCCTTTCTCTTTCTCTCTCTCTTCATTCTTTCTGTTTATCTTTACTTCTTTCCCCTCGCACTTTTTTCTTGCTTTCTTGTTGGCTTTTTCTTCCTCCCTTCCTGCCTCCTTCCCTTTTATCTCTCTCTCTCCTCCCTTTCCCTTTCCCTTTCCCTTTCCCTTTCCCTTTCCCTTTCCCTTTCCCTTTCCCTTTCCCTTTCCCTTTCCCTTTCCCTTTCCCTTTCCCTTTCCCTTTCCCTTTCCCTTTCCCTTTCCCTTTCCCTTTCCCTTTCCCTTTCCCTTTCCCTTTCCCTTTCCCTTTCCCTTTCCCTTTCCCTTTCCCTTTCCCTTTCCCTTTCCCTTTCCCTTTCCCTTTTCCCCATTTTCCTCCTCATTCCCACCCCTGCCTCCATCCCCATCCCCCCCCGCCCCGTCCCTCTCCCTCTCCCTTTTCCTCTCCTCTCTCTTTCTCCTTTGGGTATTTTCAAGATAAATCCTGTCCTTGCAAATTCATAACTGACAGGGCTGACAACTAGAACATTTACTGGAAAAACAAGAATGCTCAGCAAGACTTCATGATTCTCTCTCTCATATGTATTTCTTTATAGGGTGGATTCTGCAGTATTTGGTGCATGTGTCAGTGGAGATGAAAAGATACTTTACAGGGAAACCAAAATCTATTTCCAATGACATTACTATAGCGCGAAATGGAATACTATGAATGACAGTCACTCAGATTTCTATAAATGTGGCAAATAAATGCAAAATTCTGAAGTGATTTTTATTCCCAATGTCACCCTTGGAGGCTCTGCAATGTCATCCTCACTTTCGTCAGAATAATTGCATTTAATTTGGGGGTTTGGTCTATCAGAGGTCTACAAAATTGTTTCATCAGTTAACACTACTCGTTTGTCAAAAACAGGCAAGCAGCAAAATGATTTTCCTGTTTCACTTCTATACCGTATGGGCATTCTTTAATAGTTAAAATGTTATCAGAAGGGGAGGAAAAAAGCAAACATCTTTTATGAGTGTCTCCCAGTGAGCACAACAGTCTTTGTCTGCTTGGTGTGGTAGGCCAGTTGAACCTTGTGTCACATGAAGACTTGTATACCTCCCAGTCAAAAAGGTGCAGTTTCCCCAGTGAGAGCACAGTAGTCTTGTAAGTGTGAAGTGTGTGTGAGAGGGAGGCTAGATTTAGAGAGTTTTCTTTAGCGGCAAGTTATGTAGAGTTTCAAAATGGAATCAGTGAAGTCAAATCAACCTTCCAAGTCCATTTCAGGCTTTCTTTTTTATTTTTTTTTTCTCTTTGGACATAAAACACTTCAAATAAAAGTTCTATTAATAAAGCTCTAACCACAGATTAAATATTTCTGCTGACATTATTTGACTGATAATATCAATTTCAAAGTTCAAATTTTAATAAGGTATTACAAAGCATAGGAAGAAACAAGCTAATCAAGCCAAGTTTCATATTTCCCCTCTTTGTATAAAATGATAAGTGAATTTAAAGCTATGCTTTGTCTCTTTAATATCTGCTAAATATGGATGAATTACTGAATATATATTTATTCTTAGCCTCATTTGAAGGCAAATATTTACAAGGCTTTTCTCTTGTAATCTGATTTTAATATCTCAACTGAAAATGATTCATAACATGCGCCTTCAAATACCCTGTAGTTAAAGAGGCCAAAAATTAATTAGCTGATTCTAGCAAGGGTTTCTTGGAACTGACCTTGAAAGAAAAAAAAAAAGCGGTACTGTTTATCAGATCATTGTACATTGTTGTTGCTTGTGCAAAGAATTTCAGGAGTAAATAACAGAGACTGGCAATAACTTGCGTCTGATCCTTGGTGCTGATGTACGTGTACGTCCTTTGGTTTTCTGTGGTTCTAGTAGGGCTTCAGGGGCCGAGTATCTTCTGTCCTTTTGGTGTGGAAATTGTTCAGACAGGCATCGGTATGTGGAGCGGGTTAGCGACGGTTATGCAAGCAATGGGAAGCACCTCCCTTTAATTCCTTGTCCAGATTAAAATGCAACGAGTGCGGAAATACTCGCAGGTCCTTTTTTTTGCATCTTATAAATATACCCAGGAAGCCATCTGGGAACAGAAATACTCCCTAAGTACCGCTGACCTGAAACGCAAGTGTCTTTGTGAAGTCAGTTTCTCTCCTTCCTTTGAAAGACAATCTTGCTGATGCTGACTGCTAAAAATAAGGACGCAAAATCTTTTCCAGCATCTGGAGTTTTCTGTGCTTTAATCCGTTCATTTCCTTATGTATTGTTATATAGGTATTTCTGTGCACACTCTGATTAATGTACAAATATATATTTTACTCAGTAGGATTAGAGTCAAGTGGGCCTGATTCTCCACTTCCTTGCATCTTGCATCGTTAGCCATAAGTGTAGGTAAGGCCCTTTTAAGAACTGTCATTTTATAAGGAGCTTTAGAAAATTAGATTAACTCTTGCTTTGCCACTTTACGAATAATAACCATCTCTTGTGAGCTGACAAAAAATCTTTCCTCTGCCATGTTTTTTTTGGCTACATGCTTTTCTAGAAACCTGAGCTGTTGTTTGTCTTCTATCCCATTAAAACAGCTGTTTCCAAAGGGTACCATATTGTCCAAAACTTCCTTGGGGCAAGAGTATTCCTGTAAGTGTGTAGAGGTATGAGTGCAGGTATTACACAGGTATTTACACTATTTGCCAGCCATAAAAGTGCAAATAAGCTGTTCAACAGCCTTTTCACAAAACACCTCGGAAATCTCCTCTTCGTTTCCTGTTGGGAGTGGTTTGCACTGTATTTGGGGAGGTCTCCAACTCAGGAGGGTGTGCTGACTGTCTTTGTGTTTTTGCGTGCTTTGGGCAATTGTTCATTCAACCTTTCAATAAATCACAAATTTGCTTTGCTTAGCTCCATGCTCCTCCCCTCCTCCGAAATTGGGTATCATGGTAGGTGTGGTGTCCTTGGTTGCTACAGCCACATTATCTCAATAATGTTGTGTCAATGGCAAAAGCTGTGATAGTAGGTGCTCTCATATAATCCTGTGTTAGGGTTGAAATCTGTATAATCTGCATGTTTCTGGTACTCCCACTTGGATATTATGGTGGCATTACTCATCCTTAGAAGAGTCAAACAGTAAAAAATATTTGACATAACTTCTCCAGCGGTGTTGAGCCTTGGTTTGACATGAAAAAAGGCCTTCATGATCATGCTGAGTATGGCAGAAATCTGGTACCAGAATGCTGATTCAGCTATAATTTCATAAACATAAACCAGGTCATGAAGCCTTTCAGGCTTTCAGTTTTTCACAGAAAGGAAAGCAGAACAAGATTTGTATGCTTAACCAAACAGGAGTGCAGCCTCAGCTCCGGGTTTTGGGTTTTCTCAGTAACTTAGCATCTGCCTTGGTTTTGATAACATTAATTAATTTAAAATAAACCGGTGGAATAGCATGCATAGAATTTACTCAATATTAAAAGTAAAGCGAGAGAATTACATACATGAATACGTACTCTGTTGGATTTTGTCTTTCTGTGTGGGAGTGTGTGCCTAGACAGCCATGAACGCCTGGTCTGCAGGCTGGTAAGAGCATGGGCAAAGGACACGATGATGCTGCTGAAGCTGATGTGATGTGCACACTCCTGGTATCTGTCCCAGCGTGTCATGAAACTTGTATGTTTCATACTATAAAAATCTTGATTTGTCCATGAGCAGTGTTTCATACGAGACTTGAAAGTTTAGGTGTACTTGTGGACTTTGCCAGCTCGGTGTTGTCCAGTGTTGCACTGTTGTTCCCCAAATTAATGGATTTAACAGAAGTTGTCCTGGCAATGATGGACAAAGTCTACAACTTGCTGGTGCCCCTGACTTATTGAAGGTTTTGTATTTCAAGAAACATGAGGGATTGTAAACCTGCACTTCGCACTTTGGATCAAGTTGCATATAACAGGAGTAATTGCATTTTTATCTATGAATGGGTTCACTTTAAATAGTTTTTCCACTGCCACAAGGTTAGCTTTTTCTTGGTATAATTGGTAACTTTTAATCTCCTCTTAATCAAAACAATTTCTGGAGATGCAAGATACATTTTGCTTGAGAATTAAGTTGAGGCACAATTATAGGCAATCTCATATGGTTAGTTAAAGGGGGTACAGTTTGCTGTTTAAAAGCTTCTACTGTGTACAGCTCCATATCTTGCATTTTATCAGTGTGATGTGATCTAACAGCCACAGGAAAGATACAATATCCTGAGTAACCAGCAACTGCTACAGGGCAGTGTGATTTGGCAGAACCCTACTTGTAATTGCCAATCTTAAGCTGAGGAAATACGGGTGGAAAAAAAGAAAATAAATACAAAATTCGATGTGCCTTGCTTTTTTTTTTTTTTTTTTTTTTTTTTGTAAAGATGTTGGGCATTGCTTGAGAAGTCTGGATTCCTGATTTTTCACTTTTGCTGCTTTTACAAAAACAAAGGAAGTAATGTTTTGAGTGACCCTTTCTGTGTACATGCTATCTGTGGTTTTGATATAGTCTCCTCATTATAGTAGCCACATCCTTCCCTTCTCATAAAAGCTGTTTTGCTCTCATCTGTAGTGCCACTGCTTATTTCCTCCATCTTCATTATCTTGTGTAGTGGACTTATAAAAGATCCCTTCTTTACCATACAGCTAGATGACCTAGTCTGGGCTTGCAATAAAAAGCATGTGCTACGGGAAAACTAGAAAGCTTGCTGTGCTCTTTGACCGATGTTTTGCTGGTGTTTGCTGTTGTATAGTTCCTTTTTCCGTAACACACCCCTGCCTATTACCATTACCACCATCATTTAAAAAAAAAAAAAAAAAAAAAAAAAAAAGAAAAAAAAAAAAGAAGAAAGTATTTAATTGCAATGCTTTGAAAATCAAGTTTAGAAGCTAAGGATGTAGACACTGGATGGTTAAGATGCTTTGACAAACATAGCTCTAGGGAGCTTGCTAAATACACTACTGAATTATCGAGTCAATCCAAGGAACTTGCATAAAGTCTCTGCTGGTTTATGGTTTCTTGAATGCTCCTAGTCATCGGGTATTAGCAAGTTATGCTACAGAGTTTACAGCACAGCATATACACTCCATGGCCTGTTATAGCCATAATCCATATCTTAATGCTTTATGTCAGGCATCCCTGCTGCCCTCTAACCATTCTTTAATAATAAGACAAAAGTGATATTTTAGGGTAACAGTTAATAAATAACGTGACTTATCCAATCACACCTTTCACTAAAATATTATTATCTTTTGACAGGTTCATTACTGTAGAGACATCAGGGACTGATGAAACATTGTCTAATTCTACCACTAGTACATTTTCTGTAGTTGTCTTTCTTTTAATTTAATTCTCCTACTCTGAAAGCATACTGTCCATTGCAATTATCGAATGAGCATTTAATCTAGCATAACTAAGGCATTTTAATCTTTTCTTATGGAAAAATGATTAAATGGTCATAATGTTGCTATGATGTGCACTCATCTACTCCTGACTTAGAGAATCAAAGTTTTCTCCTTTCTGATAACCAAACCTCAAGTAAGATTTTAGCTTTAGTGCAGTGCATTGGCTGCCTGAGCAAGAAGAGTACTGCTATTTATTTCTTGATATTGCAGAGTCAGAAAAACAATTTGTGGTTATCAGTCACTTCTGGTAGGATTGTTTCTGGGAAAATTCTGCATATGACAGTGCATTTTGCTGGGTAACCTTTTTAAAAAATTGTCTTAAATCGGAGACATGTGAATACTACAAACCCAAAATATAACAGATTGAAACAAAGCAAAAAGTAAAAGAAGTATGGCAAAAACACTTCCTGCACACTGATGTGATTAAATTTCAAGAAATCCATTTCTTGTAGTCTGGGCTGTCCTTTTTGCCTGATGTTACATGTAGAAATTTAATGGTAAGTAAATTTGAAATACACAAGCATACATGCAAAAAATAAAATAGTGGTTTTCAAGTTTGCCTGCAAAATTTGGCTAGAAGCAGAGCCCACCACTACCAAAAAGATGACTCAGAAAGAAACTTAAATTAACCATCCCAGAACAAAACAGCAGCTCTCAACTTTTTTCTTACTGAAATCTGGCTGCTGTCTCTTCAGGACAGCAGTTCCTGTTAACAGTGTGGAAAGGGGTAGTAAGTTCATTGCTCTTTCAGAACATGCTGCAATCTCCAAATTCCCTTGGAGAGACTATATCAGATACCCACGGAGCTCTGCTTCGAATCAATTCAGAGACTTTAAAAGAGATTTTAATAATGGGTAGAATTTTGAAACAGAAAGCTAAATTTATGGGATAGATTTATTGCTCACTTTGGTCCCCCAGCCAGATGTTTTTTAATGGCTCATTGTTTTGCTCTTAAATAACTAAATCCGTACACATTATAATAAAGGATGATATGTAGTTCCTAACCTTCTACCAATGTAATACACAAAAACTTGGGTAATGAGTCACTGTCTTTACACAGAACCATAAGTGAAGTCATACCTCCCAATTCAAGGATAAAATGCTGGTGTGTATATATGCCCTCCAACATGCTTTAGCACATACTAAAAGGATGACTTGACCAGGTTGACATTTAGTTTGTCACCATTCAATAATTCTCCATGCCAAGCAAGGATGAAAAATGGCTTAGTTCAATCCCGCAAGAAAATACAACTGTCTACAAAAAAAAAAGTCTAATATTAAAGCTTTTTGTCTAGTTACTGGAAACCTTGATTTGGAAATGTCAGTGCAGGGCTTCATAAACTCCCACATCCATGGGAGCTGGGTATCTTGCAGCCTTAGGGTCTTCTAAAGATCCCTTAGCTAATCCCCCTTCTTCTTACCTCTCCATCTTCATACTCGATCTTCATGGAGCTGAAGTGTTGCACTGTGAGAGCCTCAGGCTTTAATGAATCATTGTGTAGGTCTCCAGTGAGCGAATGGCCAATGAGAGACAAATAACTGGCCTGGAAGGAGACCAGCTGTCCATTTAGCGATCACTACCATTGCAAGTGGCAGCTGACTCTGGCGTGAGAGCATAACTAAAGACAATGATGCTCCAAAATCCAGCAGAGGCAGTAATGGCCAAATTGCATCAGCACCTACCTCCCAGAAGAGTCTTTTAATTTCTCCCTTAAATTGTAAACTTTTGGTTTTGGAGGACAAAGGTGGGGGGTTTTTTAAGGTGTCTCCCAAGCACGTTTCCTACCATGCTAGACAGAAAAAGGGTGCCAATTCCTGTTTGCCATTAAAGGGTTTGTCTAATATTTCTCTTCCCAGACAAATACTGACAGAACAGTTGGTCCTGAACACAGTAGCTTTCTGTGAGGGCAACCGCATGGAGAAAGTGGCTAAATTTTAGCTTTAGTAGCAGCTGTAGAAAAACTATTCTTTAAGTTAAAGGTAAATAAGCACGGACATGCTGACAGTGTAAGTTGTGGAAGACCTTCTTCCATGCTGACAGTGTAAGTTGTGGAAGACCCCTCTAATCCTACTAGCAATGAATGGAAAATTCTACTTTTGTTCAGTTTTGAACTTGCTCAGTCATTATGGCTTTGCAAGTTCAATTCACACTTAGAGGTTATAGTGCCTGCATGCTACTGGAAAAGATCAAAACAAGGAAAGGACAAACACCTAAGTCATGTCACAGAGGAGGGACACTTTGTGGGCTTGGACCTTTACTACTGTATAAGTTCATACTTTTGATCTTTTAAAGAAAAGGATGGATGACCTTTAAAACTATCAGGGAAAACATGCATTAACATTGCATTAAATGAGTTCTTAAAACCAAAAATGATTATGAAATATGCAGAAATTGCCCATATCTTTGCTTTTACTTATACTCACAGAGAATGTGTCTGCTTTTAGATAAATGTTGCAGGTTTAAACAGGATAAGGTCTCTCTCCCTGAGTTATCTAAGGACACTTCAGGAATGGAAGATCTCTTGCTAGAACAAGAGGAGGCCCTCTCTGTCCCTTCAGCTGTGGCAGGGTGAACGTCCCAGGTGTCTTCTTTCTTAACATGGAATAACTTCAGTTTGGGATATGTAACTGGGAAAACTGTTCAGTGTTGCGTCATGTAGCTCGGGCACAGCTGGGGAATGTACCTGCTAGCCATGGACACCGGGGAGCAGGACTTCTTGCTGCATTCTGCCCCAAAATGTGGCACAGAACCAGCACCTCTGCCTTGCAATGTGGTGGAGATAATTTCCCCTTTTTTTTCCATCCTCCCTTTCCAGGTTATCAGTGGTCTTAGTCTTTCTTTCATGCCTGTGAGCGAGGGAAAGATGAAGGATGACTTAGTACTTCTTGTAATGTGAGCTGGCCAGGGGTGGAAAAATGCTAAAAGAAGGCTGTCACTCATCCATATAGCCCTCCACTGTTTCTCCCTCCAGTTAGGAAGCCAGTTCAAAGGGAGGATGCTCTGACGAGCTGAATCCTTCTGTACAAAGGTAGCCAAGGATTTTGTACATTAGCAAGTTTTTTCCAGCTCAAGAGTGTGCTGTTGAAGCAAATCTGCCCGTGGCTCTTCTTACCAGTTTGGTTCGTGTCATGGGGTAGTCTCAGGGTGTGTGAAGCTGATCTTTTTGGTTGAAACTAAACCAGGAGGTACACTCCAGGAATGTATCTAGTCTGCTATGTGTGGTAACAGGTGTTGAAACCACAGCCCCATTTTAATGTTCTCTCATGACCATACGGTTTCATCAGCCCTTCTTGACCCACATCCAAAATAAGGGAAGCAATTTGCTTAAATCATAGCTAGGTTAATGATAAAGTGAGGACTTCATATTTTGTCTCCTTGACACAGGTAAATCATAGTCCTTACCAAAGCTCTGCTGATCCTTAACTTTTATGTTCTGTGCTTTGCCATTCCTCATTTATTTGCTTATTTTCTTTGCTTCTTCCTATGTCTGGTTCCATGCCTGATTTGAAAGCTCTAATCCTCTACAAAACCTACCTCTGTCTGCCTTTCCTCTCCCACTTTCACATTTCCCTAAATCACTTACTGCACTAAACCAAAGATGATTGGCTTCCCTTCAAATCACAAAGCACGCATTATGTTTATTTGGAGACGACTGGAAAAAATGTTCAACTTAAACAGTATTTGTTCGCAAAATATGCTGATTCATTCAAACCCAAACTTTTCAAAATCCTGATAAATTATCATTCTGTTCTGACCTTCTCTGTATAAAAATCCCTATTTTCAGCTCAAAATAACTGACTGCTTTGTAAGCTAGACTAATTATACTATAAACTTTTGTAAAAGTCTGAGATGTAAAGGAAATATTTTAACTGCCTTGATACATTTCCCCCCCTGATTCTTAATGTGGGAAAAATTTCAAAATGCTGACATTTGTCCCAGCTTGAGGATGAAAAAAATAGAAATCTAGAATATTTTGCTTAGCAATAAAGCCATATGGTTAAGAGGAGCAAAACGCACATATGGCAACAAGATCATCTCCTGTAATTCAACCCATTAGTGCAAGAAATTTGTTCAGACAGGTATGGATTTTGATTCTCATTTATGTTACTGCCACCTCATTCTTATCTGTCTATAAAAAAGGCCCTGAAATGCTAATGGTAAATATAGCATATGTTCCCACTACAAGGTATCAAAATCTTCTTGCTTCCTTAAACTAAATTGGGCTATAGAGTGTGTATATAATGTATGTATGTTTGGTCAAAAGTTGAGTCACCTTTTTTTTTAATTTTCCTTGATCTGAAATTAAACAACTGGAAAAAAGCCACATGAGGATTTCAGTATTTTTACACTCAAAGCGAATGAAAATCAATGTATTCTCTAACTTGTGCATACTCCCCTTTTCCTATTGGCCAATCCCTGTTTTGAGAATTTCTTATTGTGCAAAGAGTTGATCCTGCTGCCTGTGGAGAGACTTTGTGATGAAGCATAAATGCAACCTCAGATTAATATCCTTAGTTTCAAAAGGGGTTTTCAGTATGGGTGCTCAGTGGTCAGCAAAACAAGCAAAAATTACGAAATTATCTTGTATAACTCCCACTGCTGGCTTTGAGGACATTTCAGTAACTTTATCATCACTTCTACGCATGTTTAGCCCAGTTTCCTAGAATACTGCTGGCAGGTCGCTTGGACAAAGCTGAAAGCCTTGCTAGTTCGGCTGTCGGGTTGCTGAACACTATGCGTAGAGAAGCTGTGTGGCTGAAGGGGTAGGAATGAGTATAACTCTGGTCCGATGACTGGGGTTCTCAGGTAAGTCCCTTCACCTCTCTGTGCTTTGGATACCGTGATACTGTCTGCCTCTCTAAAGCACTTGCAAAGCTGGATAATTTAATGGAGAATATTAAGCGGGCCTGATATAAAGTCATGGTCACTGGAGATGGCAACAGCATGCTTTAACACAGCAGTATTGTTTCCCAAAGGGTATTTTCAAACAAAGTTGTACTGACTTCTGTTTTGATTTAAATTCTGCTTGCTTACATTGGGAAAGATTTATCTCCAAGGAAACTCCCATAGATTGTAGCTTCTACATACTCCATCTCCCGGCTTCTGCAGAGCCCTGTCTTCCAAATCCAAATGGGAGAAGATAGAGCACTTGACTAAGTCAGATACAGAAAGTACAAGTAGTACATAATGCTACCAAACCCCTCAATGTTTATTATTATCATATAGAAAATAATCAAATTCATAAATAATGCTAAAATTCAATAGCAGTTGTAATACTTTGATATTGTGAAGCAGAATAGGGTGGCAACTGAACCAGTGGTTAGTTCTAGTGACTATGAATCTTTGTGTATTTTGATCCAAAGACTAACCCTGCTTCTAACTTTATATTCTCTATCATAAACTTCCTGGCCACTACAAAATTAAAGGCTGATATGAAAATAATACAGCTTCCTAAGCTCTCGCTGAGAAAATTCTCTATCTAACATTTTAAAATAAATATCTAGTCATTTTATTAAAAAAGTAGCTGTGAAAATCAAAACAAAGGCATTTAAACACACTGCCAAATTGTTCCATATCTCGTTTCCTTTTGTTTGTTATTTATTTTCACATTCAACAGCTTACTATCATTCAGTCTTTGCCCTCAGGTTTGTTTGGGAACGCGGATTAAGGAGACTGTCCCAGGAGTAGATTTTACTGTCAAAACCATCAGGATCTGTGTAAATCCATCGCATATGTTTTAGGGGACAAATTAACAATACTATCTAAGTCTTTTGATAATGCAATAGCTAGCAGGTATGCATAAAGAAGACTAAAAGCAGTATCTGACATTATTCACTGTTGGAAAACGGCTGTTCAAACATAAGAAAATGATCCCAAAGTTTGGCTGATTTTAAACACCTGAGTCCGCAGGACAGCTGACAGAATAAGTGAAATTTTTCACAGGATAATAAGATTTTTTTTGGACAAGAGGCTAGAATGACAAAATAGATATATTTTCTGTGGTGGTAGATTTTAACTGGGAGAGATGACCTATATTACTTCTACCTTATGTATGTTTCTATCTCTATTTTTGTCTTGGTGCAGTGTTTGGGTTGCTATGTGCCTTAAGATGTCAGAAGGTTGTCTGCAAAAATGCTTGTGAAAAGACTCCACACCAAATGCTTTCAAACATGTGCACGACATGCAATCAAGCAAGTGAGAGAAAATGACCATAGGAACATTTAATATTTAGCCTAATTTTGATTTTTCTGTAAACGAAACCCCTTCTGATCAAGAATGTCAAGAAATATTGCCGTTGGTCCTATGATAAGTCACTCTGAAGTTATTTATATAACACAGGTCTCTGACTCCTGCTCTAGCCTCTGGACCATGCCAATTCAATGTTGCTCTGCTTTCTCATGTTGTTTTCAGAGAACATCAACTGTGTTTGGCTTGCTTCCCAGACAATGTTGTTCCAGAGCAGAGATTTTGACCCTCACTAGGGACAAAGACATACGAATTAAAAATAAAAAAGAGGTAACAAGTGAAACACTGGAGCTGTAGGTATGTGAAGAAAATCATAGACTTTTCGAATGGTAGACCTTACCATAAGCGTAGCCTCGAAACTTGGGTCAGATTGCACATCTCCAAACTTGTATTTGCTTTTCATTGCCTGAGCTTGCCCTTGGGATGTCTTGGCTTTGAATATCAAATATTCTTGTAAGACAAAAATCTTTTTCACCTTCCCTGGAATGGTCACTCAGGTTAATGGTAAAGGCACCTATAGTAGTAGATTAAAAGCACTGTCATGGGTCTACTGAGCCTATCCTAGCTAGGTCTAACTTAACCACAAATGTGCTTAAGTTTTCCAGTGCCTGTCTTTGGAATGACATTTTGTCAGGCACTTGGGGAGTTCTTCAGTTCAAGCTGTAATGTGCTTGGATTTACCTGCCTGGAAGGCTAAGACAGTCTGGGACATAAGGTGGTAGTTAAGTACCTTCCACCTATAATTTATAGTCTAAATTATGTCTTTTTCTAAAGGATTAAATGTGCCCCATTTATATCATGAAGCAACAGCGAACAACCCAGTCCAACAAGAAACACTGATTAAGCAGCCCCTCAGACAAAAAAGATCAACATAATTTGTGTGAGGGGTGTCCTTCCAATGACTTTTAGTGGAAGTCATAGCTGGTCCCAGTACTCAGAGTAACAAAGCACAGCACGAAACATTTTGTTTAACCTATGAAGGTACTCTATGTATACGTCTCTATTAATTTCCATCTCCATCAAAAGACGCCTGCTGGCACTGCCAACATTTTGAAGCCCACAAGTAGAAATCAGAGACTTCCAGGCCTTTGCCCTTTGCTTGTGTGTCACTGAGGTTAGCATTAGCAGTATGAGAGAAGGGGTTGGCATAGAACAGTACAGTATATGGGCAGTTCAAGCACATGCTCTGGCTTTTAACATGTGCAGCGGTGCAGGAAGATTGGACTTAGACCAGGATTTCTAAATTTCTAATTGCTGGATACCAGTGTGGCATGGAAAGGCATCCAGTGTCCTGTCATTGTTTCTTCATTAGGGAACCGCCTTTTATCTTGAAATGGATATCAGCAGGAGACTGAACACTGTGAAATTGGTCTCTTTTATAGGGTAAGCAAAGACCCTAGATTAAAAGAGAACAACTACAGGCTGGAGAATGTGCTGGCCAAAGAGTGTGATAGCCTCAAAGGCATGGCGCCGTCGTTTCCCCTCTTCACAAGCCATGCTGTCGGCGCTTCGTTTTCCACCTCTCCCTTTTTGTTCAATCCAGTTGTCTAATTTTTCCATTCCTCAGTGCCTTGAGTCAAGCACGTCAGTTCCCTTTTGCAGCCTTTTGTGTTCGTTGATCGGACGCTGTCATCTCCTCAACTCTCCTTATCTGCAACCGAACCCTCCAAACCTGCGCCTCTCCGCCCTCCTGCTCCACGAACCCCTCGTTACCCTTTACCCTGGGCTGTCGCCATAATGAAGGCTTGATTTCAATACTTCCCCTCATTTCTCTGTTCACTGCTCTGCAGGTTAATGCAGATTCCAAACTTCAACAAGCAGCTGTTAAACATGTCATTAACACTGCTTCGGCTGCAAATGAAACTCTGCTATTGGGATTATTCTGGGAGCTATAGTTTTGTGATGAGCTTTGTCAATCACAGCTGACCTGCTGTGTACAGAATGAAACTCAGATTATCTTCTTTCTTCCTCAGACTCTTGTCATTTTTTCACAAAGAATTACTATTCTACTCCCCGAAAGATTGATTACTTGCACAAATAAGAGAGTCTGAGACATTAATACAAAATTCACAGGCTTTTCTTTATCTCAAACCTGCAACTCCCTCTACATTTCCTCCTGGTAATTATATTAGAATTGTGTACACTAGGAATTGCCATCTGATTATTATGAAACTAGTTTTGTCATGACAAAAATGAGCTTAAGTCTTGTTTTTTTGGAAAATGATCAGTACAGTGCACTGGATGAGAGAGAAGGAGATTAAATCCAACTTGCTTTCATCCATGAATGCTTTCATCTCTTTTTCAAACACAGGAAATGATTACCACTGCTATAAGCTGCAGTTCATATGAGTGAAAAAGGATAAGAAAATATTGAAAATTCTGTAACCAACAGTAGGACATAATATAGGTCCCTGGTACCCACTGAGAGACATGTACTTTATTTTTCTATGCTGGCAATGTCAAGGGTTTCACATTTTAAGAGTTGCCTGCTACTGAGGTGTCGTTAAGTACTGGAGAATATGTTAATTAATTTGCCATTTCTCCAGGTTAGGATTTTCTTTTATTGTAAGAAAGCAGTATATGCTAAAAAATTTACACTCAAATAGCCTGTCCTCATCAGTCACTTAATAAACCTTACTCTTGTTTCTTCCAGTAATTCTGGAATTGTTGAAGAGCCCAAAACTGAGCTAAATCTGTCCCTTATTCACAGTACTTGGAGTATATTTGGAATAAAGTAGGAAACATTAAACATTGGCCTGGCAGGCTGACTTCACTTCTTTCGTGTTGTGTTTTAATACATTGAGCCAAACATTGGTTTGATTGTGTTTTAATTCTAAAGTTGAGGAAATTGCTTGACCTACTGCAGAGAACTTTTTCTTTTACTGAAGCATCAATCCTAATGACGTCTGCCTTCCATGATATAGAACTCAATATTTGGAATCGGATGCACCTTTGGGCAGGACGTATATTTAAATTTGAGCTCACCTCTTCTAATACTGCAATCCAGTAAATAAAACCATTTCAAGTTTCATTGTCCACGCCCAAGAGATTTTCCATTTACAAAGCCCGTTGAGCTTGTGTTGAAAAGTAGGGCCTGGTATCATTTCCTCCAAATCACCATTTGAAGCATTTGGGTTTGTTAAATGGTGTGCCCAAGTCAGTAAGAAATTCAAACTCTCCCCGGCACCTAAGCCAACAGAGCTGCTAAATGTAAGGTCACGTTCAAAGCCAGATCTTCGCCTCATGAATCATGATCACACTCTGAACAAGCGAAACAGAAAGACTGAGAGGAGGGAGAGCATGATTCAGGGAGAGAGGGAAGGAGCAAGTGAGCAAGTAGCAAGCATAAGGTCCAAATCAGAAGGAGAGACCAGGATGACGAAGAGCGAAGAGTTGGGGAAATGTGGGTGCCTCTTCACCCCTGGAGCTGAGCTGCTAATTTTCTTCTCTTTTAACCCTTCTGTCTAGCAGAGAAAGGAAGGGGAAGGATGTGAAGTGTGGAGTGAGTGACAAAACGTTCACCAAACAAAACCTTACAATTATTAGTAATTGAATATTTCATATTTTGAGTCATTCAAGCTCTGTGAGCTCCAAATAGCACTTTTAAGTATTCAATTTTTTTCTCCATTGACTTTAATTAAGCTTGCCCCAGGCTGGCAATCCTGATGAACGTGGAAAAGGTTTTTTATAAAGGTGTAAGCTTTCTGCCAGTGCAGATTTTTTTTTCTTCCTGAAATCATCCAGCTGTTATTTAAACTCAAGCTCTTATTATGTCATCAGGTACGATCTTAGAAATATAAAATACAGATATATTAAACTACTGCACCATAAATATTTTCCACTTGGTGACTGTGAAAATTACCATATTATTTCCTGATTCAGATGTGCCCGATGAAACCTAGTATTAGTGATAAGTGACTGTACATACAGTAACTTCTGCGTAGGGGCTGGCATGAAATGCTTTAATGATAGGATTCACGCACATACCTGCATTAATGCACCCGGACTCACAGTTTCTGCTTCTCTGTCATTTAACCAATGCTACAGCCTTAACAGCAAAATGTCCATAGGTCCATAGGGTAAGACCATTTATAAGCAACTTTTCCCCATTATCACAGTGACACACTTTTGCTGGCATGCAGTGAATTTATTGTGTCTTCAAATTGTTGAACTCACTGACTAAACTGCTCTTGATGGCAATGCACCGGTGTCACGGAAGCTATACAAATCCACGATGACTGAATTTATCCCCCCTATCTGTCACCGAAATGCAATCAGTTTGGTAACTATGGTCTTTTCCCTGAGATGTTAGATATTCCAGTGTTAAAGCATGGCCTTTTCTTAGAGCACATAGGAGTCTTATAGATGCAGTGACAAAGATATATTGAAAAAGAACTTTCTTTATGTCAGTGAGTTGAATTTACTGTCTGGATACTCTGTCAATATAGTCTGCTGTAACTGTTGACTTCACTCTAGCTATACTGATTTATACTAGTGGTTAGTTAAGATTGAAAAAGCATGGTCATCTGGAGTGCTAACAAAACTACAGTCACGACAGAGTGAAACATCAAAGGGGAAATAATCCCTGCCATCATGGAAAGCCCACTGTGGAGACCAAGGGCAGGCTGTTATGCAGTTGCTGAGGCAGTGCAGAGCCCAGTGCTTCTTAAGGAAATAGGTGGGATTCTAGGTGTCTTTGGGGATTCTAGAAACCCCAAGCTCCCCATGAGATCAGTAGTAGTAACTTGGGTATAAGTTAGAAACCAAGTTTTTGGATACTTGAGAAGTTCCAGGGACAGTGCAATATGCTGAGGGCTTCAAAGGTGGTGGTGGTGGTGACAGCTTATTCTGATGGCTGTTCTGTAACGGGCTCTCCAGGTAAGCCTCAGCATTTCGCAGCACAGAGGGCTTGCTATGAATAACTGATTTCCTTCATAACCTCCAAAATTATTCTTGTTTTACCTAGTTTTATATCGAGGTAGCTCCTGTAGTACTACTGCAAACAAGAGAATACTCTAATGTCCTCCCGAGATGCTTGAACATTGCATTAAAACTAATCAGAATAACTCTGCCCCTCTACTCTTTCCTATCTCAGTCCATCTGCCGCAGACTTTCAGCTCTTTCCAGTTAAATGGCATGACATGTCAGCAACCGGTTCCTCTGGAGACCAACCTCAAACCAAACTTGCTTCATTTGCGACTGTATTGAATAACTTCCTTGTGGCCCTCTGAGGGTATGGCTGTTTTCTAGCCCTGTCATTACAAACTGAGCTTGCCTTTGCTATCTTTCAGTCAAACTTTTGGCCAGATTTATGCCTGACCATGTCTAGGCACTAACCCAAAAGGGGAAATGCATATTTGCACATAACTTAGCAGGACTATCTGCGATAGTGCTACTCACTGAGAGGATCCTGAATCACTGACTCCTCCAGCAACTCCTGAAGATTTTGCATCCAGAGCTTTGTTACAATGGGCCAGGCAATCAGTGACAGGGCACTGGGCTTCTGAAATGTGGGCTACATAGGCTGATCTAGCAAAAACTGCTTTGTGCACAGCCTTACATGAATGCTTCTCATGGTCTTGTGGGAGTAATGAGGGTACAGAGGCTATGCGGGGGACTCTGCTACAAATATAGCTTGGTGCTGATGCTGCATTAGTAGGATACAGTATTATTAGTAGTCGAATGCAAAATCAACTTTGAGTGGGTGTCTGTGCAGCTTATCAGTATGAACTAAATTCATCTGTATATCAATCTGAGCCAATATGCATATTGTTGTTAATGCTAATTAATTTTTGTAGCAGGGGAAGTGGTCACACCAAGCCCAGTTTCGGGCTGCCTTGTTTTGTGGTTGTCTATGCAAGTGGGCGGGTGCTTTGCTCAGACACAGAGTTCTTGAGCATGAAGTGCTAAAGGTGACTATGAAAGGTGAGTATGAAAGTCTCACCTACTATATCTTTCTGAATGTTTTTTTCAGACTTTATTTATGGAAACGGGACTAGGTTTTTTCTCGCAGCCAAAATAGGAGGAGTGGGTGATCCTCCAACCCTTCTTACCCCTTTTCTGAAGCATTCAGGGGCCTGAACACTCAGTTTCTCATCTTTGCCAGCCTGTAAACTTTTGGGATTGACTGGCATAGGCAGCAGCAGCACAACTCATCGCTTGTATGCTGGGGGGAGGCCAACATAAGAGTCTGAAATTTATGTTGAGCAAGCAGAATTTAAATGGCCCTGCCCAGGCTGCAGACAAAAATAGGTACAAATACATTCAGCATGAGAAAAGGTGGGGTTTTTTTTGGCTGTTGCCCCTGTGCTAGTTTTGGAATATTTGGGGTTATCCACACTTACAGATCTCATCATACCAAAATTATCAAATACAAAAATATTTGACTATTTTCTATGTCAAAAGGACAATGTATTAAAAACAAGTCACAGACAATTCTTTTCCTGTAAAGGTTAGGGATTCTCAATGTACATTCAGAGCCATACACACAAGTGCAAATAAGTCAACTACCACAGCTATTTAATCAGGCGCGTTTGTTGATTTGAGCAGAGCCCCTATGCTGTGAAATGAAAAAAGAAAACCAAATTTTCTTGAGCAATCTTGCTGTTCCTGCTTCAGGTGCTAGGCCATTTCACTAAAGCAGCTCAGACGAGAATGTCATTAGTTCTTAAGCCCCAGGTGAATTTGCCACTGTTCCACATGATTAAGCCAGATAATTGTGTGTTGATAGCGAATGTGGTTGGTGAAATACAATTTCTAGGACCTTCCTAAACAAACACAATGTAGAAGTGAGTCAAAGTGCTGTCATTTCAGTCCTTTGTCACAGGCTTTGCACTTGCAGACATCTCTGGTGAGGACTGGCAAATAATTCTGTGGCGTGTCACTGGGCTCTTAAAGGTGACCCGGCTCAGAAAGTGGATCATACATCTTTCGGCATGCAGTTTAGGGGAAGAAGGGGGGAAAAGGCCTAGTTAATGTGCCCGTGAACAATGCAGACTTCTAACATTAACCTGTTTTAAACTACTCATGCTGGAGATTGCTTTGTCTTCAAATAACTTTACAATTCCAGACAGTACTTTCAGAAGTGATTAAAATGCCACAAGTAATGTGCAATTATATATCCTGAGAAGCAAGTCACTGAAAACTTTTTAAGAGCTATTTTAAACAGGGTTTCTCTATCAGGGCAATGCAGACCTAGTGAGCTGACTTCTAGGACCGTATCCCATCTCTGCTGACTTTCTCTGTGACCTTGACTGGGTAACTAAAGATCTGATTTTTGATCCTGACCTGAGAAGAGGCAGGACCCTAGATCTAATTTTTTTTTTTTTTTAAATTACAAGTAGGTATTCAATGGCAGTGATAGCTTCAGCAGGCACGGTATTGCCCTTCTGTTCTCCCGGCCACTTGTTTCTAGCCTGGTGCTGTACTGGCACAAACATGCATTTAGAATCATAGAATGGTTTAGGTTGGAAGGGACCTTGAAGATCATCGAGTTCCAACCCCCCTGCCATAGGCAGGGACACCTCCCACTAGACTAGGTTGCCCAAGGCCACATCCAGCCTGGCCTTGAACACCTCCAGGGATGGGGCCTCAACAACCTCTCTGGGCAACCTGTGCCAGTGCCTTACCACTCTCAAAGTGAAAAATGTCTTCCTAATGTTTAATCTAAACCTGCCCTCTTCCAGTTCAAAGCCATTCCCCCTCGTCCTATCCCTACATGCCCTAGTAAAAAGTCCTTCCCCAGCGCTCCTGTAGGCCCCCTTTAGGTACTGGAAGGCCGCAATAAGATCTCCCCGGAGCTTTCTCTTCTCCAGGCTGAACAGCCCCAGCTCTCTCACCCTCTCCTCATAGGAGAGGTGCTCCAGCCCTCAGATCATCCTCGTGGCTCTCCTCTGGACATGCTCCAACAGGTCCACGTGCTTCTTATGTTGGGGACTCCAGAGCTGGATGCAGTACTTACTTGGTGGGTCACAGCTGCAGACTGACTTGGCTGAAACATAGGCTCCTCTGCCCTCCAAAAAAAGGGTTTTTTTCAGCATGTTTAGTTCTCTGATCCTGTCTTCCATGTGGCTCACCAACATTTGTCCTGGACTAGTGCAAGGTGTAGACGTGGGAACAAAGAAACATGTTTAGTACCTTGGAAAGGGAGAAGGGGAAAGCACGAGAGTTGATTATATTGGCACTGCTGCCAAAAACAGGTTGTGATTTTACTCATAAAAAAGAGGTGCTAATACACAGGCTGGCATTGTGGGGATTAGATATTGTAGCAGCATCCTCCGAGATCTTTTGATGAAAGTCAGAGTGCAAATGGAGGGCATTAGTGGACTGATTCTTAACGCTGGTCACAAGATGTGCAAAGTGATTAATCTTTAATGAAGGAATCTATTTTTACAGAAGCAAACAAACAGAAAGGAAGAGTCATAGGAGAAGCTGATTTTCCAGATTTACCTACATTACACCTACTGTATCTGTCAGTGCCAAGAATATCCGTCCTTTTACTTTTAAGCTGCTTTTTTTTTTCCCTAGTTACCATGTTTATGGGAAGCTGGGAAAGGTGGAATTGTTTCCAGACCAAAGCAGTCCATCCAAAACACACAGTAAGTGTGTGTGTGTATCCTGGTGAATCATGTTATGAGTCCACCAGACTTTGCACAGCAGCTTTTAAAACAAATGTCAAGTTAAAATGTGTGTGTGTGCACGCACATGTGCCTGTATCTCACTTGCAAAGCTGTGTTTGTCAACCAAAAGAAGAATATGAGCGGGCAGAGGACTGGAGGTGCAGGCAAAGAAGGAAACCTCCTTGCCTTTTTGAGTACTTAACAAATATTTCTGAGATTTTTAACTCTCTCATTTCATTCAATAAGCAGGCATGTATTCCAAACAATCAGTATCCTGCAATATTATCTGACAGTGACAGCTGGACAAGGAAAGGAGTTTTAGCTCATGATTTATGATGCCATCAGATGTTGGTTGCTTATCTGCACAAGCTAAACATTTCCAGTGTGCATTCTTCATTCCCCTGACTGTCTCCCCTGTCCCTTTGCCTACAGACTCACTTTCTTAAATCACCCTGATCACATATCTGCCAAGACACTGAATGAGGAGTCCCTCAAAAGATTGTTTCAGCTTCTTTTCATGGCCTGGCTGGAGTCTCTGGGTAGTATGGCATACATATGGTGGTATGTTTTAACTTCTGAAAGCATTTTTCACCAAAAGCCAAAGCATTGACTGAGCAAACTGTTCTCACCTGTCTTCTGGGAAGTTTATTAATATTCAAAGGTGCATGAAGAAGACAGAATGTGTGCACTTTTAGCAAGCAGGTATGGCTTTATCTAGAATAAGACAAACTGATTACACTGACAGTACAGCAAGCTGGCTTAAAGCATGTGCCTTCAATTAATTTTAATTAGATTGGAGCAAAAGGATATTTTAATTTTATGGCTGTTGAAAGGCTGAATCACAGAGGAGTAATGGAAACTTTGTTCTTTGTATGTTTGACTATGTTGCCTGAGTCAGGACACACAAGATTTGGGGAAAATGTTATTATATAGGTTTTTTTTCAGTGAAGACGCTCAGAACTGCCACAGGGACTGATAAGCTGTATAAAACATAGACAACATATATTATGCAGCAAACTGAGTATATGTTTAATTAATTTGGGGAGAGAAAAAAAAAAAAAGAAGTTGTTAGTTTTTACCATGATCTAAACTTTGTGATCATCCCTCCTGCTGAGGAGAAAAAAAATTCTTGCTAACACCAAGTCTTCTTAAAGACAGCTTTTTGTTTGGTAAATATTTGGAGTGTAAGTATAGTTACCGGTGTCAAAATGCAAATAATTTTGGGTTTGATCACAAATTAATGCTAAAAATATCCGTTTCTCAAGGGAACAAGACAGCTGTGGATCCAAACGGCCAACAGAGAGTCCTTAAAGCAACTTCCAAACAATATTAAAAAAAAAGGAAAAAAAATCCATTGTCTACACTCCTGTCAGAGCTGCCCTAATGGCATCACAAAGTGTGTTTTAGAAAAAGCAGAGGCAGTTTTTAACAATTTCAAATAATTGTGTGAAAATAGCCTTGATCTCTCCTTAAACTGCTAAATCTTTTTAATGCTTCTCAAAAAAAAAAAAGGCTCGAAATGGGTTTAAACAGCTTTGATGAATGTGAAACTTATCTCTCTGCTTGTAATATTTCCAGAAATGGTGCTATTAAGTTGATTTGTGCATGGACACAAATCATTAGTAAATTGGACCCTTTATGTTAAAAAGGTTTTAGTCAGTGTTTAACTCTTTGGATGAAAACCCGCTTCTAAACAGGCTTTTAGAGTATAAACCTTGAGTTCTATAAAACGAGGCATTGATCTCTCTTACCCTTAATATTCAGTGTCATGGGCATTGCACGTCAGAAACTATGTTGGTCACAGACACAAACCTGCCTTTTGCCTATGCCTGAAGGCAGTTAGCGTCCGCGTGCTGAACGGTCTTCTGACACCTCCTGCGGCAGAGAGGATTTTTCCGTCTATCACTGACAGTCTTTTCTGCTTATTGGAGGTGATCGTATTCCTCGAATTCACATGGGAACCAACCATAGGACCATCTACAGCTACGATACACAAGCCCACACAGCCGGTCCCCAGACACAATTCACAGCAGCCATCTACTTCCCTTCCCCCTTGCCTTTATTTTAGCAAGACGGTTTTAACTTTGGGCACTCAGAAACCTACTTTTCCCCTTCTGTGCTTCTTTTTGAATTCCCAGAAGACAGGCTATTTCAATGCCCATCCCTATCTAGGGACTAGAGAATAACACAGTCCACAGCTGCCATGTCATTCCTTTTTATTCCTGTTTAATTACTCACTGCTTTTTTTTTTTTTCTTTCTGTTAAAGAAAAACAATCATTTGGCTTTCATAATATTTCAACAGTGTTCCATACTGAAGACTAATGTCACAGTTTCTTGAATATAAACTAAATGAGCTAGAGCCACAGATCTAGTCCGCTACCCTTTTGTCTAGCAGTTTCAGACAGATGGTATCAACCAGTTGGAACACTCTTAGTTATAAGCCATTAAGACGAGCAGCGGGTCAGAGCCTTAAAAAATAGGTAAGTACGTATTTGCTTATAAAATGAGTTTCTAACTACTGAACAGTATAATTTAGTAAAATGGAGGCAAACCAATTTCTGTTATGAAACTGTCGGAATACCAATTTCTGACTCTGGTGATCAGAACTATTCTCATTTTCAGTTAGCTTTATTGTAAGAGTGAGTGCATTAGCAGAGAATGCCTTCCTTTCATTTACAGTAGGATATTCCTCAGACATCTGGGTAACTGGATTTCAATTTTTAAGAACGTACTCCAAAATTTCCACAGATTTCAAGAGGTTTTGATTGCACCTTTAATGCCCATCCCCACTGCAGGTTTTCTTGGATTTGAGTGAAAAGCAGAAAGAAGAGACTCTTACAAGCAAAAAGCAATTTTGCTAAGATATACTTTCCTCTAGATCTATATTAGTTTAATTCAAACTCTCCAGGACAAAGGGTATCTTTTCATATCTGTCTGCAATGTGCATACAAACAATGAAGTCCAGTGCTTGACTGGGTCTCCAGTTGCTGTTATAAGGCAAATAATGAATCCTGCTTGGTTTAGATTTCTAACACATCTTGACGTTCTTGTTTTTGCCTTTTAAACTGCTGGACTCTTGATGTGAGGGCTGACTTTATTTATGACAGATAACATGATGTATGCTATTGGAGGTTAATTATAAAAAGAAACCTGGAATGTAACAAAACCCTTCGTAGTAAAGGGGAGACAATTCTAAGGAAAATTTTGCGGCAGTTTTAAATGCGGTCTGGTATTATCAGTATTAACAGCTTTATTAGAGCGTTGTATTAACAAGTCTTCGTACAGTATATTAGTAGCAGCTGGCTCTGCATTAATTATCTACTAGTTTAAATGTGACAGCAATATGCATTTATAGTGGTCAGAAAACTTGTCATTATTTTAGCTAACTTTATCTCAGTAAAAACCTCAAAGTATTCTAAACTATAATAATAAAGTGGTACAGGTCATCAGTATAACTACTCGGTGACGTGTTTTATTTTACCCCAATGAAGTCCAGAAAAGCTATAAGAGTGTCCACTGTACAGATACACATCACTCAGTAAAACATTGAACAATTACATTGCCAGCCTTTAGAAATCTGGGAAAAGGTGTCTCGCTTGTGGTTGGATCAACACAATTCAAATCCCTTTAGCTTCTTGCACTAAACTAAATATTTTGTTTCAGATCTCTTCAGCATATATCTGTGTTGCCCTGCAGTGTCATTGTGCCTAACATCCTGGTGACCAAGATCTATACAGGAACATCTCCTTAGCTGGATTAAATTTCACAGAACGCAACTGGATGTCTGTTTTGGGGTGGACCCGGGGATTCGTATGGTGATGTACATTGTGGCACACTCAGAAATTCTGTCCGTAGTGAAAAATTAATAATGCAGGACATCTAAGCTCCAGCTCTTCTGAGGTATCAAGATCATTTCAGATGGACTTACATTGGTGTTGAACTGAGCTAAAATGAAATGCTTTGGTTTCATTCAAAAAATGCTATTCAGTGTTGCAGTTTTGTAATATTCAGCATTTCCTTTAGATCAGAAATACTAAAGTGGCATGTTTTGACATTTCTGAACTTTGTGATTTTCAGAAGTTGCAGTAGTCAATGTTTGACTTTCTGTTCCAAATTGGGATAAAAGCAAATATGAAGACAGTGAAATTTTCAGTGGGACTGAAAACACATGTTCTTTCAGCCCTAGCTGTATCCTCATTCCACATAAAAAGAGTTTCGGATATTTGCCAGGGATACTGAATTTTGACTAGTTTCACTTTATTTCCTGATGGTATAAAACAGTAGGGATGCAACATTTGTATAACTGTAATAGGTAACTTCGTTTATTAGCCGGCATTCTCAGAAGTGGAAATTTTAGCATGAGAAAATGAAAATTCAGCATATGTTTGAGTTTTTCTGGAGATATATGAACTTGGGCCTTTCTTCTTGCAATGATTCTGTCTCATTTTCCTCAGGAGATTCAGTGTTTCTACCTGATGTGCTCCTATCCTTGCATGTGGCTTATGCAGAAAAAAAAGGAAGTGCAGATGACACTTCTGCTGGGAATACCTGTGCTGTGTGGGGATATACCAGCTCCAGGCCTCTTTCTTGACAACATCCTTGGGAAAGGTTCGGGCAGAGGGATTCCTGCAGGGCCTCAGGCAATTGAATATCGCTTTCTGACATGTCTTTAGGATCTCTGTCATGTTCAAGTGCAGTGTGTAATCTGGTCTTCAGTGTCTTCTACCATTGTAGAAACACGTATGCTGGGAAAGAGTTGGAGGTTAAATATCTCTCTACAACTACCTGAAAGGAGGTTGTAGAGAGGTGGGGGCTGACCTCTTCTCCCTAGTGACAAGTGATAGGACAAGAGAAAATGGGTTCAAGTTATGCCAGGCAAGGTTTAGATTGGATATTAGAAAAGAATTTTTTACTGAAAGGGTTATCAAACATTGGAATAGGCTGCCCAGGGAGGTGGTGGATTCACCATCCCTGGAGGTGTTAAAAAAAAAAAAGGTAGATGTGGTACTTGGGGACATGGTTTAGAGGTGGTTTTGTCAGGTTAGGTTAATGGTTGGACTTGATGATCTTAAAGATCTCTTCCAACCTCAACAATTCTATGATTCTATGATCTGTCCTCTGTTTTAAATGAACAGCAAAGGAAATTAACCCATTGTAACTTACCTGGTGTGTCCCATCCATGTATATAAAGAGCCTTGTTTGCAAACAGCCAAGGTGTTGCTCTAGATGACAATGAACTTCTTCCCGTGCCTGCTTAAACGGTTGGAAAGTTTATCGTGCTTCTTTAGAAAGAAGGGTGAGTACAACGCATTTAATTCCAGTGAGCTGTTATCTGTAACATCCTCCATATCCTGAGACCATGACTGTGAAAAACAGTATCACCTCTCTAACAATCCCTACCCCATTCATAAGATTTCAAGATACACCATGTTATCCCACACAGTACAGAGTCTCAAAGTGCCAAGGGACATACAACAATGCGCAGTGTTTCACAGTGTGCCAGAGAAACCCCTGTGATTTGCTGCGCAAACACCTCATTTCCCCCTGGGGCTTCGCTATTTGGGCGCAATTCAGACTCCACTGCAGCAGGCAGGGAGACTTTCCCTCTCCAACAGGAATACTCCCTTGCCGTCATCTTTGGCACATTTTAGCCATCTCTCCAGCACGACAGGTAGACTTCCTATTCACAGACAGCACTCAAGCTGCAGTAATTAGGGGCGAGTGAGACAGTCCAAGGGATAAGCCAACTAAAGCAAAATACAGAGCATGTATAAACGAGGCCACTCAGACGATGAGAAGCCTTTACCTTTGAAAGACTGCATTCTGAGGAGAATAGGGGCAGCTTCAAACAGCCATGGGCTGTGTTGGTCCTCATGCGAGCACCATGCTTTCTGTATCACCCACCTTGTACCCCTGTGGTGAAGCTGAGGATGCTGGGGGAAAGCTCTGTAAAGCAGACAACAGATTACATGCATTGTTCTGAAAATGTACTTTAGTCACCATAGCTAAAAATATACTTTGGTCACCCACTGCTTTTTGTGTTAGTCTTTTTTCAATTTTTTATTTTTTGGAATACACATGTAAATTCAGGACCAATGCTCGCAGATAAAAATGGGAGCCTGACCAATTCAGGGAACAGTCGGCTGTGTTTCCAGCTGCCCTGGGGTGGGAGCTTCCCACACAAGCTATCCCACATGCACATCTCCTAAATCTGTATTCAGTGAAAAGCGCTGGTGGCCTGATCACCTTAATGAATCTCGTTGGTGGGGTGGCTGTGATCCTCCTAGCACACACCTCACATTTCCTATAAACCAGGTGCTAAATCTGTGCTAATGTCCTGTCCTCCCTGCAGAAGTTGAACACACAAGCATTGCAGTTGCAGAAATTCCCCCATGATGACCCCTCCTGTAGGACCTGAACAGCTTACTTTGCTCTGTGAATATCTGAGAGGTTCACCACACAAGCCTGCGGCTATTGCAGGCTGCCTGTTTTTATTTTACTTTATATTATTTTATTTGGATTTTAAGTATGAGAAGGGGTCTCCCCGGGTGTAGAGCATGGGTTTAGCCAAACCTCAGTCTTGTTTGGAAAGTAGTTTTTAATGCCCATCTGGAGTGTGGGTGAAGGTGAAAGTTGTCAGGCTGTGAAAAATGGAATTGGTGTTGGCTGACCTGAAATAGGCTGTAAAGTTCTATTCCTCACAAAGGCAAGATATATTATTGCTGTAACGCCATTATTCCGCTCCATCACTTTTAAACCTTGTTCCCATTATCTGCAAGTTAAATATAACCCTATGTAAAAACAGGAAGGACAGCGCTAAGTTGTCCAGCTTAACAGCACACACTTAAAACATAATAGAGCACTTGTTACTGTATTTTATGGAACGGAAACTCCAAATGTAAAGATGTATTAAGGAAATATCTCAAAGTTATTAGGGAAGGATATTTACAATTACAGATTGCTTTATATTATGCTTTTATGAACATCTCAGGAAATGAAATA
The DNA here is from genome assembly GCF_000708025.1 of Charadrius vociferus. Classification (NCBI taxonomy): domain Eukaryota; kingdom Metazoa; phylum Chordata; class Aves; order Charadriiformes; family Charadriidae; genus Charadrius; species Charadrius vociferus. The sequence continues at coordinate 2,912,915 of NW_009647874.1, read as the reverse complement.
GCCCTCAGCTGTAGAGAGTGAAGAGGGAGGTAATTTTCCTTAATACGGGTGATAAAATTAATCTGATTGAAATCGCTAGCGATTATTTCGCAGAATACTGAGTGGCAGTACAATCACTTACACTCTTTTATATTTTTTTAGTCAAAGCTCGTGTAGATGAAAGCTAATTACAAAGTAGTGATGTGAAGCGCTAAGGAAATAGTTTGTATAGCATAGAACAGGCACAGCTAATTGGGGTTTGTGATTACACAGATTGTTGTTAGGGAGAATTAACTACCAGCAGTCTCTCCTGCAAAGCTTCTCATCAAGGGAAAGTAAAAATAGACACTGGATCTGTTATTTATCTAATTATGCTATGAATATTTTCACAAGCATGTTACACACTCTCAAATGGTTTGTTGTTCAAAAACTTTCAGTCTCATGTTGCTTCTGATCAAAGTATCAATATGAAGTTTCTGACATTTGATTTTTTTCACTTAATATAACACACCCAGTCCTTCCACTCCACGAAACTATGCCTGGGAACTGAATGGTATGAATTTAGGCTTCTATACATAACACTGCGGTACCAGGAATGCATCAGAATGATTATTAGAAAGATGACTGGACAGAGAAGATTGCAGTGAGTGACCAAAGTAAGAAAAGCCAAGATAGGCTTGAAATAGCACTGATAAATATTTTCTTAGCTGTTTTTGTTTAAATCATTGTACAAGCCTACCGAGAACCAAAACCTTGCAAATATGCAAAAAGCCAGGCCTTTGTTTTACACTGCTCTATAGAGAACAGGAAAGGGTGGAGGGAGGAGATGTTCCATATGGAGACCCTGATCTTGTAAACTAATCTGCATGGGAGACTCCTTATGCTGCATGGAGCCTCACTGAAATCATTAGGACTCTGTGTGGTGCAGTGTGTAATCAGGCTGATAATAGATGCTCATTGAATTTGCTACATGTTTTGCTTTGCTTTGTTACTGCCTTTTACTTGCTGACCTGGAGTAGCTTGCTGAGATTGAAAACTGTCATGTGATAAAGTTTCAGAGAAATCCGTAAGAGCTAATACAGAAAGCTGCTTAGAGTCCTAATTTCTGGTGGATTATTGAATTAATGGATATTACTTAATAACAGATTCAGCAAACTTTGGTCATCACCAGAGTAGCTGCAAGTATTTTGGAGGAAGGCCCCTGAAGATCTTACTGGTGGGTTGTAAAACTATGTATTATTAGTCCTAACATAAATGTTTTTCAGTCTCCATAGAAGTTCTCAGGGAAGGGGAAAGCAATCATGAAATGCTTAGGCAGTGGCATTCAAGCAAATTGGCAAGCATTAATATTGACGCTAAAAGGAGCACCACACCTTCCTGTGAGCATCACTTCCTGGAATCACTGCCTCTTGGTGGAAACCTTCGATACTCTTATCTCCATGCATATAACATCTCCCTGTACCATCCCTCAAGAAGTACATGAATAACACCCAGCTGCATTCTGCACAGGGGCTGGATGCTCAGTATTTGTAAGACATCTTAGGAGAAAACTGCAGCAGAGAAGTATTTTCGATCTGCATAATCTCATTTTTCTGTATTATACAGAATGTACAGTCTTTCAGACTCAGTTTAGAAGCCTGGAGATGAATTGGTAATTCATAGCAGTTTAATAATTCATACACAAAATAAAAGCAGAGTGTCAGAAGCGACCTCTGACTTTGGGTGGTCAATTTGAGACACTTGGGTTCGGGTTTGCTTTGTAAAAATTCTGAGTTCCCACAATCCCCACTCCGAGTTAAAATTGAAATGCCCCAAGTCAGAGGACCATTTTAGCATAAGCTCATATGCTTTTATTTTACTCTCCTTTTTTCTTCTGTTTTGCTGAAAAATCCTCAGGCAACAGCTTGCTAAACTGTGAGTTGTCCTATAATCCAGCAGTTTCCAAACTTATTTGAACTAACACCACTGAAAAACTTCTGTCAGTGCTCCAAAAACTAGTCCTACTGTGGAAATTGCCCTATACCCAGAGGTACTTCTAGTTGGATTTCATGGTGGAAGATGGAGCCTATATTTTACTGTAGGTTCCAGGAATGGGCTATAACCAAGGGTGCTGTCGGTTTAGGACCAGGTGACTTGGGACCATCCATACACCAACCCTCGCTGAGAAGTCTCACCCTCACTGCAGCCTTATCTACTGTACTTCTGTGGAGCACAATGGGAAGATCCCAGGACAGGTGATTTATACTACCTCCATGCAAATAAACCCAGAAAATTTGAGATGTAGCAAAAGTTACTAGCCAGCAACGCAAAAAATAGTATTCCGTAGTCACAGAAAACAATAGATGTACCAAAATGATTGCGATGGGCAAGTGCGGTTATACCATTAAATAAAAAAGTTGGCAAGAAAATGCATATACAGAACCGGAATAAAATTTTTCCAGAGAGGCTTTTTGCTCTGGATAGTCAATTTAAGACCAGCTGGGTCTGATTTTCCAACGGGCTGAATTCCTGCAGCTTTCACTGACTTCACACTGAGATGCCTAAAATCAAAGTGATAAATATAGCATTAAATGCCTGTAATAGTGCTGGTTCCCCAGCCCTGCTGCTCCCCCACCCCTTTTGAGGAGCGAGGACCACCGTCCCAGTGGAGACCCTTTGAGAGGAAGGCTGGATACCCATACTTTGTACCTTGCACCCTCCCTTTAAGACTGGGATATGACTTCCCTTTCAGTTCCCTGCCTGGGTCCATATTCTCACAGGGGTGGAGGGAAGAAGTGTAAGGTATGTGTGACAGCCTAAGTGGACCACATGGACACCATGTGGTACCATATACACCATAGCATACAGCTCCCATGCTTAAGGAGGCCACATAAAGCAAGTTGCATAGACACTGGAAAAATACAGCTTGCCCTCTCCTGAGGCAGTGGACTCGTAGCTTCTGCTCAAACCCTCTGAAATGTTGCCCCCTCTGATGGGGCTCATGTAGTGAGGTATAATTACCATTTTAATTAAAGTCACGTTCTCATGGAAAATCCTTGCATCATGCAGGTGAAGAGGAACCTCAGCTGTGTCACCCAGTGCTAGGGGAAAAACTGGGCAGAGGCTTACAGCTGGTCACTTTTCTGTTCCTACGGTACTGCCAACTGTACTGAGGGCAAGCTGCTGAGCTACAGGTATCATTTCCCAGATGTGGTGTCTGCCTGCAGTGTAAGGAGATGGTGTTTTACAGTCCTCTGCAATGCGGAGAGGAAAGGGAAGAGGGGAAGACATATAGAAAAGGAAACCTTATCCACCGCTTGGTTTAATTTACATTTGGAAAAGGATCAAGAACACAGTTACAGCAGACAAAACTGCTCATAGTAAGCATAATATGAGATGCTCTCATTTTTCATTTGAGTACACAGAGGACACACTGGATCAGACAAGTTGTCCACCTACTTCAGTAAACTGTTTATAAAATTGGCTAGCTTCAGATGAGCATGCCAGAAACTCTGCAGTAGGTTGTTACAGAGACAACTTGTCCACAGGGAAAATTTCCTCCTAATCCACAGACTGTTTTAAGCCCTGAAGTGTATGAATTTACATCCTTTCCCTAAAGTCTTGGAATCTTTGTCTGTTTGTTTGTTTGTTTTTCTGCCCTTTACTACTATAACTCTGGGTATTTTGGTTATTGCCCATAGAAGTTCAGTATATGCAATATTACAATATTTTGTCACACACTTGTACATAAATATTTGCTATTTATTTTATCCAGAAAATGAGTAGAGGTATAATGTAAAATTATTTGTTCATACTATTATTAATGGTCTGACACTAGCAACACACCGTATTCTATACATATTAGCAGTTTCACCACCATTCTGTATAAGCAGAAGATAAAAATTATATTAAATGAGTGTATGCAAATGATGAAGGGTCTGGACCTGTACTAAGTAATTTTCCTGTGCTCCTCTACTTTGTCCACTTCAAGTGACAGCCGCTGAAAATTAAATGGTTTTCAATAAAAACTCTGTAACCTGAAATGAATCCCTACAGGATAATTAGAGTATCTTGCACATAAAAAGTAATCATGTGTCCTCCACTCATGAAGAATCCTCCACAGCTGATCGGCATCCCTGGAGCGCCGGTCAAGCCAGATATTTAATGCCCATGAGATGTAACATTCAGCTGAGAGGCGTCACCGCGTCCCATTGCCCAGGGACATATCCTTCCTCAAGCACACAGTTTGGTTCGCTGCTCTGTACAAACTGTGCCGTGCTACTTTTTGCACTCCTGTTCTTCATGGCACAAACTGCCCTGTGCCTCCTGCTTTTCTGTCCCAGCCGTCTGCCCTCCCCAATAGCACTTCGTCTAGGACGAAGGGTGCCGTCTAGGATGCAGTGTGCCTTCCGCTATTTGACCACATACATGAAAAGTTTTGTCGTCACTAAGGGTCTCAGGGTTCATTTGGTGGAAACAGATTTTATTCCAGCCAACCCTAATCCTAAATATTTCAAGGCCTACTTAAAGCTACAACTTACACCTTAGCTTTTGGGAAAACGTAAGCCTCCTTGCCAGGCCTTGGGTCTGGCAGAAAACTGGGCGTTCCTACTCCACAAGCCACACGCTCATAAAAATACTAGACTGAGCCTGTATCAGGGTATCCTAATTCTCAGTACCACTTATACCTTGGGCTAAAATGTGTCCCATCACAGGCACAGGACTTTCAGCTCAGAGTGTGAGCCAGGCAAATGCAAGTCTTCCTCAGTCTGCAGTACAGAAATGCCCCCAAAAAACAACCAAAAAACATCGTAAAAAACAACTTCGACTCTGCATTTTTAAAGAAACTCTTTCCTATCAACTAATGGGCCAGAACTCCGTAAATCTAATGAACTGTGATATTGGTATTAATTGTCGTTATTCCTGTGTATTACATAGACACCTAAGTAAGAGATCCTTTGCAATACAGTAAAGACATTCTCAGAGACTTACAGTTTATAAAGGTCACACGTGAAGGACAAAGAAGAGAAAAAAAATTATCATCTCATTGATTTTAAGATGACAAACTGAGGCAAAGGACTGAAATACTTGTTTTTTGAGCCATTGACCTGGGGAGTCAGTTTTCACACCCAGTGATACACTCAGAGCTCAATGTGTGGTACAAAACCTAAGGAGGACCATTGCTTTGATTTGTTTTCATCTGCACTTCAGGATCAACATTTCTCAGGACACTGTTCAATACAGATTATTTGGGAATGATTTTCCTGTTCTATGTAAAGTTCTTAGTGTTTCAGCCTTGTATGGAGGTGACTGTGAGACAAGTGAAATTTTTCATGAAAATTAGGAGGAGAAAGCCCCAGAGTCACTGCTCAGTCATTTGTCAGGTGGAGGTTTCTGACAAATCAGGCCTAAAGGGACTGTTAGTCCTGAAAGGACTAACACATATGAATGGAGTTCATTACTCTTTGCTAGTCAGAAAAATTCCTCAGTGCAGAGGGTTATGTATCAGTTTACTCCACCTTGAGGGAAATACATAATCACCCTCTGGAATAGCTTGTCTTGGCCTAATGTATTTTAGGTGGCTACAGATAAGTTTGGAGGATTCCACCCTTGCCCAGTGCACCCCAGGGGACCGAGAGTTTAGCAGTCGCTTTGCAGTGGTTCCCTCCTAGTGACCTCTACTGGAGCTACTCTGGTTTGTGCAGGTGGTGAGGGACATTTGGCATGGAGAGACTGACAAGGGCAGGACCTAGGACAGCTGGGAAACCTTGGTCTAAATCTTTGTTTCATCTCAAACATGACAAGGACTGGTCAATTATACCTGATGGGAGTGCTCTAACCAACGTGTTTTTTTATATTTCTTCCTCCAGTTCAGACTTAAAAAAAAACCCCTTAGTAGATATCCTGATTAACTTTCATCATGAAAGTTTTGTCATGGCTTATCCTCTTGAGCAAAACATTATTGACTGCTATATAACTTTGCCTGATTTCTCTCCCCTTTGGTGCTTTTGACAGTATTCTGGGACAGCCCCCTAAATAAGTCTAGCAATAGTCCCTCCACAGGACATATGTCTAGGTCTAGTGTTGACTGAATCAACATGCTGGTGCTCCAAGCTTCCTAACGTATGGGTTCAAATACCCAAAGCTTTCCTGCTTCACCCAAAATGTAGTTACAGCTCTCCTCCCTCTGAACAAAATGGCTGTGTTGCTGTGTTTCTATAATGCACTTTCGTTCTGTTTTGTTTTCCATGCTGGCTGCCCCGTCCCCATACCAACTGCTCATCTGTCTAGGGTGGTTCAGGGGGACCTTCCTGTACCAAAAGCTACCCTTCCCCAGGCAGTGGAGTCCAAGGGCAAGAACATAAATTGTTTCCTCATGTCCTGGAAGCTTGACATGGGTTTACTATAGCTACTTTACAGGTAGTAACTGAGCTATTATGAGCATGATAGAAATTGATGCATATACTTGGTGGATGACAGACTATGTCTTAATGTAGACCTTTTTGTGATACATAATACTGACTCTATGAATGCGTGAAGCTGCAATTTATTTACACCTTTAGTTTGTTTATAAAAAACGTCTTATGTATATACTTTACAGCAGTACCACTTTTAGTCCACACATATAAATTACCTACTAACTAGCATGCACCCACAAGCTTGGTGGGGTTCACGTTAGTGATGAGAAACATTACAAATTGCATCCCCTGAAGGTTTGGGTTCACAATGGGCTCAGTCTTGAGGTTTTGCCATGATGCTTCTAATACCATAAATATTCAGTAAAGAGGAAGAAAAAGGGAAAAAGCTGTCAGATTCTTGTGGGAGTCTCTCTTCAATCCCTTGCCTGTGGTGCATTTTGCTTGAACACTGCTGTAGCAAGTTTTATCTACATGTTTATCTATCTGTCTACACCAGAGGATATATTGACCAGAGTATTATTCCCCACCTACATCTGGCTTTGTCCTGGCTCTTAAATCTTCATTGTTACCTAATCCCTTGACAAGTTCTACAGCGTTCAGCTCCTGGGTGCCTCAGTACTACAGTACACAACAGATTTGCGTATAGCTAAATCACCCCATGAAAAATTCCCTTGGTGCCCATTTTCTACTTAAACTGGTGATTAAGTACCTCTATCCACTACAATTTGAAAAGAATCAGCATGTTCCTGGGTGCCTATTTTGGCTGGTTAAAGAAGTAATTTAGTTTTCATGGGAAATGTCAAAATTTTATTGTTTTTTTTCCCCTCCGATGTTCCCCATGCTGTTTTGTTTTTTTGTGAATAAAAGAGAGCAAAGTTATATATTTCAATGACACCAACAAGAATAATAAAAAAGGATAGAGGGGGGGGAGAGGGGCTTCTTTTGGAAAAAAAAAAAAAAAAAATCCCACACCACAATTTGCAAAAGAATGAAATAAATCTAAGCATTTTTATTGAAAGCTAAACAATTTCTTTTTTTTTTTATCTGTTTCTGTTTTTCTCATCAATAACCAGCACATTTGGTGGGAAATCTGTATCTTGTTAAAAATATCTGCCAAGAAAAATTTTTCAGCAGCCCAAGTGTACATATACATACAGAGACATAGTATTAGAAATCCACTTATATAAAATGGTTATCTTCATAGTTAAAAAATTTTGAACCATTCGAATGCTAAAGCTAAGACTGCACATATAATCTTAATTTAATTATCTTACTTATTTGCCTAACAGGACAGACTTAAATTCGTGTACACTCTTTGGCCTTTGTACCCATTTGCTGGAACAAAGCAGCGGTAGCTGTGGTAGATCTGGGCAGATGAACAGTTTCTTTGCCTTGAGGGAAACAGAGTCACTGTTCACAGCTGCTTCTACCCCACTTCCCTTTCTGGTTGATAGCACGGACAGCCGTAGCTGCACAAATGGGGAGCATCGGGGCTCTCCTTCAGCTGATGGCAGTGGGCAGGTCAACCGATGTGCGAATGGCTGTCTTCTGAGGTGGAGATATTCATACCTGGCTCTGGACAGGACCATGGAAAGACATTTACATCACATTGCTATGCCCCTGACCTGTTTTTAAGGATGGTACAATCTTTAATTCCTTAAATTTTTAATTTTTTAATTTTTTTTTTTTTTTTGCTAGATGGTATTGCACCTCAGATATAGGCTTTTTTGAAAACTCAGCCAACTGGCCTAAGTATAAATGCCACCCTAATGTGGTTAGCATGCTTTTAGTACCTGAGCTAGTAGCCAGCATGGCCATAGGATCTAAGTCTATACTAATAAATAAAATGACCAGGGGCTGTTTTCTGAGACCAGGTAGACAGCACACTCATGTTTATATGGCTAAATTCTCTTCTCCCTGCCTTGTCCCTACTGCCACCTGGGGACTGTCCTTGCTCAAAACTGTTCCTTGAAGAGTGCCTTGGAGACTACTAGCAGGCATGTGCCTAAAATATGCTGAGGAGCATACTAGCAATTAGGCAGCATGGATGATCGTAGGCCTGGTCCCAACCACTGATTAACTCACTAGGACAGAGTCAGCTGTCGTGAACCATGCAGAGTGATGGCCAGCTCACAGACGGCTTGTTGCTCTCTAACACAAAGCTGTGACCTGTTTTCCATACATTTTGCATGTTTCCAAGGCTCAGTAGAAAAAAAAACCCACAGGATTATGACTGCAAATATAAGCAAGGAATGAAGATCGCCTGCCATCTCATCCATAACCCTGGTCTCTACCTCAGAGTTTGAAAATAGATGGCTTTTGTCATATATGTTGGCCTTGTTTTGGTACGGACCATTTCCAGTAAAAGGAAGTGGAATCAAAGGGACTTCCACTTCCTTCTTTTAGGAACCAAAGGATCCAATATATGGACTTGATCAGCAATGCTTCTTGCATTATCAAAAACATATAGAAAAAAGTGGTCTCTCTGTTATCTGATTCCAAACCAATTTCAGATATTTAAGCAATAACTCAGACCCCACGCAGGAGGCAGCAAGCAGACAGGTTGAGACATTGACTAGCTAGCACATTCTGGGCTGCTGATTATTTTGTGAGTAGATATCCACAAAATATTTCCCATTTTCTGCCACATTTTATGCAGCTATACTCTCTCTTTCATCTTTCCCCTAATGATTTTTGAACCTGTTGAGCTCAATCAGGTGTTTGAATCAAACAGATTCAAAAGAAGGTGATGTCTCAAAGCCAGTGAAATACTTCATATTTTCATAAATATTGGCACTTGAGTAAAAGAGCACCTATAACCTCCTGTAAGGGTAAGGCAGGGAGAGTTCAGTTCATGTATGCCATTTGGCAGCAGCTTGCAGCTGATCAGTAAAGAGATGTACTGTTTAGCAGCTTTGCTGTGTCTTGTCTGGGACGGTGTTGAAGAGATTGTGGGGGAAAACTGGGTTATTCCAGGCAGAGCCATAAAGAAGCAGAGGACACACATCTATAGGAAAACTCATTTCATTAGTCTGACTCGTCTTAGACAACATCTAGTCTAAGCTCTAGAGCAGCCTGGCAGGTGACAACCAGGCTATGCTGCGCATATCAGTTTCTGGTGCATTACTTAATTTCATTATCTCAATGCAGTGGCCTAAGGGGTTATATCCTAAAGTATGTATTTCAATAAATTCTCAGGAAATACATCTTTTTCCTCCTACCAGCTTTGAAGAACTGCCTTGTTGTGCACACTTGCTGGGCATGCCTCTAATGCAAGCAAGTGTCATCTCAGCATCAACTATGCTGAAAACTCCGTTATACAATTGTAAAGTTCATTTTCATACACAGAGTGCCATTTAAAGCTATAGAAGGATGCGTACTCTAAATACAAATCACTGCTCGGTTGGAATAGAAATTATTTTCACAGCCTCTTCCTGGCACATCCAAAAGAGCAAACATTGCACTTAAGGATCTTTCTCATTTTACTCAAATCAGCTGTATGACTGCGCATTGTTTCACCACTGTATGCATCTACTTAGTGGGGAAAAAAAATCTACTGCATGTTCTCAGCCTCTAACTTGTTCATACAAAATCAATTTATCCAGAATAAGATTATGTCCTGCATCTCCAAAAAGGCTATTTTCATGCCAAATTTCCATGTCAAATCTGAAGCTTTTAAGATACAGGATTATTTCGAAGCCCCCAGAAATGTTTTATATAAGGGAAAACTGGATTTCCTTATGTTCAGAGGTGGTACAAAACACATAGGCCAGAAAGATGTTTAAAATACCAAATTGTGCCTACCTGACTCAATCCAATGTGCAAAAAGGGAGGCTGCTGTCACTTTCTGAATGACATGGGTTAATCTGCACTTCCTCAGCTCTGTTAGCCCAGGAGCAGCTGAGGTTTACCCCAGCGGCTGCAGCCTCAGTCATTTCTTACCTCATACATGCGTTCGCTTACGTCAGTGGGAGGCAGCGTAGGCGCTGGTTCTGACAGGTTTAAACCATTGTTCTCCTACAGTAATTACCTAATGCCTTATTGTGAGTTAATGCCAGCTCATTCAAATGTTGAAGGATGTAGATGGGAAAATAGCATAAACCCAATTTTGACCTCAGCAACGGAAAATTGCAGCCCACACATAAGCATTTTGGCATGCCCCAGTGGGGTTGGCTAGAAGGCAACAATTCAGTCTAATGAAAAAC